>NC_135785.1:132673159-132991428 GCF_051106095.1 Pogona vitticeps
AGACTCCAACTCCTGCTTCTCCACACAAGCTCCAAATATATATACAGTACAGCCCCTCCTCCCTGATGTCCCGCCTTCCACTCCCCATAGGATGGAACTTTCCCTCCAAACCCATGACAGACAGGTAACATCAGTGCTGTATGTAACAGGCATGTATATGGAAATATCAAATATGTATGAACTATAAGAAGGATTATGCTGAAAAGATTAAATACATAGTTTACTGTATATAAGAATGGAGATCATCAAGGAATGATCAGGCCTGTGTGGATATTATGGTGGATAAGAAATTTTAAAGAGGAAACGAGGAATGTGTATGATAAGAGACAGATGTATGGCAATGCAGATGAGAGAATTTAAAACATTTATTACAAATTTAGGATGTTATATACTTAATTAGGTATATAAAATAGCGATGTGGAATATAACATGTGCAGATGCACATGGATATATTATTTCTGTAGTCAGAACTTATATAACAGATAAGCTGGTATGGGAAATACCTCCCCATCTATATGTTTGTCTTGTTAGTCTTGTAAGTTTTGTTAGTTTTATGTGTTATTGTTTTGTAGGTATTTCTGTTGTTGTTTGCTGTAGGTATGTATGTTATAAAAATAATAAAATGTTTTTTAAAACAGAAAAATTAGGAGTAGATGTGGTGTTGTTACAGGAGACTCATCAAAATAAGAACAAAAAAGAGATCATTAAGCACCCAATCTTAGGTGAACAATATATCGCAAATGGAACAAATAAGGCTAGAGGGGTGGCAATAATCTTCATGAAGAATTCAAAATTTGAAGTGATTGATTATGTGGAAGACCCTGAAGGCAGATATGTTATAGAAAAAGGAAAATTGGAAGACAAATTATTAACTATTGGTTCTTATTACATCCCCAACATAGGTCAAGCAAATTTTATGCAGAACTTTTTAAAGAAATGTAAAAGAATTTGTCTGGGGAGAAATTATCCTAGGCGGAGACACAAATTGTATTTTAAACAAAAGCAATACATCAGAAAATAGAAAGGTATCAAATGATGGTAATAAAATAAGGAAGCTAATAGAGAGATCAGGTTTAATTGATGGGTGGAGATACTTAAATCCTAAAGTGAGAGAATATATATATTTTTCTAAAAGATATTGTACCTAAGAATTGATCACTTCCTTATTTCAGAGCCTGGTCTCAAATCTGGACAAAATACAATCTGCCCCAGAGATAGCCTCTGACCATGCACCATTAAAGCTTTCTTGGGTCAATGAAGCAAAGAGTGAATCTAGAATTTGGAGATTAAGTTCTAATGTATGTTTAAATATATAAATTATTGGAAAAATAAAGAAATTAAAATTTTCTATGAAATAAATGATATTGCAGAAATAAAATCAGCATTGCTATGGGATGCCCTAAAAGCCTACCTAAGAGGAATTTTTATTATGGAAACCTCTATAATAAAGAAAGAACGAAATAAGCTCCAAGAACAATTAAAAAGTAAAATAAAAAACACAAACAATTAGGAACCAAGAACATAATGAACTAATAAAAACTAGAGCAGAGTTAGAAGCATTGGATATAGCAAAGGTTCAGACTGCTATGAACTATTTAAAGAAATAATATTATGAACATGGAAATAAAAACACTAAACTGCTATCATATGCAGTTAAAAAGAATGGCAGCAAAAAGAACAATTGTCTCATTCAAAACGAAGGAAGGAATAATGGTAAATTCACAGCAACAAATACTCTCTATATTTATGGAATATTATAAAGAAGAAGTAACAGCAGATATAAACAACAAGAAATTTATACATACATTACCAATAAACCAAATTTTAGAGAAACATAAAGATTATTTAAACAGCCCAATAATGAAAACTGAAATAAATTCAGTTATTAAAAAACTTAAAAAAGGAAAAGCACCAGGCTGTGATGAATTCACAGCTGATTTCTCTAAAGTATGGGAAGAAGATGTCATAGAACATCTTCTAAAGCTATTCAATTCAATTTTGGGTGGTGAGAAAATACCAGAGTCATGGCATATGGCCAGAATAATAACTATATTAAAACCAGAAAAAAATCCAATGTCTCCTTCATCTTACAGACCTATAACACTGCAAAATCAATATCAAAAATTTTCTCAACAATGTTCGCACAAATATTAAGTAGTTTTGTAACTAAATATGTTCATGCAGATCAATATGGTTTTATGCTAGAAAGACAAATGTGAGATGCTATCCGGAGAGTACTGAATATTATATATACAGCTAATAAAGAAAAAAACAAGATAACAATACTCTCACTGGATGCCCTTAAGGCCTTTGATTGGGTGGAATGGATATTTATGTTTGATCTTTTGGAAAAGATGAATATGGGTAAAATTTTATTAAAGGAATTATACATAGGAGCAGCTGCTATGGTACTTATTAATGGATTAGAATCTAACAAATTTACATTATTTAGGGAAACTAGACAAGGTGATCCCTTTTCTCCAATTTTATTCGCATTAATAATAGAACCTCTTGTGGCAAATATAAGACAAAGTGGAAACATTAGAGGACTGATCATGAAAATAGATAACACAAAATAAATTTATACACAGACAATATGCTCCCTTTTTTGGGAGGACCCGTTACAAAGAATAGAACGCTTAAAAGAAATATTACAGGAAGATAGTCAGTATACAGGTTTAAAAATTAATTTCCAAAATCCATGTCTAAATATCTCTATTATAGAACAAAATGAAATTTAAAAAGCATCTCAGTTAGAGTTATGCTATTCAAGTTTTAAATATTTAGGAATATGGGTAACAAAAAACCTTAATAAATTAATTTATAGAAACTATACAAATCTATTTAAATTAGCAAAAGAAAAAATGACAAAGGGGGTCAATTTAAACCTATCAATGTTGGGGAGAATTGCTCTAATTAAATCATATATATAACCAAAATTTCAATTTCTATTTCGAAATATTCCACTACAGCCAGATAAAAAAAAGTAAAAACATGGCAAGGAAAGCTATAAAAATTCATTGCTGGAAAGGGAAATAAGATAAGATTCATAAATAGTGTTAAATATAGACAGGGTCAAAAGGGGGGATTAAGGATACTACAGCTCCAAAAATATTATGAAGCTCTACAAATAAACCAAATTATTAAATCTATACAAATCAATGAGACTTGCAAGAATCCTGATTGGGTGGAAATGGAAGATGAAATGAAAATGGACAAAGTAAATAAGTACAGTGGTGCCCCGCATAGCAACGTTAATCCGTTCCAGGAAAAACATCGCTATCCGGAAACATCGCTATACGGAATTGAAAACCCCATAGGAACGCATTAAACCTGAACCGAATCAATTTTTATTCTGCTTAAACACTTATACATCATTTTGTGAAATCAGAAAAGATTTTTATAACAATGTAAGAGTTATAGCTAATTTGTTAAAGGCCTGTCCAATAGTGTTCATATGTACAATAGTGTCCATATGTACAATAGTGCCCTCCCATTTGTGTTCTCCCATGGTTGGTGTGCAAAGGCATGCTTTCTCTCATATTAGAAAGAATATATATTCAATATGACTAGTTGCAACGGATTACTTTATTCTCTATGCAGCTTCCTAGTTCCCCTTTTAAAGTCATCCAAGTTGGCAAACATTGCTACATTCTCTAGTAGCAAAATCCATAGTTTATGTGCTGTGTAAAGAATTACTTTATATCAATGTCCCACATCTCCCAGTAATTTGCTTCAGTGGATAAGGCTTAATTATAGAATTCTATAGGACCCAATATATGCACAACTACTCCTGAATAATGAGGCAAGACAAGTATTATGGGATATACATGGGCCACACTTTTTTGAATAGCCATTATAGTCTCTCTTTTTTTAAAAAATTTAAATTTTATTTTTAAAGAAAAGACAATCCATCATGTTACAAGTAATAAATACAAAGCTTAACATAGTAAACTGTCATCTTACATTGTTATATAATCTAACTGTTGACCAATTGCTATTCCCCATGATTCTCAAAATCATATTTACACCATTCCCCATCACATCTTAAAGAAATATCGACCAACAATTTAAATGCCCCAAATTGTTTTCCAAACCACGTGTCTCGAAATTTATTTTATTGGCATATTTTAATAAAGGCTTCCAATTTTCAATGAACTGACTGTGCCTTATTTGTCCTCTATATAGTCTAACTTTATTAGTCATTTTTTCCATCAACATTGTACGCCATATCTCATTCGTAAATACTTGTAATGAGATACCTTGAGTGTTTTTCCAATTTCTAGTGATCTCAGATGTTTGTTTGTTTGTTTGTTTATTTAATATCCCGCCTATCTGGTCTTGCGACCACTCTGTTGTGATGCCTATATGATTTGCAACTACTGTAATTCTTTATTTTCAAGTTTCTCATTCCCCCTTGTAAATAATGAAAACAATAATAATGTTTCATTCATATCTATTTTTTGATAGTTCAGGATCTCTATCCATCTAATTACCTCGTGCTAGAATGCTTCTATTTTGGGGCAAGAAATCCACATATGTTCCAAAGTTCCTTTTTGTCCATAGTTCCTCCAACATGTATCCGATATATTTTTATTAATTCTGTGTAGCTTTTTAGGATTTAAATGGCACCGATGCACTACCTTCAAAACCGTTTCTTTCACATTTGTGATATAAATTTATATGTGTACAGTGGTGCCCCGCATAGCGAGGTTAATCCGTTCCGGATTAACCCTCGCTATGCGAAATCGTCGCTAAACGGGTAGGGGAAATGTATTGGAACGCATTAAACTTCGTTTAATGCATTCCAATACCTTTGTTACTTACCCGTTCAGCGAGGATTCCAGGTGCCGGCAGCCATTTTCGCGCCTTCGCTAAGCGAGGGCAGGGCGCGAAAACGGCTGCCGGCAGCCAATTCCGGGCTTCCGGCGGCCATTTTGGAACCGCCGATCAGCTGTTCGGCGGCTCCAAAATGGCCGCCGCAATACCTGATCTTCGCAATGCGGGTTTTCCCCATTGCGATGATCGGGGATGTTTCCGTATAGCAATCCCGAAAAAGGGATCGCTATACGGAAACATCGCTATACGGTGCACTCGTTAAGCGAGGCACCACTGTATTTATTCCATATTCCTGTCCAGATTTCCTCAGGTATATTAACATTTACATTTGTTTCCCACACTGTTTTAGGTCCTCTACCTTTTCCATATTGTTTCTCAATAATACTTTTATATATTAGTGAGGTTAGTCCTCTCTTTTTATTTTTATGTTCTTGAATATAATATTGTTCAAATTCAGTTAATGTTCTTAGAAAGCCAGGTTTTTGTTGTAAGTGAATAGTGAAACTCTTATTTGTTTTATTTATAGTCAATTGGATTTTATTTGCTTTGTTTTCTCTTCTATTTGCCTAATAGTTATTGGTTCTCCTGAATCAAATGTCAGTAATTTTATATATTCCAATTTGTCTCCACTCCTTAAATTGTGCATATTTCTCTTAAAATCTGGGTGATCCAAAAGGGTACATAAAGGGGATATTGGCAGGACCAAAGTTTTACTGTGTTTTCGCCATATCCTTAATGTTTTCAAAATGAATGGGTTCTGTATTCTCTTTTTCTAATTATTCCCGTGGTATAAATATACAGTGGTGCCTCACTTAACGGGCACCCCGTTTAATGACGAATCCGCATAGCGATGCGGATTTTGTGATCGCAAAAGCGATCACATTGCGATGTTCCCTATGGGGATCATCGCCCGCTGGTCAGCTGGGGAAAATGCCGGCGGGCTCCCAAAGACCCCATTTTCGCACAGCTGATCGGCGGTTCCAAAATGGGCGTTGGATGACTATTACTACTAAGGAGGAAATATACCTAGGTTCCATAAACAGCTGATAGCTAAAAAGTTTATGAAAATATAGAGCTTTTATTTGCAGACATATAAACACTTTTGTTACAGTACATATTCTCAGAACTCAAGAAATGTGTTCAGCTTGTGCATAACACTAAGTTGCCTCATCTTACACAGATTAAATTTGATGCAAGCATCTCACATTACAGTTTTCCAGTTCTTATAATCAATGTTAGAGGTGTGTATTGCTGATAGTCCATCTGCTGTGCAGCAACAGAGGCAGACAGGTATCTCAGTCTCTGAAGAACTATGTCACCAGTTTGAAGAATAAAAGCTTGATCCAGGATGCTAAGCTACAAAACTGAAAATTTGTTACCAAAGAGGTGGCACAATCTTTCCATCTTAAGGATCTAATTCAGAAACATTCCAGCACTTGGTTCATGGAGCACACGAGGTGTGGAGGTGGATGGCGAGGTAATATTCCTCAGTGAGAAGAGGCGGATTCTAGACCCCAGTCCAAACAGCCTTGCACACTACACCTCACTCCCTTGGGCCTCAACAGATGATGATTGTAAGCTCTAGTAGCACTGAACACAATGATAGCTTAGGGGGGATTTCTGGAATCATCCTTTTGGTAGTGTGTGAGTGATATATGGGATAATGTTTTTTTTACCCTGATGTGCTATTATTACTTTAAAGGATAGGAGCCAGAATAACAGTTCTTAGATGGAAGTCCGTTTCCAAATATGGATTGCCTTGCTGGGTGTGGCTATTCAGTTACTGGGCCCCACTATGCTCACACCTTTGAAATAATTAGCATTTCATCATCCCTTTACTTTATTGCATTTAGAGTGTGCACTTTATTTCATGACAGAGTTGGGGAACCTGTGGGCCATGACATGTTTTGAGAGTCAACTCTCTTCAGCACCACCCAGTATAGTAATAGGTTATGGGAAATAGCATTCACAGTGTATGAAGGACCAACAGTTCTCTGCTATTGGCTTACTAGGGGGGAAATCCAATGGAGCTGGTTGTGACAGCTTTCAAATAAACAGGATTAGACTTTTTGTGTGTTGGGAGGAGGGCAGCCACAATTCTACTGATAGCTTATAAAGTATCTTGCAAGGCTTAGGATGTTTTACAGAAACACACTTGATGGAACTCTGGGCTGCTACAGCAGACAGGAATGATGGTATCATAACACCCTCCCTATCCAGTGCACATAGGGCTAATTGCTTTGGGTCCCACATAGCATATTTTCAATTGTTGCAATAATATTGATTATAGTATTTCAAAACAGAGGGCAGCATTGAAGGGGAAGTGAACATGTTTGTTCTGTTCACAATATCAAAAGGGTTAGTGGACACCCTCAAGAAATTGCACTTCTTCTTAATGCCTTTCATTCACTAACATGAGGTAATAAAATATTCTATTTTGATTTACCAGTGCATATTTTCTTACTATCTTCACATATATACAATAGAACATATATTTAATACATCTCAAACCCATATTTTTTTTCTTTTCTGGTTATAAAAAACCCAATACAGTTTAAAATATAATGTTGATTTTCTTTAAACAGTCCAATTTACAGAAATAGCTGATTATGCCCTCTTGTGTTAAAAATGATTTAATACAACTAGAGAATGTAACAACATGTGCATCATTCTCTTACATTTCACTTCATGAATAATGATTTGGTTTGTGGATGGGTCTTGTGATGATATATCTACCCAGCCAAGTCATTAGCTGTTAGCAGTATGGTTTCATTTTTTCAAAAAACTGTATATTGTATTTGATTTTCCCCACTCTTCTCCTTCTTTTTTTTAAAAAAAGACTCTGAAAACAGCTATTTAAAATTATAATACATTATAAATCAGTGGTCCTTCATCACAGCTACTGCCAGCAACCTCCAATTTCGGAAGTTAATTACTATCAAAAAATTTAGCTTCTGGTTGAAATTGTCCATTTAAAACCATCAGATATTAGAAATTTCAATTGGTTTCTTCTCCAACACATGCAGATCAATTCTTCTGTTTAATGGAATCTGTACTTCCAAACTTTCATCTCCTCTGTGGTATTTTCTCTCTTTCCTTAAGCAGATATAAATACCCATCCCAGTTACCAATGTTATTGACCCCAAACTTACTATTGACAGGGCCACCAACGTAGCCATGCAAGATGCTGATTCTACTCTTTCGGTGGGTTGTCATTTATGTCCAGCAAAAGAACAGTTATTTTTGCAGTAGAAGACAATGCAGGGTCACCTCCATCCACTGCTTCCACCCATATGATGTACGAGCTCTGCTGTTCCCTGTCCAGGGAAACCTTAGCTCTTAACACCCCCTTACCAGTATCTATAACAAAGATGTCACTCCCATTTACAACAGAGAGGGCTACCCATCCATTTTGATCTATATCTGCATCTGTGACACCTATAATTCCAATTTCACCAAAGCCCAGAAAATTCTCTGGCACAAAAAAACTGAAATCCTTGTTAATAAACCTTGGACTGTTGTCATTTTTATCCAAAACAGAAAGAGTAACTGTGGCAATTGATTCTCTTGGTGGCACTCCTGAATCAACTGCTAAAACTGTATAGCGGTATTTTTCTCTTTCTTCTCTGTCCAGCTGGGTGGAAACTGTTAGGACTCCTGTGACTTTATCTAAAGAAAAATATGAAGGAGCCTCCGGCCCTAGGAAGTAAGAAACCTGCCCCATTTCTCCACTGTCTGCATCTGTTGCATGAAACTTGGTCAGAAAAGCATGGGGAGCATTATTTTCTTCTATTGATAATTCTATCAGTGGTTGAGAGAAAACAGGTGAGTTGTCATTATCATCCACAACTTGCACTTTAATCACTTTTTTCACATGAAATCCTTCTGTATTCCATGCTATTATGGATATTTCATACTGCTGTTGAGTTTCATAATCCAATGGTTTTGTAATTTCCAGTAAGTACTCGTTGTGATATGGTTTATATTGGGACAATTTAAATGGGCCATCACCATCCAAATAGCAATCAACTTCGTATTTTTCATCTGGGTCTTTTATGGTAAAAAGTGCAATTGGTGTGTTAACAGGTTCTAACTCCCTCAAGTAAACTACCCATTCTGCTTCATTAGCTATAAAACGGGGAATCACTTCAGGAGGTCTCATCATGACTTTGATTATGGATACCGATACCATGATCACAGCTGGGATACAACCAGGACCATTGGCCAGGACACTCAACCGGTGTAGACGAGGAGTATCACCATTAATCCTCTTGGACAGCTTGATAATTCCTGTGTTTTCATCAAGGTGGAACAAAGTACGGGACAACTGTGACATCTTCTGGCTATAAGAATAGGTGACCTTAGCATTGATGCCCTGGTCCACATCCACAGCATGGATACAGGCTATTTGCAACCCGATGCTGGAGTTCCCAAAGACAGTGACATTGATCTGGGTCTCATTGAACTGGGGACAGTTGTCATTGATGTCACTGATACCAACAATAAGAGTAGCACTGCCCACCAGTGGTGGAACTCCTCCATCCTCTGCAATTATGAGTGTAACATATTTATCTCTGGCTTCCCTGTCCAAGACACCCATAACAATCAGATAAGGCATTCTTTCCCCACTTTCATTCTCCTCCACGTCCAATGTAAAAACTCCATAGTCATCTTGGAGCTGGTAAATCTGTACCCCATTGGTACCCATATCTGGGTCAACTGCTGAGTGCTCTATAGCTAAGCGGGTGTTGATGGGCGAGTTCTCAGGGACAAAGAGGTGTATCTGAGGCATGGGAAAGTATGGTGCATTGTCATTGACATCATGGATGGCAATCTTCACCTTGACAAGGCAGAAATACTCCTGAGGCAACACCAGAATATCCAGCAACAACAAACATGATTCAGAGGATAGTAATGGCAAGGAGGAGGAAGAGGCAACCATGCTAGAGCCAAGATTATCCTCTGTGCACAGTACCTCCCGGTCAATCTCTTGGTCAGAGGTGTGCAGCTCTCCTGACTGGTTGTTTAAGTTGACATACCTACCTCCCAATCCCTGGGAGGCAAGGCTGAAAAAGAGAGGAAAGTTTCCCCATCGGGACTGCTGCTCTTCCTCATCTTCTGCTGCCCTCTGTAGCTGTAAATCCTGGGCCAGATTTCCAATAAGGAACCCAGCAGGCAGCCCTTCACTGATACTGTAGAAGAGTTCAGTGGCACGGCTGTAGCTCACAAAGCAGTTAAAAGGTCAAAGGAACACTAGGAAAATGAATACATTCTGAAAGAGATACACAAAGTTTAAGTGAATGACAAAAAGTTTTATTCGCACCTGTCACACATCACACCTCCTCCCCTTCTCCTGCTTTCCCACAGGTCTTCTCCTGTGAAGAAACTGAAACACATCTGCTAGTTTCTACCAGGCAACAACTCCCCCCCCCCCAATATGAGTATGTCAACTTGTACATATTCAGCACACCTTGATTTTTTTTACTTCTCAGAATTCCAGTTGTAATGTTCACCCTTTTTATGCAAAATAAGTCATGTATTAGTCATGTCCATGGCTAATATGTTTGAGAAGCAGAGCCACAAGAGATGTTAAAAGGCAGAGCCTGGAAGTCTAAGGGAGTTAGAGTCAGGAGAGTCAGAGTTTGGTTAGTCAGAGAGAGGGGGAAACAGATACAGAGTGATAAGACTGGTTAAGAAAATAGGTAGAGAAGGTGGCAATGATACTGTAAGAGAAAAGTGCTTGTGTACAATGATTATCTGAAGAACATCTGGTATTATTAAATCTGTTTCACTTCAATAAATAAGGTCTGTTTGTATTCACAAGACAAGTGTTCTGACAAATGTCATTTATATTGTGGATTGAAGTAATCCACTGGTGGCAGCGAGAGGAAAGCGCGACATGAGCCTTTGTGAGGGCAGAACACGCAGGTGCCACTAAAGTGAACACCACACCAGTCTTCAATCTAAACTGATCATTTCCTCTGCCATATGCTACCTCCTGGCCATGAACCATAAAGTTCCTATGTTCACCACAAATAAATGCCCTTGTGTTTATCCTTGTGTGTATGTTTTCTAAATATACAGTATACTTATATTAAAAAGTCAAAATGATCCGTATGTGTATATACACACATCAAACTTATTCTTTAAATCTCCATCGTGCAACCTCTAGGACACTGTTCAATGTAAACAACAACATAAGAACTAAAGGGGAAAATGCCATTGCTATTTAACTTTCATTTTAATTTTTCTACTGTCATCCTAGGCTTCTAGAATGTACCACCCCTATCTGTATAATAGGCCTCACAGTTGTATGTGGTCTTTAAAAGAAAGAAACAACAAACCAAACCTGCAAATAATGTAAGTGGCCAGGTAATAAGTGCCAATGCATAATTCACTCTTATTTAGATTAATTCATCAGGATTGGTTCCTTTGGTCTTTAGATCACTGAAAGACCATGTTTCCAAAATACTGCAATTAAATATGTCTCTGCTACAGACTAACCCTTTCATTGCCTCTTTTGGGAGAGCACACATATACTAAATCCAACTGCAAATCATCATAGACATTGACTTCTGAGGTCCCCTCCCTCTGGAGTTTAATGTGCACTCTTTCTAGACCAGTGCTTAGACTAGTAAAACTCCCAGAAGCCTTCACCACCAGTTGTGCTGGCCTGGATTTCTGGGAGTTGTAGTCTAAGAACATCTGAGGACCCAAGATTGGGAATCATTGCTCTAGAGCAGTGGTTCTTAACGTGGGCGATAATGCTCCTCAGGGGGCGATTTCATTTTTCAGGGGGGGCGGTAGAACGAAAAGGGGCGGTGTGGGGGCGGTGGAGCAAACCAAACCTGTGAAGGCAGCTGCAGCCGCTGTGCTGGCAGTGGATCCGGTGCCACCACCGCCAGACATTCCAGCTCTTTCTGCCTGCCACGCCTCGCCTTTCTCCCTTAGGGGAGCACCAAGTGTGGATTGGATGGAAGGAAAGGGTCTCTCGGGTCCCCGTCCTTGCCCGGTGAAGCGCTGCCTTGCACCTGGGTGCGGAAGGACAGACAAGCCCCGTTTGACCATCCTGCCTTCCCGCCCACCTTCCTGCCTGTTGCAAGGGAAGCGTGGAGAGAAATGGGTCGGTTTAGGGTGGTGTGGCAGGATTTCTAGGGACAGGGCTGGCTCGGGTCATCCTGGGTGGGTGGGAATTTGGCAGCTTTTCCGGCTTTTCTTGTTGTCCTGTTGTAGCTGGCTGGCTGTCAGAGGGGAAGAAAGTTCACCTGGCCAACTTTAAATGGCTTTGAGGGATGTCAAACTTGAGATCTTCCCCTGTCTTCTGTGTACACGGGTGTGATGTGCCTCTATGTGTAAATCCTCTGGGAGAGAAAGCTCTCAGATTGAACTGAGAGCGCTGAGGGCAAAATCCACGGGGCTGTCATGGAGAGACAAGCAAACGCACTGTGGAAAGTCAGCCGCTCCTCTTTCTCCCCAAACCCTGAGGATCCGTTGAGTGAAGGCGAAAAGGGCAGCATGTCAGTGGCTTGAGTATAACAGTTTGCTTCAAGAAGGGGGTGGCAGGGGCGCTCCAAAAAGTTTAGACTACAACTCCCACAATCCCCTGCCCTTGGCCTACCTTCCTGCTCATTGCAATGGAAGCGCGGAAAGAAACGGGTCAGTTTGGGGTGGTGTGCCATCTCTCATTGAGCTATTCAGCAGTTCAGTTGTTTATTGTTCTGTTGGATACTTGGAAAGTTGTTTTTAAGGTAATTTGTTATGTATGTTGTTGTAACCCTCCTCCCCCAAAGTAATTTGTGTGAGTAAGTGTTAGTTACTCATTACTTTCTGACTACTGCAAAACCCTTAGGACTGTGAAGTGATTGGCATAAAACTTGAAAATTCTTCTCAAAATCTTCTGAAAAGATAATGTGAAAATGTTACATTAAATAAGTTTCATGTGTAGAAGGTTGCTTTGGTCAACAGACTTTTGCATTATTCTAACAATGCTCCTTGAATTAAAAAAAAGAATTTAAATCTGCTACAAGGCAATATACAATCCTAATTTGCTTCTCTATTTCCTTAATATAAAGTATATCTATAGAATTTCTCTCTAACATTGCTCTGCTTTTTCAAAAAAATTATTTTGAGACCCAAATGGGTTGCTATCTTGAATTTAGGGTTCAGACAGGAGCAAAATCAATATTCCTTTCCTTTCAAACAAATACTCTATTATTCTAAGATTCTCCAATTCTTAAAATTCTGTTAGGACTTGTAGCTGAAGTGACAAAACCAATTGCTACCATATTATTGCCAGCAATGGCAATAATATGCCAGCTGACATATTATTGGTCAGTATGAAGACTAAGTCTTTTGGTGAAACTAGAATGGGCCATTAATACATAGTCCTGTCTATGTTTTCATCAGGATGTGGCTAGAAGCCATGGAGACATATTGTTTTTAATTGCCACCTTTTAGTATCAGAGGTAGTTTGTGGAAGATAAAGTGAAGCTTTTATCAAGCTGCATTTTTCAAGCTTTGGAATACATAGGCTTGTGTCCAGTAAGGATCATTTTGCTGGTGGAAGGAGAAATTAGGCTGTTTCCCTACCTTAATTTTCTGTCTCCTGTGCTGCCCTCATTCTCCATTGCCACCACACCAAGCTCAGTTACCCAACTCACACTTAACAGCAGATCTGAAGTGGTCTGCAAGAGGGAGGAGCATCACTGAAAAATGTCTCCTTCCCTCTTCTGAAAGGGGACAGTGCCTTCTATCAGTGGAGTGACTTCCACTGGATAAAAACCTCAGCGCCCTTTTTTCATTTTCATGTCTTGTTTTGTGTTTTGCCCATGAGTGATTGATTAGGCATCCTTCAGTCTCAAGAGACTATGCTAACGTGCTCTGTATGGAGGACTTGGAACAGCATATCGTGTGGCTGAAAAGGCCAATTTGAGAGTGACCATCCCTTCCACACTGAACACAAATACAGTCTGTCCCCTGTCCAGCTCCCTGATTTTGCTGTTTTCGTGACTGCCTCTTTGCCTCGGCTTGCTGGACAAGGGTCACTTCAAATTGGGAGAGGCTGTGATGCAATGCCTGCCTCCAGGCTGAACACTCAGATGTCAAGGTTTCCAATCTGTTGAGGTCCATTCCTAAGGCCTTCAGATCCTACTTGCAGAGATCCTTGTATCGCAGCTGGGGTCTCCCTTTGGGGCAATTTTGCTGCACTAATTCTCCATACAGGAGATATTTTGGAATCCGATGTCAAAGGGATCTGATGTTGAGCTATCAAAAACTATGGTGCCCTTCATTCCCCCATGAAAGGACCTGATGATGTTAAGGAGTCGAGGTGGACATCGAATCTTGGGAAGTATTTTAAAAAGGCCCTCCCTGCTAACCAAATCAAAGGCCTTTGTGAGATCTATGAAGGCCACAAAGAGTGGCTGTTGTTGTTCCCTACATTTCTCCTGCAACTGTCTGAGGGAGAATACCATGTCAGTGGTGGATCTGTTAGCTCGAAATCCACACTGTGATTCTGGAAAGACTCTGTCTGCAAGGACCTGAAGTCTCTTCAGCACAACACGGGCAAGCAATGCTGAGAAGAGAGATGCCAGGGTAGTTATTGCAGTCGCCCCTGTCTCTTTTGTTCTTATACAGTGTGAAGATGTTTGCTTCATTTTTGAATTCTTGTTGTGCTCTGTAAAACATTTTGTGTTTCTCTTTGTATTGTACTGTACTTTTTAACGTGCACTCCAGTTCGATATTATATTTTGATTTCTCAGTTTTATGGTTTCAATTTTTTGTGCTCTTCGGATAAACTTTTTATGTAGAGATATATATACAGTGGTGCCTCGCTTGACGACGATAATCTGTTCCAGCAAAATCGCCGTACAGCGAAATCATCGTCAAGCAAAAGTAAAAAAACCAGTAGAAAGCATTAAAAACTGGTTAATGCGTTCTAATGGGGAAAATACCTCATCGTCCAGCGAAGATCCTCCATAGGGCAGCCATTTTCCGGTGCCTGTAAAGCGAGCAATCAGTCCTAAGCACAGCGGGGAGCCATTTTGCACAGCGGGGAGCCATTTTGTGACCCACCGATCAGCTGTTTCAAAACTATCATTAAGCGAAAAATCAGTTCCCGAAGCAGGGAACCAATTGTCGTAAAGTGGATTTCCCCCATTTGAACATCGTTTTGCGATCGCTATTGCAATCGCAAAAAACTCATCGTAAAGCGGATTCGTTGTGGAGCGGGGTAATCGTCAAGCAGGGCACCACTGTATATAATTTGTCGCTCTGATTTTTGTTGCTTTCCTTCTGTAAAAATTTTCTTTGTGTCTTTTTAACCCTTTTTGTAGTGTGCATGAATATGTATTTTCCTCAAATTTTAATTTAATTTCAGAGTTTTCGTCTTGAAATTTTTAGTTCCTTCATTGCGGTTTGTTTTTAAGCCCTTTTTATATTTCTTTTTGCATCTTAAAATTCACTTGTAACTAAATCATTAAATGTTACTGTTTTTTTCGGGCATTTCATTTTCTTGCAATTGAATTTTATTTTCAGGGTCATTGGATTTAAGTGCCTTGAATGAATGAATGAATGAATGAATGAATAAGATATCGCCGTGGGGAGGGGGGCAATGATAACTTCCTCAATGGCTCAAGGGGGCGTTTCTTTCAAAAAGGTTAAGAACCACTGCTCTAGAGCAACTCCCTAAAGGGAAAGTGAGATTAATTTGAATTAATGAGCAAATATAGATAGGAATGCCCAGCTGGCACAAAACTTCAGTAGCTTTCTTTTCTTTCCTCCCCCCCCAACTCCTATTTAGAGACCAAGGTAATATTTCCTGGAATTTATAACCCACTTCCCTTTCATTCACTTCTCCTGTGGAACACCAACTCTTCTCGGAGTTCACAGACTACCCCATGTAAGTTATTGCCAAAAAGGGCACGTTTATTCTTGAAATGTTTTGCCCACAACCCTGTATATCTCTTCTCCCCACTCCTGTTTGCAAATGATGCACATTTGGATGAAAGGCTGAGGAAAGCTGATATCCAGTTTTTCCACAACGAATTACTTAAAAGTAATTCAGTGTTGGATCAGGTAAGCATAGTTGCCGGGATTTACCCTCAAGTAGGTGCATGGGATTCGGTATTAATTCTTCGGCAATCTTAGCACGCTTATCGATTAACATTCAGAACTAACAGGTTTGCTTCCTGAAACTGTTGTTTCGGTGCTTAGTGCCCCCTTCCCCCACCCCTTCCAAGAGAACCACAGCGCCCGTTCTCTCTCTCCCAACACCCCACCCCCGCTCCTCAGGATCGTTCCTCCTAAAACTGACAGAAAGAAATGTGTAATTTCGCCTCCCGAATTGGAAACTTTCTCTCGATCCTTTTAGGGACCAACTTCTTCATGGGTTTATTGATCTCAAACCGAACATCTCGCCTCGGTGACGTCCCGCTGATTTCTGCGGAAATCTCTCAAATTAAGCGCTGGTAACCTCGCCCGAATTCCAGCCTCGAGGCTTATTTTTTTTAAAAAAAGATATACCCTCAGCCCAAATAAGGTGAGAGAGCGAGAGAGAAGATGTGGGTTACCGGAAGGTTCCTTTGACTGGTGGCTGTACTGCTCCAGGAATAAGCTCGCTGCCCCATAGCCAGCTGTCGATATCTCTTCCTCCCAAGGAGCCCTCTAGATCCTAGGGCTGGTGGCAAGCTCAGCCTCGTCTCATTCCCTCGGCAGCACATTCAAAATGCGGTCACTGAGGTTCTCCGACAGGAGGAAGAAAAGCAGGCGAAGGGGGAGGATTTTTTTAAAAAAAATTTTTAAACCAAACCACCGATCCTTGGCGGGAGGCGTTTGGGAATAAATCAATAAATTGGAGTCACTCCCTCTTTCGGCTCGGTGGCTCTACTTATGCAAATATCTCAGAGAACTCCAGCCAATAGCCTCGCACGACGCTCAATTAACAATGAACAGCAATGGGGTTGCGGGGCGGGGGAGGCGAGCGAGAGTGAAGTGTCCGCCGGCGTGCGAGGGCAGTCACCGCTCGTGATCGAGCTGCGGGACTGTGCTTGCCCGGCTTGTGACGTCGAGGAGCAAACGCTCCTTTGAGGCGCTCGGCGGCCGGCCTTGTCCCTCGCCTCTGTTGCGCCTGCAGAGCAGCCCGTGCCAATGCCGTGCGTCGGGGTGGGGTGACGGGCACGAAAAACAGGAGGAAAGAGCGGGCGGCGCTCTTCAGTCCTCAGTCGGATGCCTCCAGAGGCAGGCGTTCACTCGTAGTGAGCCGTCTCGCTTGCAACTGGGCTTGGCTCCCTCCTGCGTGAGGGAACGAACGGGCAGGCAGGCAGGCACCGGAGAGCTTAAGCAGCTCCGCCGGATTAAGGACGGGATCGTCAACGGGAGCGCCTCTTTCGTTTTCCCGACGAAAAGAAAAGAAAAAGGCAACGGGATGTATGCGTATGTATGAATGAATGAATAAATGAATGAATGAGAAAGAAAGAAAAAGAAAGAAAGTCGGTGATCTGGCGACAGGCAAGTAATCGTCCGGGCGGGCTCCCATCCTCGGGTAACTGCGTGCCTGGCGAGGTTCCTGCAGGGAAAATCCCTTCCGAAGGATCTGGGCCTCAGGAACGTTGTCTTTGAGGTCCTGGGAGAGAAGGCGTAGAGGAACGAGTGTAGGTGTACGTGAGGGCTTCCTTTGCCGGTCTTGGTAGCCTTCCAGTTTGGTTGCCCCGCACTGTGTCTCAGATCGCCGGAGTGTCGTCCTGTAATGTGGAGCAGCAATCAGCTCTCTCTTTGCCCACATTCATCCTGGAACAGGCCCATGAAATAGTAAGAAAAAAAATGCTGCGGCTTCCTCGCTCTTCATTCTGCTTCTCACGTCTTGCGGGTTTCATGTGTAGGTATTCTAAGGGGTGTGAATGCGAGAAATGCATTTGGGAGCAGCCAGGGTGGACCAGACTAAAGGCCTGGCTTGTCTACCGCTTTGCTCCTGCAGAGGCCAGGACGTGGACAGAGAAAGCCTACCATCGGACTTGAGTGCAGGAACACTGCTCCTCAACTACTGAAATCCATAGATTTACTTTGTACTATTAAAAGCATTCCAGTACTGTACTCCCTTCTCTCCCCATGTGACATTAGAATGTGACAAAACCATGGGAACTAGAATGTATTTGAAAGTCTATGCTTTTAAAAAATATTTCCATTCTTTATGCCGACTTACTTGTTTTTCCTTTCCTCCTTTATTTTTCTGCTGTTCCTCTTTGTAAAAAACAAACTATAGTGGTGCCTCGCAAGACGATGTTAATCTGTTCCACGGAAATCGCTGTCTTGAGAAAATATTGTCTTGCGAAATCAAATTTCCCATAGGAATGCATTGAAAATGAATTAATGTGTTCCTAGGGGGAAATTTTTTTTAAAGGAACTTAAGGGGTAGGGAGCTGGGGAAGCACCATGGGAGGACTGGTGGGGGGGTCACCTCACCGCAATCACCAGCTTTGGAGGTCCCCCGCCAGTCCTCTGATGGTGCAGGAAAAGCCTCCGAAGTGCTTGAAAGTGGGCACAGGTGGTTTGGGGGTACCCCCGCCAGGGCTTTGATGGTGCAGGAGAGGCCATCAGAACCCTGGCAGGGTGCCCCGAAGCCACACGCCCTGGCTTTGAGGGTCCCCCGGTGCTTACCTTGCACCATGGGAGGACTCGCGCGGGTCCCTCTGCACAGCGATCGGGGCTTGACGGTGCATGGAAAGCCTCCAAAGTGCTCAAAAGTGGGCGCGGGTGAGGTGATTGTAGAGTGAAAAAGCCCCATTTGAACCATCGTTTTGCAATCGGTAAAACGATCGCAAAAAACAATCGTAAAGTAATTTTGTCGTAAAGCGGGGCAACCGTCTAGCAAGGCATCACTGTATATACTTCATTCTTTCTCCATATCCTTTCTCCCTTGTTGCTCTCTCTAGAATTCTTTAACTCTTGAGACACTTAAGTTGGTATGTTTAACTGAATTTTCTAAAACATAGGCACTTGCATTTGATATCCCACTCTACATTTGCCTTCTTTTTTGTGTCTTAACTTCCTAGATTGTAAGATTAATGATAGTGTTTGTATGTTGTATATTATTTTGTTTGCAACCTGTAGTTACTGTAGGCACACCTAAATCAGCATCATTAATCTTGATTTAAAATTTTCTTTGATCACATGGAAGATATAACTTATTTCTCTTTTTAAATTTCATTTCTTTCCACTGGTTATAATAGTTCATTTTGTTTCTATATGCATGTAATTAAAGAGTTTCATTTAGGATTCCAACCCTATTTATTTCACCTTTCACCTTTGCTCCTTGTCTTGTCATTAAAAATTTTATGGATTTCATTAGTGAATCATTTCTTGAGACTTTTCTTTTGGGTATAGGAATTATCTTTGCATTCTTCCCTGACAGTATGTTTGTTTGTTTGTTTGTTTGTTTGTTTATACCCCGCCCATCTGGTCTGGTCAACCACTCTGGGCGGCTTCCGATAAGGTGTATACGTATGTATTGTTTTTGACCTCATTTCTATGGTTCACAGTGAATTCAATTTAATAAAGTAAATTTGCATTTTATGTGATCTTTGGCTGAATAGTTCCATGGTTTAGGTATCTGGGTATGGAGCAAGATGTTGGGAATTTGATTCCGCACTGTGCCTCTGGAGAGAAGAGGCAGCTTTTGTGGCCTTGGACAAGCTTTGCAGTCCCAGGGTTCCCCCAGAAGAAGGGAATGGTAGACCATTTCCGAGTACTCTCTACCTGGAGAACCCTAAAAAGAATCACCATAACTCAGGATTGACTTGATGGCATATGATTATTTTTTTGCATTCTTCAGGAAAAATATATCTAAATTATATTGGCATTATTATAGTTTTTCTTTTCTTCAGGTTTACTCTAATTTTTTATATTAATGGTTCATGATCTCTATGGAGAAACTGGGGCATATAAGATACGGGGTCCTTCTTAGAATTAGCTGTAACAGTCAGAATTTTGTCCAGCAACAGAGATGAGAACATCTCTTTTTATCTCATGTGAAGAAGCTTCCAAGGTCATCTTGTCTATACTAGGGTGGTATGGCTCTCGTTAAAAGAAGTTGTCTCAGCGGTGTAAGCTTTAGGGTCCCAATGCATTACCCCGACCTCAGCTATCCTATACAGCCTGCTGACATTTTGAACTCTGAGGGATTCTTCTCATAGATTCCTCCTACACCAGACATTCCTCTCTACAGGAAGAGTTCTGTTGTTTGCACAGAACTCACATAGTTCTTAGAACTTTAAAATGAAAATTCATCTGAGTATCCTTGTATAAATACATAATCCCTCTTCTGGGCAAAAGAATGAGGTATATCCTAGCGAATTAGTTCTTTCTTCAAATATTTTGTCTTTTTATTTTGCTTTTCAAAATAGAAAATTAAATCAGCAAATTCAATACTATTTTGTATGTAATCTATATTTCATGTACAAAAAACTATCATTCAAAAATGTAAAAATACTAATAAAAATATGTCAGAAGATATTTTATCTACACATTAAAATGTGAAAAATATAATTCATAGCCTTAAGCAGTTATAACTTGGACACATATCTGCATTTCTAAAAGGAACGTTTTATAGATAACATACATTTCATTAGTTGTTGCTTTCTCCTTCCTACTCTGCCTTAAATGAGCTGCATTATTTAATTGTCTTTCTGTGCTAGTATATAAATCATAATTATCAAAGATTTAGGCTAAAGAAGTAGTGGTTTGCTATCTGAACATAAAAAGATATACACAATGACTGCTACTCAGGCAAATCTAGGTATAAACATCAGAAATTGCAAAAGAAATTCAAGGAGATAGAGATAGTTTTTACTATAATCTAAAGTAAACAGCATCATTTCACTTCCATAAAAAGTAACATTGACATTTCACCAAGTAGTTTCAATACTAGAAACACACACAGTTACTTTGGGCACATGTTGTTAAAAAGTAGCTTTCAGTCCTTGCAATTTGAACAAAGCCTCATGGTGCAGAGGTTGAACTGCTGTACTGCAGCCAAAACTGTGCTCACGACCTGGGGTTCAATCCCAGGTAGCCGGCTCAAGGTTGACTCAGCCTTCTATCCTTCCGAGGTCAATAAAATGAGTACCCAGCTCGCTGGGGAGGCAATGTGTAGCCTGCATAATTAACTTGTAAACCGCCCAGAGAGTGCTTGAAGCACTATGGGTGATATATAAGCAGCATGCTTTGCTTTATTTTTGAATCTACTGTGACTACTAAAATAATTAGTAAACTTTATGTTCTTTAGCAATGTATTTTTAAAAAAGAAAACATATTTTAAACAAAGCATTCTTGCAGCTGTGGCCGAATTTTTCAAAATTTCTGCTCAGAATTTATTTATTTATTTATTTATTTATTTATTTATTTATTTTATTTCTATCCCGCCTATCTGATCATATTAGACCACTCTAGGCGGCTTACAGTAAAAACAACAATGTAATTTTAAGACTTTACAGCAGAAACGTAAATAAAAAAAAAATAAAGAACAGAATAAGAAAAAAGATCGTCAAGGGTTTTCTGTTGGGAAGGCCCGCCTATACATCAATGTTTTTAGTTGTTTCTTAAAAATGCCCAGCGAGGGAGCCGCGCGAATCTCAGGGGGCAAGTTGTTCCAAAGGCGAGGAGCCACCGCCGAGAAGGCCCGATTTCTGGTCTTTTCCTTTCGGGCCTCTCTCGGCGTTAGGCTCCTCAGCCTTATCTCCTGGCTCGCGCGAGTGACACGGGTAGATCTAGGTGGGAGAAGGCGTTCCGCCAAGTATCAAGGTCCTAAACCGTTTAGGGCTTTGTAAGTAAGCGTTAACACTTTGAAATCAATGCGGAATCGGATGGGCAGCCAATGCAATGCGGCCAGAGTGGGGGAGATATGTTGGTATCTTCTCAGCCCACTGAGTAGTAGAATCAAGATAAAAAAAGAACATTACTTGTTCCTATTTATAATTGTTGGTGAAAGACAAGCGGCTTGTAAAAAAAATAAAGTAAGCAATTTAGAATTCCTTACATGCGCAGGTTTTTAATAACTGTGATAGAGGGGTGTCATGTTCCTGTGTGGCCCTTGCTCATTTCACCAAGCAAGGGCACATGCTACGTGTTGTTCAGCTGCCACCAGTTGATTATATCAACTTTGTTCACTATTAAAGACAGAGGTCCAGGCAATGTATCATTTAAAAACCAAGTAGAAATTGTTTATTTTTTACAAGTGATAGAAGTCCAGTCAATGTCATTAACTCTCAACTAAACAACCTTCTTTCTTCACTATCAACCACCTACTTTCTCCCCCTCTCTCTCCTTTTCTCTTATTTATTTATTTATTTATTTATTTGATTTATATCCCGCTCATCTGGTAAATCTATACCACTCTGAGCGGCTTTACATGCCTCTGCCTCTGCCCCACCTTTACATAGCTCTGCCCCCACCTACTCCCATTGGTGCATGCAAATTTCAACATAAATATTCATGAGCATGGTGAGGGTGAATGCTACATCCCTCCCCCCTTAATTAGTTTGTTTTAGGAGGGGAAACTTAACGCTTTGCCCTCTTAAACAAATGAAGGTTCATGGAAGAATGCAAATAGGCCTTTTAATTTTTTTAAACAGATAATCAGATTTCACATGGTGAAGCCAACATATCAGGGCACTTGGTCCTAGTTTTGTGAATACTTTAGTGCATATCCACATACTAAAAAAGGGATTTATTTATTTCCAAGATTGGTTTGGCATAAAATTATTGAGCCATGCTAAAAACATAATGATAAAATAGTTACATTCACTAAAAATTACCTTTTAGCAGTTTCCAAACCTTACATTAAGATAACTTCTGTGGAGCTCAAACATATTGCAAACAATTCTTGGATGTCTTTTAGGGAGCATATATTCTTTTACGTGGGACATTATACAGGTGTCAGCTGTTTTTAGAGTTAACCTGTTGAACCTGGAACCTAAGGGTCAGTGCAGAGAACAACAGTGGAAGCCAGACCTCCCTGAAGAGACTTTGGGCTCAGGCATAAAAGTCACAAGAGTAGAAATGTCCATGCCAGTCACCTTGGCACTCAGGAAAAGAGGGAACTGCATACAAAGCACCTTTCCAGATCATTGGATAACTAAAAGTTGAGGGTAGAATCTCCTGCTGCTATAAATGTCCTTATTTTGCTTTATTTCTGAAACAACAGCTGCTTTAGAGCTCCAGGCTCCAGTGCATAATCTTTTTGAAATGAGGAAATCGGTATCTTTTAGGCTTGACTTTTATTTTGCTTGAACTGGGAGTCTGCAATAGAATGTAGCATCGTTCCACAGCTACTGAGCAACCTTCATAAGCTTTTATTTATAAGGTAATTTTCTCTAATTAAAATTCACAACTGTCAGGGAATAGTGGTCTCCATTGTATTTGAGCATTTTCAATGAACCTCTGGATTTTCTAAACAGATCAAGCAACACTTAGCTTCAAAACTGGAAAGCACTAGAATAATTTAGTGAGTTGGGCTCACTAGAACAAGCACGTGGGATAGTGATTACTCTGATATTTTTAATTAGGACATATGTGTGTTCTGATGAATTGTGCTCAGGAGGGCTGAGAAAATGTGAAAGTTGTTATATATACACATCAGGTTTTTTACATGTAGTAAAGCCTATTGTTCATTACGCCACATTCCTGGTTCTCTCACACATGGCTTGTGCCAGTCTTTGAAGGGGGGGGGATTTCTCCTGAATCTATAACAGCAAGCAGGTTCCTCTCCTTATGTACTCCTTGTTCCCAGAACAAGGTTTATAACATCACCAGAACTGTGTTTGAGTTCTACTTTACATGGGCATTTAACTAGAGAAGGTTTATGTGGAAAAATGCTAACAGCTGACGTCATTCCTGCCTGTCCATCACAGAAGCTCAAAAGAAAGGAGCCAAGGATAGGGCAGTAGGGGCAGAGTTGGAGAGACAGTTAGACAGAGAGACAGTTGGGAAGGTGAAATGGCAGTTAGGGTTTAGGAGAGAGAAGAAGCTAGGACTATTGTGGAGCGAAGCAAATCAACAGCCAGTGAGAGCATGTCCTAAAGCTGCCTACTGCCCACCCAGTAAAAATTAAAAGGAACCGACAAGCATTCACCAAATGCCAAAAATTTTATTTATTTATTTATTTATTTATTTATTTATTTATTTATTTATTTATTTATTTATTTATTTATTTATTTATTTATTTATTTATTTATATGCCACCCATCTAGACATGGTCTACTCTATGGGAGAATAAAATCTCAGAATGCCTTCCCATGGGCATGATATTGTTAAAAGTTCAAAGAAATTCACTTTCCAATATGTTTAAACCTGGTTCCTCAGCCATTTATTAAACAGATTTCACAGGACCTTAGGTGACTTCTGGAATTTCTTACTATCGAAAGCCCTGTATCCCCCCCTCCATTCTCTTTTTTTATTCGGGCAGGCTTTGACAGATGGCTGGTTGTTGAGGAAGGACCTTTTCATCAGATGGGTATTCTTGTTTCTCTGATTATGTCTTTTACACTGTATTTTAAATTTGTTGTGTTTCTGTTTATTTTGTGCTTTAGTTACTTTTTAACAATCTTATTTTAAGCTGTCTTGAGTACTTTTTCAAGAGAAATACTGCATGTGATAAAACTAGAGTCAGTCAATATATCAGTCAAGTTGTCTACTACTCTACAACAGAAGTTATCTGGGTAGATTGCAAACCAAAGTGCCACAAATTATGCCACAAAATGATTAAAACTAAAATTCTTCCCACAAATCTTTTTTTCTAAACAAATAACTGTTTTTCTTCAGCGTTTGTGTTGGTTTCCTAACAGTAAAATCCAACTGATTATTGTTAAAATCCAGAGAGAGAAAGAGAAGAAAATAATAGAGAGAGAGAAAGGGTATAAGCGGAGCCATGAGAAGCGAGAATAGGGGAAATTCCAGGGCTCTGGTGGTTTGGTTTTGGAGCAAAATAATGTATGATCACTGATTGTAGATTTCTCCCCCTTTACATTTTTTCTTTTCGGAACAGTCTTGAGATACTTTCTCCCTTCCCAGCCCCCCCCCTTTCATCTTTTTTAGGCAACTTTTGAAGAAAAGGCGTCTTCTTCTCTCTCTCTGACGACGGGAGTTGTTGAATAAGTTCCAGGATTTGTCTGTACTGCTTTGAGGCAATGTCTCTCTCTGACGATAATGGCTGTTCATTAAAGATTTGGTTAAGTTATTTGTCCTTACTCTCTATCTTTTCATGCAGAGCAGAAAAAGTCATCTTCAAGTCTGTTCTGATCTCAGCAAGCTGAGTCTCGAAATGATTGATTATATTGAACTGACATTCTTGAAGAAATCCCTTAAAATAATCCATTGTGTGTTGCAATAATGAGTCTCCCCCACCATCCATGGCTGTAGCAGTCAGGACGTTAATTACTCAGATTTCCCTCATGATTTATTAGCTAGTCCGCACTTAAAGTCTTATGAGAGGGGACCCCGAGGATGTTATTTGATTTATAATACACCTTGTCGCTAGATGTAGAGTCATGTAGGTTAAATTGTGCAGAGTTATTTAGAGTTCTTAAGTCGTCAGTTTATAGATTTATGAAAAGCCAGTTTCTGTGGGAGAAACGGTTAAGAGAGAAAAAGAACAGTTGGTTTCATTTTCCGAGCTGTGGCATAGTAAGAAAACTCCGATGTTACGGGCATTAACAAAGTTATGCCGCTTGAGATCTTCCTTCTCATCAGCTTTCAAAGAGCAGATTTGATAATTTACTTGCTATAGTTTAGCAGCAGATCATTAATCTCTGTTCTGCAGTCAGATAATAAATCTTATTTCTCCCCTCTCCGGGCAGCTAACTCACCACCATGGCGACTTCACGAGACAAGTTGCGTGTGGGAAGGGAAACTCTTCCGAAAGACAGACTGCAATCTGAAATTCGGTGTTTCCAAAGCCCCCACTTGCAACAAGTCCCACTATCCTGTGGAAACTTGCCCCCCTTCTCCTGGGGGGGTCCTCTGACTCGGAGTAAACCCAGGCGAATCCAGAACCCTGGAATTTCCCCTGTTCTCGCTGCTCGTTGCTCCGCTTATATACCCTTTCTCTCTCTGGATTATTTTCTTCTCTTTCTCTCTCTGGATTTTAACAATAATGAGTTGGATTTTACTGTTTTGTTCTTATTTTAGTGAAGTTATTTTAATCATTGTAACTGCTGGAGATGCCTAATATTTATGCCTTTTAAAGCTGCAACTGTGATCTAATGAAACTACTTTGTTTTCTTAATAAAAACAAATATAATTCTTCAACAGAGAACTGGTCTCTTGAACAGCAGGACTTGCACCTAAATCCAGTGAGGATTTGAGAAGGTCACTAATTGCTACTATAAGTATTGAGAGATCCTACCTGACTAGGCTGTTGTGCTATCAAAGGAACCATATAGTCAATGATTTGCTGCCTTGTAAGTCGGCAAGTGTTCTCTTTTAGGTTGGGCTTTTTTGTGGGGCATGAACTATGCACTTCTAGCCCTAAAGGACCTACATCATGTACTCAAATTGGTAGTTTTGCATCCACAGTGACTCCTTGGCTGAGATAATTATCCCTTTAGGGAGAGATGATTGTGAGAGCGATTATTGTATTATTAGTTATGGCTGCACAGGAGTGGAGCACTAATTATCAATATTCTATACGGAAATTCTAAAAATGCGGGCAGCCCAAAGGAAAAAATATGTAACTTTTAAGCTGGGTTCCAAATCAATACCAAATGCAGAATATTTTTAGCAGACAGTTTACCCTTGATCTGTGTCAAAAATTCATAATCCTTATGGCCATTATCCAGATTGTCTCTCAATTTTTAAATTAATGTATGCTTGCAATAATTTTATCAGTTAAAGTGTAAACAATGTGTCTCTAATCTTTGATTAAAGCTATTGTTTAATTAAACCTATTGTTTTGTATTTACTCAAGCTGAAATTCCAACAACTTTGGTTGGATCCAGTCTTAATGTATTCGTTTAATATGAACAGACACGTTCTATGTCTGAGCTTACAGAACTTCTCTATGAACATTTTGTTCAAATACCTATCAAAGGATAATTTTGGTCCCCAATTTGGACTTCTCTATAGCATTCTCCCTTTCTGACTGCCATTCTCACATTCAAGATATGGGTTTAAAAATACCAAATTTATTCAAATTAAGAAATGGCAATTTATAAACAATAGATTATTAATATAAACAATATCAAAAAGGTATACTTTATGTTGAAGATGTGACAACTTCTTCCAAGCTCTCAATGTGACCATGAAACTCTGTTTCATTTGGCCTGATATTAATTCAAGGATGTCTGCTTGAAGGAGATGCAAAATTATCATTGGAATATATCCTGTTTCAGCAGTGAACAATAGCAAATTGCAATAAATTCTGTTAAGCAAAAAAGCAGGGACAAAGCAATGCATTAAAGTTCAGGCTGAAATGAAAAGAAGGGAGTATTATGCAAATAGGCACTGCAAAACTGTGTCCAGCATGTGCAAAACAGAACTACTGAGAAAGGAAAGAGCAGTGATCAAGTGATTACTTATGAAAGGCAAACTCCCTGAGGTTCTGCAGTGAGGAGGGCAAACAATTGGGGCGTAATCAGGAAATATTCATTCTTGTGTGGTTTTGGAAGTGGAAGCCATGTTAGTCTATGCTAGCAAGTCAGCAAAAACAAAAGTAAAATAAAATATAAAGACAATGAAAGCATTGTGGCATCTTAAAAACTAATTATTTTATTTACTGGTGTGGGAAAACTTTGAAAACTAGAAGAGGGACAAGGATAAATCTGGAAAGACATCCACAAGGGACCAGCAGTGTCCAGTCTAGAACATCGCTGTAGGGATTGATAATCAAAGTTTGTAGAAAGAATCTGATCAAATACTACAGCTGTGCTAGCAACCTGCTTACCAATTAGATTTAATACAGCTGTGGAAATAAAATGCTAGAGAAGAAACCTGTAGAAGATAATCTCTAATTGGCCACAAGGGGCAATAAAGCAAACAGCCTCAGAAGACTGTTTGTTGGGGGATTGGTTGAATGAAGAGAAGAAGGAGCTTCTCTGTAGGATTGATTTATGAAGCAGACTCTTACTATGGACTCTGGATTTGTGTCATGATAAATGGACTGACATTGAATCAATCAATTAACCTTTATTTGCAGCCTCTGTCCCATTAAAATATATACATATAATATTTAAAATAAGAGGAAGCAATTAAAACATTTCAAGACAGTTAAAACACTATAAAGTAATAAGATAGATTACCCATATATTATTTTTTATATTAATATTATATGCAATGAATTAATTTTAATTCTGTGGTCTCTGACCCATTAAAATACATACATGTAATATTTAAAACAGATGGAAGCAATTAAAACATTTCAAGATAGTTAAAACAGTGAAAATTAATAAAACAGTTTACCCATATATTGCTTTTTTATTTTTGTTGTTTCCATTATGACGGGGTTAGGTAGAGGTCAAGATTGTTTTTCGTATTCTTTGAGCAGAGAGAAGGAATTTGGTCACTGATTCAGTGGTTATCTTGTTTGTGTCACTTCAGAAATATTTTGTATCCCAAATCAGAGTCCTACCTGAAAGACATTCATTATGGGCTTGAGGAATTTGATACACTCACTTCTGTAAAAATTACACTCCAAAAGGACGCGCATCAAAGGTACAAATTCTGCATCCTTACAAGGCCACAATCTTGTGCCAGAATATCACCCATTTAAAACTGCGGATTGGAGACAGTTAAATCAGGCTCTTCAAAAGACGTGCCTGTATTTTGGGATAATCAAATTCTCTAAATACCTAGCACTTTGGGAGAAATTATAGTTCAGGACAAGGTGCAAGATGGAGCATGTTTTGCAAGCCATTGAAATGGAAGACTGGAAGTCAATGTCCCTGATCCGCTTTTCTAAGATAGAGTTGGCTGCCTTGGGTTCCTGGGCATAAAGAAAGTCAAAAGAGAGCCCTAATAGATGCTGTTTGGCTGGAAGGGGGCACTCAGGCACAGGTAGGCTCTGTTTTGGGAGTACATTTTCTCTGGGAGAGGTATATTTTTCTTCCTTCTCTTTGTCCTTGCTAACTGCCTGGGCTGAGGGGGGGGGAGATTGGAATGAGAATGTGTAGGGCGTTTGGGCCCCAACCGGAAGGGGGCACTCAGGCATCAGGTAGGCCATTTTCTCTGGGAGAGGTATATTTTCTACCTCCCCTTTGTTCTCACTAACTGCTGGAGCTGAGGGGGGGCAGATTTAAATGAGCATGATGAGAGGCAATTTTCTTACCCCAATCTGGTAAATTGGAAAGCCGAACAGCATTGCATACACCTAAGGGGCAGGAAAACCTTAGGTGCTGGACCATACCTCAGCGCTATTAGGGGGCAGGCCGGGTGGATGGGGCTCGTCAGCCTTGGAAGGCAGCCCATCTAGGAGAAGGAAAACTCCAATTTCAAACCTCCACTACCTTGTGGCTATATCCACCGATGGAAAAGGCTTCAGGAGATAACCTCGAGGCAAAATCCGGAGCCGGAGTCCCGGAGGCAGTTCGTGTCGTTCTGTCAACTCCTGCGAAGTCGCTGGAACCAGTTGTATTGGCTCTTGCCTTTCCACTGGAACATTTCAGTGACGTGGAGAGGGGGGATTTGCTGCCTGGGTAACAGCCTGTCCTCCATATTGCTTTACCCAGGCTTCGTGCTCTGGAGAGGACACTCCAGCTTCGCATACAGCATTGAAACAACACGGGAAGTAGCAGTTACCTGTTATAAGTCTTTGCTCAATTGGCGTAGAGCAGGACGCCAGGGGCTACTTCTGACGGTGGGAAAGGTCATTGCACCTCACTAGGTAGCTACCGCCCGCCTTAAGCTGGGCAGCCCCCAGCCAGTAAGGTGCTACCTCGCCACGGTCTGTTAACTTCACGGGGTGCGTGGGGTTTAGGGTGAAACCCGACAAGCAGATCGATAACCGTGCACCATGCAAGAAGCGTAAGAAAACTCCTGCCCTAAAGCTGGGCACCTGGAATGTACGCACAATGACCCCTGGCTTTTCTGACTATGGCTTTTCTAACGACCTGCAGAAAATAGATGACGTGCGCAAGACAGCTGTCATTGACATGGAACTTAGTAGAATGCAGATTGACATCGCTGCCCTGCAAGAGACGAGATTGCCAGACTCGGCATCTGTCAAAGAAAAAAACTTCACATTCTTCTGGCAGGGAAAACCATCAAATGAGACCAGGGAATATGGTGTGGGCTTTGCAGTCAGAAATACTCTGCTGAGATCCATTGTTCCACCTACTATGGGGAGTGAAAGAATCCTGTCTCTGCAGCTCCACTCATCAGCAGGACTGGTCACCCTCATTAGCGCATATGCACCAACGCTGTCATCCACAACAGAAGTGAAAGACAAATTTTATGATGAACTGGCTGCCACTATCAAAAAAGTCCCTGAGAGAGAGCCACTGTTCATTCTTGGAGACTTTAATGCTAGAGTTGGTGCTGACAACAACTCTTGGCCCACCTGTCTAGGCCGTTTTGGCATTGGAAAGATGAATGAAAACGGCCAACGCTTGCTGGAGTTTTGTTGCTATTATGGTCTTTGCGTCACTAACACGTTCTTCAATACAAAGCTTCAACACAGAGTTTCTTGGAGACATCCAAGATCCAAGCATTGGCATCAGCTCGATTTGATCCTCACTAGACGTTCAAGCCTTCCTAGCACTACGATCACACGCAGCTACCGGAGTGCTGACTGTGATACTGATCACTCTCTGGTGTGTAGTAGAGTAAAACTGCGAACAAAGAGACTGTACCACACAAAAAAGGAAGGAAGACCATGTATTGACATCAGCAAGACTCGCGATCAAAGAAAAGTGGAGAAATTTGCCCAAGCGCTTGAGGAAACCCTTCCAGGCCCAGCTGAGGCAAGTGCACCTGAACGTTGGGAACATTTCAAGAACGCTGTTTATAACACTGCCTTGTCCACATTTGGCAAGAAGACCAAAAAGACGGCCGACTGGTTCGAAGCCCACTCGGAGGAGTTGATTCCAGCCATCGAGGATAAGAGGAGAGCTCTAGCAGCATACAAAGCCTTCCCTAGTGAGTACAACTTGCAAGCTCTTCGAGCTGCTCGTAGCCAAGTCCAACAGACTGCCAGGAGATGTTCCAATGATTATTGGCTCCAGCTCTGCTCTCAGATACAGTTAGCAGCAGACACAGGTAACATCAAGGGAATGTATGATGGGATCAAGCAGGCCTTAGGTCCAGTACAGAAGAAAACTGCTCCCCTGAAGTCTACCACAGGCATGTTCATCCAGGACCGAACACAGCAGATGGACCGCTGGGTGCAGCACTACTCTGAGCTGTATTCCAGAGAGAATGCAGTAACTGAAGAAGCATTAAATAACATTGAGTGTCTCCCTGTCCTGGAAGAGTTGGACAGTGAACCAACCTTAGCAGAAATCAAAACGGCCTTGGATTCCCTTGCCTCTGGCAAGGCACCTGGAAAGGATAACATCCCTGTTGAAGTGCTGAAATGCTGCAAAGAGACCATCACCACCGAACTGTATGAAATCTTTCATCTTTGCTGGAGCGAAGGTAGAGTACCACAGGACATGAAGGATGCAAACATCGTCACATTGTACAAGAACAAAGGAGACAGGGGTGACTGCAATAACTACCGCGGCATCTCTCTTATTAGCGTTGTAGGAAAGCTGCTTGCCCGTGTCGTGCTGAAGAGGCTCCAGGTGCTTGCAGACAGAGTCTACCCAGAATCACAGTGCGGATTCCGAGCAAATAGGTCCACCCTCTGTCTGATGCATCAGTTTGAACTATGAATGGTCTAGAGAAATCCGGAGCATATCTACTTGGTAATTCAGCTAAAATCTGTTTCAACTCTTCAAAAGCTGTGGCTTCTTCTTCTCCCCAACAAACTATCTTTGTCTTTTTCTTCTTTGTAAGGTCACTGAGAGGTACAGTTATGTGTGCAAAATTGGGAACAAATTGTCTATAGTATCCAGCAAGAGCTAAGAATCTTCGTAGTTCTTTCTTTGTTCTAGGGGTGGGCCATGCTGTTACTTGGTCTACCTTATCAGACACAGTTTGGATTCTTCCCTGTATCACCTGGAACCCCAAAAACTTCACTCTCTTGCGAGCAACCTTGCACTTGGCAGGGTTGACCTCGAGCTTGGCATCTTGTAACACCTGTAACACCTTCTCTAAATGTTCTAGATGCTCCTCCCAGTTTTTACTATATATAAGGATATCATCAATGTACGCTCCAGTGAAATCTTTAACAGGGGATAATATTTTGTCCATTAGACGTTGAAACATTGCAGCCGCTCCATGCAAGCCAAATGGCATTTGGGAGAATTGGAAAAGGTCTTTGGGTGTCACAAAAGCTGTTTTTTCTTTGTCCTCATGCCTTAATGGTATCTGCCAATAACCTTTAGTTAAGTCTTACAAGGTCAGATTCTCTGCCCCTCCCAGCCTCTCTAATAGGTCATCTATTTTAGGCATTGGGTACGCATCGAACTTAGACACTTCATTCAATTTACGGTAGTCAATACATAATCTAATACCACCGTCAGGTTTTGGCACAACCACTGGGTAACTCCTCCAAGGACTGCTGGAAGGTTCTGTCACTCCCAATTGCAACATTTCTTCTATCTCTTTATTTATAGTTTCCCTTAAATGTCTCGGCCAATTTCTACTACCAGATCTGACTACTACTTGAGGTTGTGTATCAATAGCATGTTCAATTAAATTAGTATTACCTGGTTTCCCTGAGAAAACACTTTTATATTTATACTCTAGTTTTCTCATCAGATCTTCTTGTTCTAATGTCAGATCTTCACCCAAGTCTAAATTTGTCCATTATTCAAAAAATCTTTCACTTCAGGTCCAAATTCCTCATCTCTGACTTCTCCCCACAACGCTTCTCTTTCCTTCCACTCCTTCAACAAATTCACATGAAAAATGCCCTTCTTTTTAGTTTTGTCTGGCATCCATATTTCATAATCCACCTCCCCTATCTTCCTTAACACTTTGTATGGATCTTGGCAGGTAGCAAATAATTTCGCTGACGCGGCGGGCATCAACAACAAGACCTTTTGCCCGGGTTCAAATTGTCTTACCTTTACCTTGGCATCATATCTACATTTTTGTCCCTCTTGGGCTCAGGATAGATTCTCTTTGGCCATGGATGCCACCATGCGTAGGTGTTCCCTCATCTCTGTAACATGTTTAACATTAGTTTGTACTTCGTCCTTTCCACTCTCCCATTTTTCTTTTACTAGGTCTAATATTCCACGAGGGTTCCACCCATACATCATCTCGAATGGCATAAAGCCAGTCGAGGCTTGTGGAACTTCCCTGACCGCAAACATTAAAGGGGCCACTAACAAATGCCACCTCTTAGGCTTCTCCATTACAAGTTTCCTTAACATTCCTTTGAGTGTCTTTTTAAATCTCTCCACTAATCCGTTGATTTGAGGGTGATACACGGCAGTATGTAAAGGTTTTACCCCCAACAACCCCCACAACTCCTTTAAGGTTTGCCCCATGAAATTCGTGCCTTGGTCGGTTATACCTCCTTTGGAAATCCTAGCCTTGTGAATACCTGCAACAATTCTCTCGCCAACACTTTGGATGTTGTAGACCTTAAAGGGATGGCTTCAGGGTATCTTGTTGCATAATCTATTATCACTAAAATGTGAGTGTGACCCCCAGCAGACCTAATCAGAGGTCCTACAATGTCAATCCCTATTCTTTGGAATGGTTGGTCTACTAGGGGCATGGGTATCAAAGGAGCTCCTGGTTTCGGTTTAACTTGTGTTTTTTGACATTTGGGGCATGTGCAACAATAATCTTCCACCTCTTTGTCTAACCCTGGCCACCAAAATCTTTGTTCAATCCGTGGTTTCATTTTATCACCTGCTAGATGTCCTGCCATTGGTATATCATGGGCTAGATGTAGGATCACCATACGCCATTTCTGTGGGACAACTAGACGTTTCTCCCCCTTTTCAGTCACACTATACAACAATCCGTCTTCCAAAACCATCCCCTCCTCTCCCTTCCCCAAAGTCTCCACCTCACGTGCGGCGCGAAGGTGTTCTTGCAGCGTTGGATCGTCTTGCTGCAACATACGCACTTGGTCTCTGGTGGTTTCCTGTAAAAAATCATCTCTTTCTTCAATCTTTACGCATTCGCCTTGCATCCTTTCTTTACTTTCAAATAATGTCTTGTCCCCCACCCAGTCTCTTCATTTCTCTGGAAAGTCCTGGAACGATCCCTACTTTCACCTTCCGTTTTTCCTCTCCAACCCTCACTTCGGCCCACACTGTTTTATACGTCTTAGAGTCCCCATGTATGCATCTTACTGTAAATCCTTCTTCAACTCCCTCCATCTTCAAGTCACAAACCAGTGTCCTCCCACAACCAGTGTCGATCAATGCCCTCTTCTTTTCTCCGTTCACCCATGCAACCACCTCCCAACCTACTTGTTTCCCTGGTGCTTCTCGGTTAACATTCGAGCCTCCTACCCAAAAGCAATCTGTCTCTGGGCAGTCCCGACGCACGTGGCCAGGAGTCCCGCAGCCGAAACACACTAGCCCCCCTTAAAGCTCGATCGTCTACCGTGATGGGTCGCACCGGACGGGGACCCATCGGTTCAAAGGGGTGACCGCGTGTTTGAGAGCTGCCTGGCACGTCCATGTTTCGTCAAACTCCTCCACCTTGTATCGGCGTTACCACCTTCTCATGAGGCCTCCCACGTTCTCCAGCCAAGGCGGGACTTTCCTTTCTTACTTCCTCTGAGGCGCAATAGTCTTCAATCAGTCAGATCGCTTCCTCCAATTGCTTTGGGTTATTTCTTTGAACCCACCCCTTCAGGTTCCCGCTCAAAGTTGTCACTAAATGTTCCAATACAAATGCCTCCATAACTTTTTCTTTTGATTTATCATCAAGCTTAATCCATCTCATCATATTGGCTTTCATTCTTTGTACCAAGGTCCAAGGATGAACACCCGGTTTCCACTTCAACTCCCTGAACTTCTTCCTATACGCCTCTTCTGTAAGACTGAGAGTTCGAAGTATCGCAGTTTTCACTGATTCATACTGTGCTGCCTCCTGGGGGCTTAATGTATCTACGACTTCTTGCAATAATCCAGTTAAACATGGCACTAGTATTAAGGTCCATTGTTCTTTGGGCCACCCAGCCGCCATTGCTACGCGTTCAAACGTATAGAGATACGCTTCTGGACCATCACTAGCGCTCATCTTTTGTATTCGTATAGGGGTGGGCCCCGCTACCAAGCCATTCTTTATTAGCACATTATTAGTCCTTTCTCTTCTTCCATCCCTTGCCTCATCATTGGTCAGGTGAACATCGTCTGTTATTCTGTCAAATTCTCAATCATTCTTTCTTGCCTCTGTATGGTCCTCAACACCCTTGTCATTTCTTCTCTGCCTACCCATTGGACCGCCCCACGTTGGGCGCCACTGTGATTGGGTTCTTTGTTCAGAATAGGCGGGCCTAAGGATTTGGCAGGAATGACAGCCGGCGTAGACATTATAGTTCCAAACGGTTTAACTTTATTGCTTTTAACATCAGATAACTCAGGACCAAACGGGTCTAACAACTCAGCATCAGTCAACAAATTATACTTTTTGGGTTTAACAGCATTACCCACGTCTCCAACTCTTATGGTTTCTTCGCCCCAAAAAGGGGGGTTACATTCTGGTTCATTACGGGAGTGCTCAACACTGCACAAGTTGTCCCACAGCAGGGATGCTTCACGACGGTACCCTCCAGCCTGGGCAGAAAGGGGCTGGCCCCATAATGGGTCTCACAATCCTCCGGGGGTGGGATAGTCGAACCCACTTCCCAACTCCATCCCTTCTTGTGCTCACCTACTCCGAGCCTTTTTAACTCTTTAGGTAGAGGCAGCAGTCCATCCTCTTTCATAAGGTTAGGAAAACTCTTTACTAGTTTAGCTATCCTCTCCCTTTCAGCTCCCATTTCCTCTGTCTGTACTTCTCTGTTCACTCCAGTCGTTCTGGCTCCTCCCCCTTTCCCCCTTCTTTTATATCATCATCCCATCTCCATTCACCAGACTCCTCCCCCAATCTCTAGCCCTCTCCGCTAAGAATACTTCAACTGCTTTATTAGTTCCACCTTCATCCTCATCGAGTTTAATCAATTCTCCCACTGCGCAACCTTCGCGTTCTTCCTTTGTTTTCTCAAGTGAGGACAGCTCAGTCTTGATCTTCCGCTCACATATGTTTAGTTTTTCCTTTCTATAGTTGTTATATACCTCTCTCAGTTGTTTTTTAACTACATATGACATTCTCTGTCAAACCACTTGGGGCCGTTCATCTTTAATGAGGCTTGTGGAAGCAGTTGTTTGGAGGTCAGGGCCATGTTCATCGCATTGATTAGGATTGAATCTTTATATTTGGCAGGAGTGGCATTTGTGGCTCCTATGATTGAATTTTTAGGGACTCCCCCTCAGCGGAGCCAAAGAAGCCTTCTAGCTTATTGTGAGTTTCCTCAGTCCAATGTATTCTCTCTTGTTTGAAGCTTAGGAATTTATCTTGGAGATGAGGTTTTGCACTCAGATGGACAAACTGTGAAAGTAGGCGGATGGTATTAAGGGGCAGGTGGTCACTATCCACCCTTAGGCCTACAGAAAATTCCACTCCCTCTCTAGATAAAGAGTGGGGGATTAGCACAAAATCCACAGCACTGCTTACATAGATGAATTCAGGGTGTTTGTCATAGTGGGGGTTCCCATTTAATATTATAAGACCAAGGCCAGGCACCATTTGGATCATACAGATGCCACCATAATTCACCTTAGTATCTTTGGAAATTCCTCATAGCTAGGGGCAAAGAACTTATTGTCAACTACCCCCCCCCTTAAACTAGAAGAAAAGAGTGCATTGTTATTTGAGCCTAATCTGGCATTAAAGTCCCCCATTATGAGTAACTTGGCTCTAGGGAGTTTGCATTCTAGTCCTATTATATAGTTTTCCAGGTCTTCCCAACCTTGTTTTGTGCTTTTTTGAGATGAGAAGGGTGGGATACTAACCTTGACCCCAAAAAATGGTCTTAGGTCCAAAGACTATATGCCCAGCCATTGCTATTTTCGCACAAGTGGGGAGCCAGTTGGCAGGTGCCTGGAGAAGAGTAGATATCAATATTGCTAAACCTGCTTTAGGTCTACCTTTCCTTTTGGTGGTCTCAGCGGGCATACCATATACAGCATATCCATTTAGCTTAATTTGTTTGGTGAACCATGTTTCCTGAATAAAAATTATATCATGAGCCCTCAGATGTTCCAGAAAGTTAGGATCATTTTGCTTCGAGGTCCACCCTGCTGTGTTCCATGAGATAACTTTGAGTTGATCATGTGTTACATTCAAGATCTCCCCTTTATCCCATGGATAGCTATCAGGTTGTCTGGAACAGATTCTAGCTATGCTATCATTATGTTGCGGGGTTTGTCAATTTATCTTAGTAATATCAGGAAAGTTTCTCTGGGCTTCATCTAGGGGTGCCTCACCTATCAGGCACAGCTCAGGATGGTTCGCAGGTACTGTCAAGTTTGAATTGAGTGTTCTTTTGTTTATTGTTATTATGGGCTCCAGAGGGGGTTTAACACTATCCTTTGTCACTGTCACTACTGGGGAGCCAGGTACGGGCAATTGATGGTTTGCTAGGTCTTCGTTGGTATTTGGTGGCTGTCCCAAATTCCTCAAAGTAGGCATTCCAGTAGGTGTACTATAGACATCTGCTCACAAATTGGCAGTCTGCTAAAGGAGGCGATTTGGCCAAGGAAGACCTGGAATGGTCTTTTTCGTTGAATGGCTATCATCCTTGCATTTTTATGTGGGATAACCATAAGCATTTTGCCATCATTTGAATGGTCTTCTAAAATTTGAATAAGATCTTCATCAGTGTGCTTCTCCTGGGCATAGACTGCTTTCTCTTTTTCTCTCTCCTTGCATATGGGGTAGCGGGTGCTAAATTTTGGAAGTACCTAACAACTGTTATACGTCTTGCAGCTAGATCCTTTCTTCTGCCATAAATCCTGCCATTTAATAGAGAAACCCCATGTTCTTTGTAACCCTATTTAGTAAAAAAAAAAAAACATTATCTGACAAGAACAGCTGTATTACTTGTAGTAAGCATATAAATATACCCTACCAGTAATAAAAGAAGATACAGTGTGCAAAAGGTCAACAAACTCTACCCAGCCACAAGGAGAGGGTATCACTACACACACAAGAGTAGCTAATGACACCCAGCAACCACAGTGACAGAAAGTCTCTGCTCCTTATCACAATAATACACCCACAACAAGATACACTAATCACCCATCTACAGAAAAAGACAAAAGCCTATCTCACAGCCATAAATACTCCACTCCCAAGCAAACTACACCAGAACACAGAGTGCTGTCCTCTGAAGGTGCTGGCCACAGAGAGTGGCAAAATGTTAGGAAGAACAACCTTCAGAACACAGCCAAAGAGCCAGAAAAACCCACAACAACCATTACATACTGGCCATGAAAGACTTCGTGAATATGCTTGCTTGCTTGCTTGCTTGCTTGCTTGCTTGCTTGCTTGCTTGCTTGCTTGCTTGCTTGCTTGCTTACTTACCATTTTCCCCCTCCCCCTTCTCCTTTCAACATTTTCAACATTTAATATCAGCGATATCTTTCTTTAGATCATGCTGCTTATTGAAATTTGTCTGGTTGAATTTAGCTGAGAGGAAGCACTGATCATGTAGTTGGGTGTAAATAATCCTAGTTTGTTCACTCTTGGGCCCTTGAGCATCTTGGGGACCTACATTTCCTTTCATATGGTTCTCCTTGGGCCCAGGTGTTGATAAATTTAGATGTTTATAGAATGATTCCATAGAGGCAGAGAGAGCCTTCTCTAGGAGGTCTGGGTCCAGAGACCAATTGCCGATTTCTCCTGCAGAGTGCTGAGTTCCGACTGCAACCCCCTGGTATGTCTCTCCATTAGTTATGCCTACATTGTCCATAGTAAGTGGGGCACTTGATGTAAATTCCCTCAGTGGCCTTTGATTGTAAGAGGAAGTATGTTCACGTTGGCTGATGAGATCTGAGGCCACACAGACGTCTGCTCTTGATTTCTGATTTGGCTTTTTGGAAGCCCTTTTTATCTTGCCATAGGTTTTTTTGGTCCTAGTAGTGACCATAGCTATACTCTACAGATTTATCTTAATTAGTGTCCCCTTCTTCTTCTGCAGGTACAAACTTCCATTCAGAAGGAGAAGAATCTGGGTTTCACAGTTACGGTCAGTAGGTGCTGTAGAAAAACACTTCTTAGCTCCAGTAAACATTCAGACATAAGCCATTAAAGGGCAGGTTATTCCACCCTGTTCCTTGGAGGACTTTTACTCATTGTGAGCCAGTTGTAGATTGATGAAGATGGCAGATCCACCCCTGCTGCATGCCAAATAACTCCCCAAAGACAGATGGCTTTTCTTAAACAAATTAAATGATTTTCTTGCAGACTTGATTCAAGCAGGTGCTTACTGTCCACAGTAATGGTGTTATTTTCTTCCCAAGGCTTCAATTGTATAATTTCGTGATACAGAGGTATTTCTAATATCTCTCGGCAGCTCTACTGGTCATTATCTCTGTGTTTACTTTTACCAAGGTTAGTATCATATCTCCAACCGGAAAGTATAATAGGAGCTTAAACTAAACAAAAGCGATAAAATCACCGCTGCGTAGCCACAAGCAGCTTGCCTGACTGAGCCGGATCCGGAAGGCCCCCCACCCCATGCCAGAGTATGTACGTAACTCATTTGCTTTGATAATCTTTTACTTGATCTTTAACTGAACCAATATTTGTTTTGTCCATCTAAAACATTTTTTTATCCTCTGATCAAGTGTGACTACGTGGAAGTACATCGAGAGGTATAGCAAGTGAGTCAGAAAAAAGAAGACTCTCAGAATGCTTTTAAGAAAAAACATCTTTTAGCTCAGGACTAGTTATCATTCTCAACACCTTCCCCAAATACTACCTTTCAGAGAGGTCATTGTACTAAAATTAAATTTAACTGTAAATTTAGCTGGTCCACATCATGAATGAGAATTGACTTGACAGCATGTGATTGTGAGGAAACAGAAGGAAACTGGGACTTGTAGTCATACAAAGATGGAGTCTGTTAGGTTCTGTGAAAGATAGATTTGAAAGCACTGAAATGTTCTCATGAGATTGTTGTTAGAATTGTGCTGCCAGAAATAAAGATAAGGGAGCAAGGCCAAAGAGGCCCAGAGAAGATGAAAAATAGCATACTACTTAATAGGGGAAAGATAAGTCACCTGGGCTCGGATCTTCTCCTGTGAAATGTGGGAGGTGAACTCTTTTACACCCACTTGCTCTTAATTCTTTAACAGCTTGGAAGTGTCATAAAAGAGGTGACCAAAGGTATGTAGAAAATGGTTCATGTATGTGATCCTTGTTCATTTGTTCGTGAATATTGTGGAATGTGAGAGGTTAGTTTTTTTTGAAGAAGAAGAGGGGGGAGAAATAGCCCAGCTTCTCTAGATACTGACATATAGAGAGTGCAAAGATGGTTACTTAGCTTAATTTTAGTTGTTATTATTTTACTTAGGAATAGTTAACTTATTTTAATGATTGTAACTGCTGGAGATGCCTGATGTTTATGCCTTTTAAAGCTACAACTGTATCATAATGCAACTACTTTGTTAAGTAAACAAATATAATTCTTCAACAGAGAAGTGGTCTCTTGAACAGCACGACTTGCACCTAAATCCAGTGAGGATTTGAGAAGGTCACAAATTGCTACTGTAATTATTGAGAGATCCTACCTGACTAGGTTGTTTTGTGATCAAAGGAACCATATAGTCAACGATTTGCTGCCTTGTAAGTCGGCAAGTGTTCTCTGTTAGGTTGGGCTTGTTTGTGGGGCATGTACTATGCACTTCTAGCCCTAAAGGACCTACATCATGTACTCACATTGGTAGTTTTGCATCCACAGTGACTCCTTGGCTGAGATAATTATCCCTTTAGGGAGAGATGATTGTGAGAGTGATTATTATATTATGAGTTATGGCTGCACAGGAGTGGAGCAATAATTGTCAATATTCTATAAGGAAATTCTAAAAATGCAGGCAGCCCAAAGAAAAAAATATACATAACTTTTAAACTGGGATTCAAATCAGTACCAAATGCAGCATATTTATAGCAAACAGTCTACTCTTGATCTGAGCCAAACTCGGGGAGACTTCGGTAGAGTTTTTGAGTTATTATTTTTTAAAAATGAGAATGTTCACCCAGCAATCCTCAGATCATACAATAAGCTGCCTTGGGTCTCTGGTAGGTAAGAAAAGTAGGATAGAAATAAAATAAAAGATTTCCCACTGTGACATTGCTCTGTCTATACCTTTGCTACAAGAAGGCTTTTAAGAAAAATATAAGAAAAGTATATGAAAATACTAGAGTCAAAAATTCATAATCCATACGGCCAGTTATAGTGTAAACAACCAATTGTTTAATTAAGCCTATTGTTTTCTGTTTACTCAAGCTGAAATTCGAACAACTTTGGTTGGATCCAGTCTTAATGTATTTGTTTAGTATGAACAGACACGTTCTATGTCTGAGCTTACAGAACTTTTCTATGAACGTTTTCTTCAAATACCTATCAAAGGATAATTTTGGTCCCCACTTTGGACTTCTCTATAGCATTCTCCCTTTCCGACTGCAATTCTCACACTCAAGATATGGGTTTAAAAAATCCCGAAGTTTATTCAAATAAAGAAATGGCAATTTATAAACAATAGATTATTAATATAAACAATATCAAAAAGATATATTTTATGTTGAAGATGTGACAACTTCTTCCAGGCTCTCAATGTGACCATGAAACACTATTTCATGATATTAATTCAAGGATGTCTGCTTGAATGAGATGCAAAATTATCATTGCAATATATCCTGTTTCAGCAGTGAACAATAGCAAATTGCAATAAATTCTGTTGAGCAAAAAAGCAGGGATAAAGCAATGCATTAAAGTTCAGGTTCAATGAAAAGAAGGGAGTATTATGCAAACAGGCCCTGCAAAGCTGTGTCCAGCATGTGCAAAACAGAACTACTGAGAAAGGAAAGAGTAGTGATCAAGTGATTACTTATGAAAGGCAAACTCCCTGATGTTCTGCAGTGAGGAGGGCAAACAATTGGGGCATAATCAGGAAATATTCATTCTTGTGTGGTTTTGGAAGTGGAAGCCATGTTATTTTATGCTAGCAAGTCAGGAAAAACAAAAGAAAAATAAAATATAAAGACAATGAAAGCATTGTGGCATCTTAAAAACTAATTATTTTACATACTGGTGTGGGAAAACTTTGAAAACTAGAAGAGGCGCAAGAAAGACATCCACAAGGGACCAGTAGTGTCAGGTCTAGAACATTGCTGTAGGGATTGATAATCAAAGTTTGTAGAAAGAATCTGATCAAATACTACAGCTGTGCTAGCAACCTGCTTACCAGTTAGATTTAATACAGCTGTGGAAATAAAATGCTAGAGAAGAAACCTGTAGAAGCTAATCTCTAATTGGCCACAAGGGGCAATAAAGCAAACAGCCTGAGAACACTGTTTGTTGGGAGGGGGGGTTGAATGAAGAGACGAAGGAACTTCTCTGTGGGATTGATTTATGAAGCAGACTATTACTATGGACTCTGGATTTGTGTTATGATAAGTGGACTGACATTTTATCAATGAATTAATCTTTCTTTGCGGGCTCTGACCCATAAAAATATATATAATATTTAAAATGTGTTGTTGTTGTTTAGTCGTTTAGTCGTGTCCGACTCTTCGTACCTTGGGCTCCTGGGCATAAAGAAAGTCAAAAGAGAGCCCTCATAGATGCAGTTTGGTTGGAAAAGCTTTAAACCATGAGCTGTTATGGAATATTTCTGTAGAAAGTTAAGATATCCCATAGATGGATCAGCATGTATTACCTTGTTCCAAAATCTAAGACCAGATAGCCACGCGCTGCATTCTAGTGATGTTAGACCAGTCTCTAATCGTAAGGCAGCTGCAGGGACGCATCTTGCCATTCCCAGAATGGATCTTAGAAAATTTGAAAGAACACTCTCTATACTTGCGTGAAATCCTAGGATCCAAGTTGGTATACCATATAACAGTTGGGGCAGAATCTTGAGCTTAAAAACCTGAATAACAGCTGATATAAATTATCCCCCCTTAGTAAAGAAAAAAAATGCAAGATAGCTTTCTGCATGTTCTGGGTTGCTTGGATTATGGTCTGTCTATGGGCAGCCCAGGAAATTTTATGGTGGAATCTAATACCTAGGTACTTTAGCAGTTTTATTTGCTCAATGCAAGAACCATTAATTGTCCATTTTCTAGGTGTTACAGAATGAGTGAAAACCATAATTTTGGTTTTAACAAAATTTAGAACCAATTGGTTGTTCCCTACTGGAATCTAAAGTGTTTTCTGCAACTTCTAACCCTGTCTCCAGGTCAGGATCATAATCTTCCTTATTTGTTTCTATTATTGAACATTGATACTCAACTGACCAGTCTAGATTGGGGGCTGGTGATTATATCATTGTAATTTCATTGGTATTTTTAGTGCCGTCCTTTTTGGGAGAGGAGAAATTTGTAATTATTTTTTGTCTCTCTTTCCTCTCTGCTAATAAGTTTCCATTTAATAGAGAAACCCCATGTTCTTTGTAACCCTATTTAGTAAAAAAAAAAAACATTATCTGACAAGAGCAAGTGTATTACTTATAGTAAGCATATAAATATACCCTACCAATAATAAAAGAAGATACAATGTGCAAAAGGTAAACAAACTCTACCCAGCCATAAGGATAGGGGATCACTACACACAAAAGACCAGCTAATGACACCCATCAACCACAGTGACAGAAAGTCTCTGCTCCTTATCACAATAATACACCCACAACAAGATACACTAATCACCCATCTACAGAAAAAGACACCCACCACTGTTCCCAGGTTTTCAGAAGGCATAGCTACAGCAGAATTATTTTAACAAACTGCAGACAAAAGTCCATTGCCATTTTCCCCCTCCCCCCTTCTCTTTTCAACCTTCTGGGTGCTCTAGCACAACTTTGTTGTAGTTCTGGCACCAAGCCTTTCAAAAGAAAATAAGTATTATTAGCATTATGAACGAAGGTCCAAAGTCTCCTTGACTGGAATATCGTGTGTGTGTTTAGTCATTTAGTCGTGTCCGACTCTTCGTGACCCCATGGACCAGAGCACGCTAGGCCCTCCCATCTTCCACTGCCTCCCGGAGTTGTGTCAAATTCATGTTGGTTGCTTCGCAGACACTGTCCAGCTATCTCATCCTCGGTCGTCCCCTTCTCCTCTTGCTGTCACACCTTCCTAACATCAAGGTTTTTTCCAAGGACTCTTTTCTTCTCATGAGATGGCCAAAGTACTGGAGCCTCAGCTTCAGGATCTGTCCTTCCAGTGAGCACTCAGGGTTGCTTTCCTTTAGAACTGATAGGTTTGTTCTCCTTGCAGTCCAAGGGATTCTCAAGAGCCTCCTCCAGCACCACAATTCAAAGGCATCAATTCTTCGGTGGTCTGCTTTCTTTATGGTCCAGCTCTCACTTCCATACATCACAACAGGAAAAACCATACTGTAGCTTTGACTATTTGAACTTTTGATGGCAAGATGATGTCTCTGCTTTTTAAGATGCTGTCAAGATTTGTCATCGCTTTCCTCCCAAGAAGCAGGCGTCTTTTAATTTCGTGGCTGCTGTCTCCATCTGCAGTGATCATGGAGCCCAGGAAAATCAAATCTGTCACTGCCTCCATGTCTTCCCCTTCTATTTCCCAGGAGGTGATGGGACCAGTGGCCATGATCTTAGTTTTTTTGATGTTGAGTTTCAGACCTTTTTTTGCACTCTCCTCTTTCACTCTCATTACAAGGTTCTTTAATTCCTCCTCACTTTCTGCCATCAGAGTGGTATCATCTGCATATCTGAGGTTGTTGATATTTCTTCCGGCAATCTTAATTCCGGCTTGGGTTTCATCCAGTCTAGCCTTCCGCATGATGTATTCTGCATATAAGTTAAATAAGCAGGGGGATAATATACAGCCTTGTCGTACTCCTTTCCCAATTTTGAACCAATCAGTTGTTCCATGACCAGTTCTGACTGTTGCTTCCTGTCCCACATATAGGTTTCTCAGGAGACAGATAAGTGGTCAGGCACTCCCATTTCTTTAAAACCTTGCCACAGTTTGCTGTGGTCCACACAGTCAAAGGCTTTTGCATAGTCAATGAAGCAGAAGGAGATATTTTTTCTGGAACTCTCTGGCTTTCTCCATAATCCAGCGCAAGTTAGCAATTTGATCTCTAGTTCCTCTGCCTCTTCGGAATCCAGCTTGTACTTCTGGGAGTTCTCGGTCCACATACTGTTGAAGCCTACCTTGGAGGATTTTGAGCATAACCTTGCTAGCGTGGGAAATGAGGGGGATTGGTAATTATCATTAAATATCAAGGAAAATAGGCCTTTTGGGTTTAACTGTCCCTTTAGCCACTTGTATGTAGATTGAATGGAAGGCAGCCCATCTAGGAGAAGGAAAACTCCGATTTCAAACCTCCACTGCCTTGTGGCTATATCCACTCATGGAAAAGGCTTCAGGAGTTAACCTAGAGGCAAAATCCGGAGCTGAAGTCCCGAAGGCAGCTCGTGTCGTTCTGCCAACTCCTGCGACATTGCTGGAACCAGTTGTATTGGCTCTTGCCTTTCCATTGGACCATTTCAGCAATGTGGAGAGGTAACAGCCTATCCTCCATATCACCTTACCTGGGCTTCATGCTCTGGAGAGGACATTCCTCAATTCAGAGCATGTCTCCATAGTCTCTCAAGACTGAAGGATGCCTATGATATAGATTGAATCCTAATCCAGGCTTCTACTTTAAGGCATCATGTTTCTAGCCTTATCCTTGCATTTGACACGCATCTCGGGACCTGAAGTATAGATCTTAGAAATTTGGATTGAACTATTTCTTGTGATGCAAAGTGAGAGCTGGGTGGCCCCATGAATGAGCCGTACAGCAGCTGAGCTAATGCCTTTGCTTTATACAATTTGAGGCCTGCTGGAATAAAGGACCCTCCTTGGGTGAGATGTAATTTTACTATATTATTTGGAGATCTTTCTCCCTGATCTGCCACATATTTACTATGCTGAAGCCTAGATCCAGAGGCCTGTAGTACTACCCCCATATATTTGAAGCTGTTCACCTGCTCAATACTGTGTTCATTTATTTGCCATGACCGAATCTTGGGTCTCTGTCCAAAGGCGACTATCTTGGTCTTCTGATAGTTGATAGTTAGGGATTTAGTATATTCACAGTATGAGGCAAGCTTCTTAAGTGCCCTCCTCAGCTCTATGGGGGTTCTGGATAGATATCATCAGCATAGAGTAAAGCTGGCACTGTTCTATCTAGAAGTTAAGGAGAATGGAGATCAGCTGTGTTAAGCCAGCTTGATAAGTCATTTACTGTATGTAAAGGATGAATAATGCTGGTGCCAGTAGGCATCGTTGCCTAACACCTCTGTGCGTTTGCACAGATTTCGTGAGGTGTCCTTGTCTGCTGCACCTGACTCTCAAGTACGTTTCTTCGTGTAGGGCCCTGATTAGATGTAGAAGTCTTCAGTCTAAAGATGAGTTTGTTAGTTTGTCCCAGAGGTGTGTTCTCGATATAGAATCAAGTGCTGATTTAAAATCCACAAAGGCGGCATAGAGTGATGTTTATTCCTTTGGCCGAGTATTTCTCTGTAAGATGCTGTATAATTAGGCACTGTTCTATTGTGGATCTCCCTGGCTGAAAGCCTGCTTGTTTGGCCCCAATGATATTTTCTGCTTTGAGCCACTCCAGGAGTTTGTCTAGGAGGTGCCTTGCATATAGTTTGCTTATAATATTCAGCAAACTTATTGGCCTGTAGTTGGCTGGATCTTCCCTTTTCCCCTTCTTATAAAATGGGACCACTATGGCCATTTTCCATGATATTGGGATATGGCCTGTGTCACTGATATGCGTGAGAGAGGTGCTAGAAAAGAGCCCCACCATATCTTGTTTTCTTTTAGGAGTTCTGGAGGGATGCCATCAAGGCCTGGGGCTTTTCCATTTTTTAGCTGATGTAAATGAGCTATTATTTCACCTGGGGTCACTGGGGGCCATTTGGGAGTCCTTCCAAGCATTAGTGAGGAAGGGGGTACAATGACATCCTCGTACATACTTGTAAAGTGGAATACCCCTTTATCTGGTGGAATACAAGAGGATAACGGGTGTTTGGGCTCTCATAGTCTGCCTGAGATTAGTTTCCAGAAAAGGGATGGATTTTTGTCTTTTACTGCTTCTATCACCTTCCTCCATAGTTCTCTCGTGTGTTCTCTGTTACTGTGTTCTATCCGCTGTTTGTATTCTTTTTTATGTATCATTAGTTTTAGGAGGGCCTCTTTTTTGACATGGTCTTCTGCTCTCAGGTATTCCTTGTATGTCTGATTTACTAATTGTTTTGCTGCCTTACAGCTCTGGTTGAACCAAGGTTTGGATCGATTATATGATTTCTGAAGGTTTCTGCTATATGAATGGACAAGATGTGGATTTAACTGTTGTAGGAGATTTTCATATATATCTATAGGATTCCGGTGGACTGTTTGGCTTCCTACTGAAATAAAAGCGTCAATTAGATTTTTCGTAGTTAAAAGTTGTTTTAGATTTTGTGCCAGTTTAGGTGACCATCTTATTCGGCAACATAATGCTGTAATTTCAGTATGATATCTCGGTTCTGTGTCTAAATTTCTAATGTTTAGGTGGAATCTTAGATGTAGGGGGAAATGATCCCCCTCCATGTAAGGCAGTACTTGGAGAGTTTCAACCATGGAAAGGAGCCCCCTGCACACCAGGATGTAGTCAATTGTACTAGCTTTAGATGCTACCATAAATGTGTATTTTCCTGGGGTATCACCTGTGATTGTGCCATTTAAAATTGAGAGCCCCAGTCTATAGGCAAATTTCTACAGAGGCCCCGGCATAGTTTGCATGTTGATCTTTAGATGCCCTCTCCTGATTCAGGTTCCCCACATTATCATTCCTTATGTTGGCTATCCTCTTAAATTTGGTTCCCAGATCTGCTCCCATATGGGCGTTTAGATCCCCACCAGTCAGGACCAAAGCGTCTGGATGTTCCATGATAAGCTCTCTTACATAGTTTTCAAGGTCTGTCCAATTTCCTTCTGTTTCTGCTTTTCTAGATGTAGGAGGTAAGTATATGTTAATGATCAATAGGGTTTTCATACTTCCTGTAAGTACTACTGCCATGGCCAGCTGTCTCAAGGGGGGTTTTGTCGTAGATTTCACTTTCAGAGCCGTTGATACCAGAATGCTCACCCCCCCTTCAGTCTCCCCAGTCCTCACCCTGGGATTGCCTTTACCATGAAAGAGTAGAAACCATTTAGTATTATATCTTTTTCAGACCATGTTTCTTGCAAAAGAATGATGATATTTGCTGCGAAAGAAAGGAGTCTCATGGGTATGAGAGATACATCTGGTCCAACCTGCCACATTCCATGATAAAAGTTCAGCTTTAGATGCTGATTTTGGTTGCTTTCTGGAGCACACCGCCATAATTGAGTGTCTGGTGCCTCCTTCTGCTCCTGAATGCTCAGTTCTTCTGCCTTTGGAGTCATTTCCCCTCTTGTGGCAGAGAATTTGAATGGGGTTCCCTTCCTTGTATATTCTTAGCTTCTCCAGAGCAGGCTGGAGATCAGATACATCTGATGACTGACATCCTCTGTAGGTGAGGGGAGCAGCTGGTGTGGGTAAAGGGTAATCTTTATCGGCCCAGTCTTTGTTGTTTTCATTTTTGTGTGTCTCTTCCAAAAGAAGATCTTTCAGCTCTACCTGGGTAGGTAGTCCTTGATGCGTTTGGATCTATGGAATCTTTGTGAAGTTGGGCTTTTTGTTTGTTTTTTCCCCATGCAGTATTCCAGGCTGAAGACTTCTTCAAATGTTTTTGTTTTTTTGTCTTCCGATAGTCAGTTCTGGGGATAAGCTACTAAAGGGGCATAGCTATTGCCCATATGCGACTCAGAGTTGGCGTTGGAAATAGTTCCAACTGAGAAGGCTGGATGTATTTTCTCTTTCTATGGATGGTGCTCATTTCTGGAAGATATAATACCTTTTGAAAGATGCCTTGTCTTTGAGAGAATTTTCACCTGATTACTCTGGTTTTTTATTTTGCTTGTAGGATCACGGGGCATGTTAATTGGGATATTGTTTGGAAAGGTTGCAAAATTGGTGTGCGTTTCCTTTTCTCTGCCATCTGATTTGGTTTTGGAAGGTGATCTGCTGTAAATGGTGGACGCTTCAGCCCTGTATCTATACAGGTCGTAGATGAGATCGGCTGTTATCCTCCTTCCCTCCTCTCTTTGTTCTGGAACCTGAATTTCTCTGGACATATTTGTTAGTTTGTGGGTGTCCAATTTTGTGATTGGTCTGAAGTTGATATTTGAATAACTTGTATGTATTCCCCATTTGAATGATACTGCTATTTTTTCAAACTTGAATAACAGGCTCCAAAAATGATTGGCCTGTTTACTATTGGGGAAGACCCTGCCTCTTAGTTGCCCGGGCTTACTGAGATCAATACAGTAACATTTTGTGTTCGTTTGAGCATCCCAACCCTTGCCCAGAATTTCTGTTATTGTCTGTAATACTTCTGAATTGGAGGCCCAGGTGCCATTTGATTTTCTTAGTGCCCAGTTATAGATGGTGATATGGTTCATGGGCTTGGATGATGGGGTTTCAACTGGGGTGGACTCTTCACTGTCTGAGGTTGCTGACCATTGGGGGTTTTCTATCTGTATATTTTTCTTGCATGCTGTCACAGGAAGTGGATGCTGAGGATAGGGTTCTTCTTGGGTGTTTCCCCACCATTCATCTATGGTTATTAGCTCTAGATTGGAGGATGTTACGTCAGCTCCCTCTGTGTCCTCACGTCGGTCATATGGGTCTGCCCAAGCCTTTAGGGTCACACCACAGTTGGGCATTCAGTCCTGAGTTGGTTTTTTCCAATAGCTGTAGGTAACTCTGACCTTTAAAGGCTGGGGAGTTATCTTTTTGTGTTTGATCTTTCGTGCCCAGCTCCTTTTTTGCCTGAAGTCCTCTCTGTTCAGTATTCCGAGGGTTTGAGGGAGGTGCTGCTTTTAGAATCCCCAACTTTATCATGTCAGCAATGCATTGTAGTATTGCTTTAATATCAGCGATTTCTTTCTTTAGAACATGCAGCTTATTGAAAATTGTCTTGTTGAATTTAGCTGAGAGGAAGCACTGATCATGTAGTTGGGTGTAAATAATCCTAGTTTGTTCACTCTCGGGCCCTTGAGCATCTTGGGGACCTACATTTCCTTCCATATTGTTCTCCTTGTGCCCAGGTGTTGATAAATTTAGATGCTTATAGAATGATTCCATAGAGGCAGAGAGAGCCTTCTCTAGGAGGTCTGGGTCCAGAGACCAATTGCCGATTTCTCCTCCAGAGTGCGGAGTTCCGACTGCAACCCCCTGGTATGTCTCTCCATTACTTATGCCTACATTGTCCGTAGTAAGTGGGGTACTTGACGTAAATTCCCTCAGTGGCCTTTGATTGTAAGAGGAAGTATGTTCACGTTGGCTGATGAGATCTGAGGCCACACAGAAGTCTGCTCTTGATTTCTGATTTGGCTTTTTGGAAGCCTTTTTTATCTTGCCATAGGTTTTTTTGGTCCTAGTAGTGTCCATAGATATATTTCACAGATTTAGCTTATTTATTTATTTATTTGTTATTTATTTTTGGACTTATCTACCACCCCATAGCACTACAGGCACTCTCCGGGCGGTTTACAATTTAATTATACAGGCTACACATTGGCCCCCCAGCAAGCTGGGTACTCATTTTACCAACCTCGGAAGGATAGAAGGCTGAGTCAACCTTGAGACGGCTACCTGGGATTTGAACCCCAGGTCATGAGCACAGTTTTAGCTGCAGTACAGCATTTTAACCACTGCGCCACGAGAAGGAGAAGAATGTGGGTTTCACAGTTACGGTCAATAGGTGCTGTATAAAAACACTCTTAGCTCCAGTAAACGTTCAGACATAACCATTGAAGGGCAGGTTATTCCACTCTGTTCCTTGGAGGACTTTTACTCACTGTGAGCCACTTGTAGATTGATGAAGACGGCAGATCTGCCCCTGCTGTCTGCCAAACAACTCTCCAAAGACAGATGACTTTTCTTAAACAAATTAAATGATTTTCTTGCAGACTTGATTCAAGCAGGTGCTTACTGTCCACAGTAATGGTGTTATTTTCTTCCCAAGGCTTCAATTGTATAATTTTATGATACAGAGGTATTTCTAATATCTCTCGGCAGCTCTAGTGGTCATTATCTCTGTGTTTACTTTTACCAAGGTTAGTATCATTTCTCCAACCGGAAAGTAAAATAGGAGCTTCAAGTATACAAAAGCGATAAAAAACCATATATATTATATAAAATAGAGATAAAATCACTGCTGCGTAGCCACGAGCAGCTTGCCTGGCTGAGCCGGATCCAGAAGGCCCCCCACCCCATGCCAGGGTATATATGTAACTCATTTGCTTTGATCATCTTTTACTTGATCTTTAACTGAACAAATATTTGTTTTGTCCATCTAAATTTTTTTTTATCCTCTGATCATGTGTGACTACGTGGAAGTACATCAAGAGGTATAGCAAGTGAGGCAGAAAAAAGAAGACTCTCAGAATGCTTTTCAGAAAAAACATCTTTTAGCTCAGGACTAGTTATCATTCTCAACACCTTCTCCAAATATTACCTTTCAGAGAGGTCATTGTACTAAAATTAAATTTAACTGTAAATTTAGCTGGTCCACATCATGAATGAGAATTGACTTGACAGCATGTGACTGTGAGGAAACAGAAGGAAACTGGGACTTGTAGTCATACAAAGATGGAGTATGTTAGGTTCTGTGAAAGATAGATTTGAAAGCACTGAAATGTTCTCATGAGATTGTTGTTAGAATTGTGCTGCCAGAAATAAAGATAAGGGAGCAAGGCCAAAGAAGCCCAGAGAAGATGAAACATAGCATGCTACTTAATTGGGGAAAGATAAGTCACCTGGGCTCGGATCGTCTCCTGTGAAATGTGGGAGGTGAACTCTTTTACACCCACTTGCTCTTAACAGCTTGGAAGTGTCATAAAGAAGGTGACCAAAGGTATGTAGAAAATGGTTGTTCATGTATGTGATCCTTGTTCATTTGCTTGTGGATGTTTTGGAATGTGAGAGGTTAGTTTTTTTTGAAGGAGAAGAGGGGGGAGAAACAGCCCAGCTTCTCTAGATGCTAACATATAGAGAGTGCAGAGATGATTACTTAGCTTAATTTTAGTTGTTCTTATTTTACTTAGGAATCGTTAACTTATTTTAATCATTGTAACTGCTGGAGATGCCTAATGTTTATGCCTTTTCCAGCTACAACTCTATTCTAATGCAACTACTTTGTTTTGTTATTTTAAACAAACATAATTCTTCAACAGAGAAGTGGTCTCTTGAACAGCACGACTTGCACCTAAATCCAGTGAGGATTTGAGAAGGTCACTAATTGCTAACTGTAAGTATTGAGAGCTCATACCTGACTAGGCTGTTGTGTGATCAAAGGAACCATATAGTCAATGATTTGCTACCTTGTAAGTTGGCAAGTGTTCTCTTTTAGGTTGGGCTTGTTTGTGGGGCATGTACTATGCACTTCTAGCCCTAAAGGACCTACATCATGTACTCAAATTGGTAGTTTTGCACCCACAGTGACTCCTTGGCTGAGATAATTATCCCTTTAGGGTGAGATGATTGTGAGAGTGATTATTATATTATGAGTTATGGCTGCACAGGAGTGGAGCAATAATTATCAATATTCTATAAGGAAATTCTAAAAATGCAGGCAGCCCAAAGGAAAAAATATAGGTAACTTTTAAGCTGGGTTTTAAATCAGTACCACATGCAGCATATTTTTAGCAGAGAGTCTACTGTTGATCTGAGCCAAACTAGGGGAGATTTCGTTAAAGTTTTTTGAGTTATTATTTTTTAAAAATGAGAGTGTTCACCCGGCAATCCTCAGATCATACAATAAGCTGCCTTGGGTGTCTGGTAGGAAAGAAAAGTAGGATAGAAATAAAATAAAAGATTTCCCACTGTGGCATTGCTCTGTCTATACCTTTGCTGCAAGAAGGCTTTTAAGAAAAATATAAGAAAAGTATATGAAAATACTGTAGTCAAAAATTCATAATCCATATGGCCATTATCCAGATTGTCTCTCAATGTTTAAATTCATGTATGCTTGCAATAATTTTTATCAGTTATAGTGTAAACAACCAATTATTTAATTAAGCCTATTGTTTTGTATTTACTCAAGCTGAAATTCCAACAACTTTGGTTGGATCCAGTCTTAATGTATTTGTTTAATATGCACAGACACGTTCTATGTCTGAGGTTACAGAACTTTTCTATGAACGTTTTCTTCAAATACCTATCAAAGGATAATTTTGGTCCCCACTTTGGACTTCTCTATAGCATTCTCCCTTTCCGACTGCCATTCTCACACTCAAGATATGGGTTTAAAAAATCCCAAAGTTTATTCAAATACAGAAATGGCAATTTATAAACGACAGATCAAAAGGATACACTTTTTGTTGAAGATGTGACTACTTCTTCCAAGCTCTCACTGTGACCATGAAACTCTATTTCATTTTCTTGAAAACTCCCTACGGTCTTTCAGTGAGGAGGGCAAATAATTGGGGCATAATCTTTGAAAGATTTCAAAGAACACTCTCTATATGTGTGAAATCCTTGGGTCCAAGTTGGTATACCATATAACAGTTGGGGCAGAATCTTGAGCTTAAAAACTTGAATAACAGATGGAATATATTGTTCCCCCTTAGTAAAGAAAAAAATGCAAGATAGCTTTCTGCATGCTCTGGGTTGCTTGAATTATGGTCCGTCTATGGGCAGCCCAGGAAAGTTTATGGTGGAATCTAATACCTAGGTACTTTAGCAGTTTTATTTGCTCAATGCAAGAACCATTAATTGTCCATTTTCTAGTTGTTACAGAATGAGTGAAAACCATAATTTTGGTTTTAAGAAAATTTAGAACCATTTGGTTGTTCTCACAGTAGGTCATAAATGTGCGGTTCAGCCGTTCAAGTCCTATTTTCGATAGCAACAGAAGGACCGCATCATCTGTGTAAAGCAGTAGGGGGCATTTCGTCTCCGCCAATCTAGGAGGATGAAAGTCTGTTCCAAAACACCACCCAAACAGATCCTTTAAATACAGGTTAAATAGTGTGGGGGCCCTGTCGAACTCCTTTATTAGCCTGAATAGGTTTTGTCAGGTTTCCTTCTGTACCACATCTAACACGGAGTGTGGTGCCTGATAAAGACATTTAATAAGATACAGGAGTCTCTTATCTATAGAGGTTTTGTATAATTTTGACCATAGAATGTCTCTTGGGACAGAATCAAAGGCTGATTTTAAATCTCTGAATGTAGTATAGAGCCCATTTCCATGAGAGGACATATATTTCTCCGCAAGATGGCTCAAAATCATACACTGTTCAATTGCTGATCTACTCTTTGTAATTCCTGCCTGTTCCTTCCCCAAGATATTTTCCTCCTCTATCCAAGTAAGTAGTCTTTGATTTAAGTGATTAGAGTACAATTTACCCCGCACTGATTGGTCTGCAGTTGGTCTTTCTCCTTTCTTAAAGATAGGTATTATTATGGCTTCGGACCAAGTGATGGGAAATTTACCTGAGTTGTTGATATGGGTAAACAAGTTTGCCAACAAAGGTGCCCACCAATCCATGTTAGCCTTTAGCATTTCAGGGAGAATGGCATCTGTTCCCGGGGCCTTGCCTGATTTCATATTTCTAATCAGGGTTATTTTTTCAGTCACTGTGGCCGGCCTCCATGGAGGAGTGTCATTTAAATTTATAGGTGGAGAGAAATCTGTAGAATTCTCTTTGATGTCCCCAAATAGAGTAGAGAAAAGCTGTTCCCAGCTACCTGCCAGGATGTTACTGCTGAGCTGGTTCGAGAACAAGCTCAGGGCATCAGTGACGAGAGCCCAAAAGAGTTTAGATTTTTTATTTAAAGTGCATTCTATTAATGCATTCCATCCCTTTTGAATTGCTTGTCTCTTTTTACATGCTATTAATTTGTTATTAATATTATAATAATATTCTGCTGGTAATATAGGTTTTCCTTTCTATAGTTGTTATATACCTCTCTCAGTTGTTTTTAACTACATATGACATTCTCTGTGAAACCACTTGGGGCCGTTTATCTTTAATGAGGCTTGTTGGAAGCAGTTGTTTGGAGGTCAGGGCCATGTTCATCGCATTGATTAGGATTGAATCTTTATATTTGGCAGGAGTGGCATTTGTGGCTCCTATGATTGAATTTTTAGGGACTCCCCCTCAGCGGAGCCAAAGAAGCCTTCTAGCTTATTGTGAGTTTCCTCAGTCCAATATATTCTCTTTTGTTTGAAGCTTAGGAATTTATCTTGGAGATGAGGTTTTGCTCTAAGATGGACAGATTGTGACAGTAGGCGGATGGTATTAAGGGGCAGGTGGTCACTATCCACCCTTAGGCCTACAGAAAATTCCACTCCCTCTCTAGATAAAGAGTGGGAAATTAGCGCAAATTCCACAGCACTGCTTACATAGGTGAATTCAGGGTGTTTGTCATAGTGGGGGTTCCCGTTTAATATTATAAGACCAAGGCGGGGCACCATTTGGATCATACAGATGCCACCATAATTCACCTTAGTATCTTTGGACATTCAACATAGCTAGGGGCAAAGATCTTATTGTCAACCAACCCCCCCCCCTTAAACTAGATGAAAAGAGTGCATTGTTATTGGAGCCTAATCTTGCATTAAAGTCCCCCATTATGAGTATCCTGGCTCTAGGGAGTTTGCATTCTAGTCCTATTGTATAATTTTCCAGGTCTTCCCAACCTTGTTTTGTGCTTTTCTGAGATGAGAAGGGTGGGATACTAACCTTGACCAAAAAAAGAAAAGGATCTAAGTTCCAAAAAGACTATATGCAAGTGGGGAGCCAGTTGACGGATGCCTGGACAGCAGAAGATATCAATATTGCTAAACCTGCTTTAGGTCTACCTTTCCTTTTGGTGGTCTCAGCGGGCATACCATATACAGCATATCCATTTAGCTTAATTTGTTTGGTGAACCATGTTTCCTGAATAAAAATTATATCATGAGCCCTCAGATGTTCCAGAAAGTTGGGATCATTTTGCTTCGAGGTCCACCCTGCTATGTTCCATGAGATAACATTGAGCTGATCATGTGTTACATTCAAGATCTCCCCTTTATCCCATGGATAGCTATCAGGTTGTCTGGAACAGATTCTAGCTATGGTATCATTATGCTGCAGGGTTTGTCAATTTCTCTTAGTAATATCAGGAAAGTTCTCTGGGCTTCATCTGGGGGTGCCTCACCTATCAGGCACAGCTCGGGATGGTTCTCAGGCACTGTCAAGTTGGAATTGAGTGTCCTTTTGTTTATTGTTATTATGGGCTCCAGAGGGGGTTTAGCAGACAAATTGGCAGTCTGCTCAAGGAGGCAATCTGGCCAAGGAAGACCTGGAATGGTCTTTTTCGTTGTACGGCTATCATCCTTGCATTTTTATGTGGGATAACCATAAGCATTTTGTCCATCATTTCAATGGTCTTATACTGTACTATCCTTAAATTTTACAATTGCCCATGCGTGGGTATAATTATGCTACTTCATTTGGCCTGATATTAATTCAAGGATGTCTGCTTGAAGGAGATGCAAAATTATCATTGGAATATATCCTGTTTCAGCAGTGAACAATAGCAAATTGCAATAAATTCTGTTGAGCCAAAAAGCAGGGACAAAGCATTGCATTAAAGTTCAGATTCAATGAAAAGAAGGGAGTATTATGCAAACTGGCAGTGCAAAACTGTGTCCAGCATGTGCAAAACAGAACTACTGAGAAAGGAAAGAGCAGTGATCAAGTGATTACTTATGAAAGGCAAACTCCCTGAGGTTCTGCAGTGAGGAGGGCAAACAATTGGGGCATAATCAGGAAATATTCATTCTTGTGTGGTTTTGGAAGTGGAAGTCATGTTAGTCTATGCTAGCAAGTCAGCAAAAACAAAAGAAAAATAAAATATAAAGACAATGAAAGCATTGTGGCATCTTAAAAACTAATTATTTTACTTACTGGTGTGGGAAAACTTTGAAAACTAGAAGAGGGACAACGATAAATCTAGAAAGACACCTACAAGAGACCAGTAGTGCCAGGTCTAGAACATCCCTGTAGGGATTGATAATCAAAGTTTGTAGAAAGAATCTGATCAAATACTACAGCTGTGGTAGCAACCTGCTTACCAGTTAGATTTAATACAGCTGTGGAAATAAAAAGCTAGAGAAGAAGCCTGTAGAAGCTAATCTCTAATTGGCCACAAGGGGCAATAAAGCAAACAGCCTCAGAAGACTGGTGGGAGGGATTGTCGAACGAAGAGACGAAGGAGCTTCTCTGTGGGATTGATTTATGAAGCAGACTCTTACTATGGACTCTGGATTTGTGTTATGATAAATGGACTGAAATGGAATCAATCAATTAATCTTTATTGCAGCCTCTGACCCATTAAAATATATACATATAATATTTAAAATAAGAGGAAGCAACTAAAACATTTCAAGACAGTTAAAACAGTATAAAGTAATAAGATAGATTGGCCATATATATTTTTTAATATTAATATTATATGCAATCAATCGATTTTAAATCTGTGGTCTCCGACCCATTAAAATACATACATGTAATATTTAAAGTAGATGGAAGCAATTAAAACATTTCAAGACAGTTAAAACAGTGAAAATTAATAAGATTACCCATATATTGCTTTTTTATTTTTGTTGTTTTTTTTATGACGGGGTTAGGTAGAGGTCAAGATTGTTTTTCGTATTCTTTGAGCAGAGAGAAGGAATTTGGTCACTGTTTGTGTCACTTCAGAAATATTTTGTATCCCAAATCAGAGTCCTACCTGGAAGACATTCGTTATGGGCTTGAGGAATTTAATAATAATAATAATAATAATAATAATAATAATAATAATAATAATAATAATAATAATAATAATAATAATAATAATCTTTAATTTATTGTCATTGTAAGCATATACACAGTATACCCATACAACGAAATTCACAGACACCCAGAGACCAGACACATGCACACACATAAAATTCCCCAAACACTCCCCACCCACTAAAAGTCTCCCACTAAAATTACAAACATCTACACCGCTGGCCAAGTAATACAGTCCAACTAATTATTCACTACTGGTGGTCTTTAAGCCATTATTAATTTCAATTATAGCTCTGGGATAAAAACTATTCAGAAAACGTGTGGTCCGAGTCTTAATTGTTCTATATCTTCTGCCAGATGGTAACAGTTCAAAAAAGTTATAAGCAGGATGGGAAGAGTCTCTCAGGATGCTGTGTGACTTCCTCAGACAGCGGGATGTGAAGGTGTCATCCAGGGTTGGGAGCTGGAGCCCGATGATATTCTGGGCAATTTTAATGGTTCTCTGTAGAGCTTTTATATCCACTACAGAGCTACTCCCCAACCATGCCAGAATGCCATAGGTTAGGACACTCTCAATGGTGCTACGATAGTATGACAGAAGTAAATGCTGAGATGAATTTAACTTGCCGAGCATTCTCAGGAAATACAGCCTCTTCTGTGCCTTCTTCATTAGCATGTTGGCATTTATAGTCCATGAGAGGCCCTCTGAGATGTAAGTACCCAGAAATTTAAAACTACCAACTCTCTCCACTTCCTCACCGTTTATATACAGTGGTAAATGTACATTTCTCTTCCTCCTAAAATCAATTATATGTTCTTTAGTTTTTTTATGTTAAGTGTGAGATGATTTTCTTTACACCAAAGTATCAATCTTTGTACTTCCTTTCTATAAGAAGAATCATTGTTCTTATTTATGAGCCCCACCACTGTCATATCATCCGCAAATTTAATAATTGCATTGGTGTTATACAGTGGGGTGCAATCATGTGTGTACAGGGAATAGAGGACGGGACTTAGCACACAGCCCTGGGGAGCTCCTGTACTTAGTACCAGGGTAGAAGAATGGTGAGATCCTATCCTTACTGACTGTGGCCTATCTGTCATCAAATCCTTTATCCACATGCAGATCTCCTGAGGTAATCCCAGGTTGATCATTTTTAAAAACAACCTATTTGGTAGAATGGTATTAAAAGCAGAGCTATAATCTACAAACAACAGCCTCGCATAAATTCCCTGTTGTTCTAAGTGGATCAATACAATATCAATTTGATACACTCACTTCTGCAAAAATTACACTCCAAAAAGACATGCTTCAAAGTTTCAATTTCTCTATCCTTACAAGGGCACAATCTTGTGCCAGAATATCACCCATTTAAAACTGCGGATTGGAGACCATTAAATCAGGCTCTTCAAAAGACATGCCTGTATTTTGGGAAAATCAAATTCTCTAAATACCTAGCACTTTGGGAGAAATTATATTTCAGGCCAAGGTGCAAGATAGAGCATGTTTTGCAAGCCATTGAAATGGAATTCTGGAAGTCAATGTCCCTGATCCGCTTTTTTAAGATAGAGTTGGCTGCCTTGGGTTCCTGGGCATAAAAGAAAGTCAAAAGATAGCCCTAATAGATGCAGTTTGGTTGAAAAAGATTTAAGCCATGAGCTGCTACGGAATATTTCTGTCGAAAGTTAAGATGTCCCATAGATGAGCCCTCAGATGTTTCAGAATGTTGGGATCATTTTGCTTCAAGGTCCACCCTGCTATGTTCCATGAGATAACTTTGAGTTGATCATGTGTTACATTCAAGATCTCCCCTTTATCCCATGGATAGCTATCAGGTTGTCTGGAACAGATTCTAGCTATGCTATCATTATGCTGCAGGGTTTGTCGATTTATCTTAGTAATATCAGGAAAGTTTCTGGGCTTCATCTGGGGGTGCCTCACCTATCAGGCACAGCTCAGGATGGTTCGCAGGCACTGTCAAGTTAAAATTGAGTGTCCTTTTGTTTATTGTTATTATGGACTCCAGAGGGGGTTTAACACTATCCTTTGTCTCTGTCACTACTGGGGAGCCAGGTACGGGCAATTGATGGTTTGCTAGGTCTTCGTTGGTATTTGGTGGCTGTCCCAAATTCCTCAAAGTAGGCATTCCAGTAGGTGTAGTATAGACATCTGCGCACAAATTGGCAGTCTGCTAAAGGAGGCGATTTGGCCAAGGAAGACCTGGAATGGTCTTTTCCGTTGTATGGCTATCATCCTTGCATTTTTCTGTGGGATAACCATTAGCATTTTGCCCATAATTTGAATGGTCTTCTAAAATGTGAATAAGATCCTCATCAGTGTGCTTCTCCTGGGCATAGACTGGTTTCTCCCTTTCTGTCTCCCTTGCATATGGGGTGTGCTAAATTTTGGAAGTACATAACGACTGTTATACCTCTTGCAGCTAGATCCTTTCTTCTGCCATAAATCCTACTGGTTATTATACTATCCTTAAATTTTACAATTGCCCATGCGTGGGTGTAATTGTGGAACAAATATTCCACATTTAGAATTTTAGATGTGGAAGTTAATTCAGGGATTATGGGTTCTAATATATTTATCAGATTCCATTTGTGCTCATTCTGTCTAAGTATCCCTTTTGGGTTTGGGTATCCACAGAAAGCTAGAGTGTGAGTCATTAGTCTCAGTTTCCATGTTGCATTGTTCTCGGGCTTTGTCGGCTGGATTATTGATTGAGTGTTCTTCTCTATGTTGCTCTTCAGCACATCAATCCAGGGGTCATTTCTCACTTCATTTATACCATCCTCACTAATATCCTGTATGGTAGAGGTGATTGCTGATTGGTGAATATTTGTCAAACTTCACCAGTACCTAACTTTTCAGAGTTTTAAGTCTCGAAGAGTTTTCCTCTTTATTTCAGTTGATCTCAAGATGTTTAAATAGGTTAAGATAGTTCATTTTTTGGGATGGTTTTCTTGATTTATTTGCATTCTTAATATTCTTGGGCTTTTTAATTAATGACGTTGTGGTCTTATTTTTTTTGCTAACTTTATTCTCTTTTTTTACTTGTACATCCATAAAGAGATCCTTCTTATCCCCTATTCCTCGTTTCCTGTTTGGAATTTTTACCCTCTTTGGCAGAACCGTCCTGTAACAATGCAATATCTTGATCAGGTTTTTTTTTGTTGTTGTTCTTTGCTACCTTTTTAACTCAGTTAGTTTGGTTAGAGTACTTAATAGCTCATAAGATTCATAGAGGAAAAATTTAATTAACTTAATCTCCTCTAAAATGTCTTTTACCCACTGGAGTAGTGTATAAGTGTCAGGCTCTCCTCTTCCCTTTAGCTGGCTTTGGAAAGGGCTCTTTTTCTCTTTGGATGCATCCTTGTGCCAATTCATCTATTTGTTTTAACATAAGATCATCTACCTCCTTTTTCCCCCTTCTCTTCTACCCTACTGGAATCTAAAGCATTTTCTGCAACTTCTAACCCTGTCTCCAGGTCAGGATCATGATCTTCCTTATTTGTTTCTATTATGGAACATTGATACTCAACTGACCAGTCTAGATTGGGGGCTGGTGATGATATCGTAATTTCATTGGTATTTTTAGTGCCCTCCTTTTGGGGCGAGAAGAAATTTGTAATTATCTTTTGTCTCTCTTTCCTCTCTGCTAATAAGTTTCCATGTAATAGAGTTCTTTGTAACTCTATTTAGTAAAAACCATTATCTGACAAGAGGAGGTGTATTACTAGTAATAAGCATATAAATATACCCTACCAGTAATAAAAGAAGATACAGTGTGCAAAAGGTCAACAAACTCTACCCAGCCACAAGGAGAGGGGATCACTACACACACAAAACCAGCTAATGACACCCAGCAACCACAGTGACAGAAAGTCTCTGCTCCTTATCACAATAATACACCCACAAAAAGATGCACCAATCACCCATCTACAGAAAAAGACAAAAGCCTATCTCACAGCCATAAATACTCCACTCCCAAGCAAACTACACCAGAACACAGAGTGCTGTCCTCTGAAGGTGCTGGCCACAGAGAGTGGCAAAATGTTAGGAAGAACAACCTTCAGAACACATCCAAAGAGCCAGAAAAACCCACAACAACCATTACATACTGGCCGTGAAATTCTTCGTGAATATACTTACTTACTTACTTACTTACTTACTTACTTACTTACTTACTTACTTACTTACTTACTTACTTGATACTTTCCCCCTCCCCCTTCTCCTTTCAACATTCTGGGTGCTCTAGCACAACTTTGTTGTAGTGCTGGCACCAAACCTTTCAAAAGAAAATGAAAAGTATTATTAGCATTATGAACGAAGGTCCAAAGTCTCCTTGAGTGGAATATCACAATGCCTTAGTTGCCTTTAAGTTCAGTTCCCTTAAAGGGGGTGCTTGGTTGAGGGGAACCGATTCCTCTCTCCCAACCCCACCAACTACTAGCACCTCTATACACTGGGTGTTCTGTGTTGGCCCAAGCAATCACACCACCTGAACTTATGCAAAAATATGAACTAAAAAGAAAGAAAAAAGTAGAATCCTCAGGACCATATGCAAATACTTTGATCGGAAGAGCTCCAAACTGATTCACATTGAATTGTGCATCATGTAGTCAATGAAAAATAATGTGAATCTGATCATCCCAATCCCAGGACATTTTCTCTATTATTTACCTTTCAGTTGCCACCTGAAAAGTTTTAAAGTGGAAAGGTAGACCTTTAATAAATGGAATGAATGCAATAATATCTCCTCCTGAGCCTGTGACTCTGGCAAGCCATAAGGTTGGTCTGGTTTCTGGTTTTTTTTTTTCCCCCCTTTAAATCTCTCTTACAGCATTGTGTAATTTTTACTATTGCTATATTTAATTAAAACAATTTTGAAACCTAATAATTATCCTGAATGTCACCATGCCAGTGTAATAATAAATAATAATAATAGTTTATTTATGGTCCTTAGACCAGTCACATAAGTATAAAACCGTAGAAAAAAATTAAAATTTCTAACTTTCAGTATTCCATTAGAACATGTTGGCATACATACAACTGGGAACTGCAATCTAATTGGTATTTATCTTCCGCAGTCAAAGTATTGCTGCACAGAACCTCGCAACCCGACAGGTGATCTGCACATCAACATCTGATAGAAGGAACTCAAGCCTATTTTCCTCCGAACGTCCTGGGAATATATTTATTAAAGGGGTTATAGTCTCTTTTTGCACTGCTTCATACAATGGGCAGGTGAAGAACATATGCTGTATGGTCTCAATCTCCCTCAGCTGGCAGGAGCATAGACTTTCAGCAAAAGGGGTATTTTTATACTTCCCTTCTAGTACAGCAGAGGGGAGGGCCAAACACCTTGCCAAAGTAAAGGCTCTTCTAGTTCCTTTAATATCCAAAGACGTTAGATATTTATTTGGTTGGTTTGGTTTTGGTTTTGGTTTTGGTTTTGGTTTTGGTTTTGGTGTGGGTTGGTTGGGTGGGTGGGTGGGTGGGTGGGTGGGTTGGTTGGTTGGTTGGTTGGTTGGTTGGTTTTATATCCTGCTCCTCGCCTCATGCGAGTGACACGGGTAGATCTTGGTGGAAGTAGGCGTTCCGCCAAGTATCGAGGCCCTAAGCCGTTTAGGGCTTTATACGTAAGCATCAACACTTTGAAGTCGATGCGGAATCGGATGGGCAGCCAATGCAATGCAGCCAGAGTGGGTGAAATGTGTTGGTATTTTTTCACACCAGTGAGAAGTCTGGCCGCGGCATTCTGCACCTCCTGAAGTTTCCGCAGCAGCCTCAAAGGCAGCCACATGTAGAGCACATTACAGTGCTCTAATCTTGAGATTACAAGTGTATGCACCAAGGTAGTGAGGGCCCCAACATCAAGATAGGGCCGCGGCTGGGCTATCCGCCTAAGATGATAGAAGGCGGTTCGGACCACGGCCGCCACCTGGGATTCCATAGTGAGTGCCGGGTCCAGATGGATCCCCAAACTGCGGACCCCATCCTTGGCAGGGAGGGTCACCCCCCCCGAAGGAGATGAAGTTTCCCAAACCCCCACTGTGGGGACACCAACCCTTAGTACCTCCGTCTTGTCAGGTTCAGCCTCAGCCCATTCTCCTGCATCCATTGCAGTATGGTTCCCAGGCAGCGCTGAAGGGACAGAACGGCATCACCTGCGGTAGGTGGAAAGGAGATGTAGAGTTGATTATCATCAGCGTACTGATGACACCGAGCTCCACACCCCCGGATGACCCCTCCCAGCGGCCTCATATAGATGTTAAACAGCATTGGGGAGATAATCGACCCCTGTGGAACCCCACAATTGAGACTCCACGGGGCTGAAACGCTCTCCCCAAGCTGTACTCTCTGGGGACGGTCTTCCAAGAAGGAACGGAGCCAGGCCAATGCAAGGCCCCCAATTCCCAGCTCAGAGAGCCTCCCCAGGAGGATACCGTGGTCAATGGTATCAAAGGCCGCTGAGATGTCGAGGAAGACCAGCAGGGACACTTTTCCCCTGTCAGCCTCCCTCAATAGGTCGTCACACAGGGCGACCAATGCCGTTTCTGTACCATGGCGCGGCCTGAAGCCCGACTGAAATGGATCCAGGGCATCTGTTTTGTCCAGGTGCGCCTGAAGCTGGTCGGCCACCACCCTCTCAACTACCTTGCTTAGGAAAGAAACGTTGGCGACGAGCCTGTAGTTGCCAATTTCATCCGCCGCCAAACTTGGTTTCTTCCTAAAGGGCCTAATGAGTGTCTCCTTGAGGGCAGATGGGAATTTGCCCTCCAGGAAAGACCCATTAATTATTACAGTGGCCCATTCCGTTGTTTTTTTTTTAATTTTTTAATTTTATTTTCAAAACTATTGGGTAATGGGGAAGGAATACAAAAGGCAAAGGGCAGTGGGGGGGATGGAAAAAGGGTTTTGAGAATAAGAAAACATCAAATGCATAATCATTCAATCTTACATATCAATTATATAAACATCTAATCTATTCATGTTCCAATAAAGGTTCATCTTTCTTCTTCTTTTTCTTCTTCTTCTTTTGACTATTTTGTCTATGTATTAACCTCTTTAGCTTTCAACTTATACGTGTAATACAGCTTAAATCTATGTTATTCCCACAGCATCAGAACACCAAGGCCAATTGTGAAAGACCCTCCTTTTTTCTTGAGAATGCACTCAGCAGACCCAAAATAATATAAATCCTGCTCTCCCCTCCCCTTTCCTCCCTGTGCTTGTTTTGTTTCTGCGACTCTTTTTTCTTCCCTATTTTAAAAGGGGAAACAATATCATTCAAAGTTTGCTTTTCAACCTCAATCGCTACATCTCTTACTGGGTGGTCCTCCATCCCTTGTATATTATCTGATATCTTCATCAATACAGCCGGTTCTGAGATCTCTTTTTGGTGTAATTTAACCTCTGCTACCTTCCCTCCCCTAGAGCCTCCAATCACGTCTTCCATCTGGTCAATATAATAATTTACCTGCATAAATTTTTGCAGCAGTGACATCTGAAAAGAAGTTTTCCAGTCTAGCCACCGATCTGTATTTTTCTCAGGGGGAGGTTCCATTTTCTGTTTCCACTATTTTCACTTAAAATTCCCTCTCCTCTTTACCCCAGTACACATCCAATATTTCTAATATTTCACCTTACAACTATACCATATTAGCAATAAGATAGCAGGTACATTCAAATAAGAGATGGAATCTAAAACATAAATCTCTCAAGTGTCTTTGTAGTCGCTAATATCTTCAGACCGGTTGCTTCTTTTTTTTCCCCTTCTTTTCTCTTCTCCAAGTTTGTTTTAACCTTCACCCGGCAAGACTCTATTATTAGAATGTCATTTGTCAAGATCCCAGTTCAGTTCAAACCACATAGCCCCCAGTTCACAGCTCACAGTCCGTTTCTTCCTTTTACTTCCAAAGACTTCCTTCTCCTCCCCCGAACAGGGAGATCCAGCAGAGTCCCGGCAATATATTATTCACGGAAAGGAGAGTCCCACACAGTCTAAAAATATATAACCACAGAGGAAAAGGGGTCCAAAGTGAACAGTTTGCAACAGAATTTATTTTTTCAAGGCCCGTCAGTTGATTCTTCAAGAGTTATTTTTCCTCCTTTAATGGAGACACGAGCTATTTCTGCCTGGCTGTTCCTTTCGAAGTAACTCGACCTTCAGCTTGGGTAAAGCTGGAATGCTAGGAATGCCGCTCCTTATCTCATTTGGTCATAAATTTGCACACAATCACTTGTTCTTCATTTAATGAGGTTTTTCATAGAACAAGAGCTTCCACTTACTTTGATGTATACTTTCGCCGTGCTTCTGTTTTCTTATTCTCGGCGAACGGAGCTGTCTTTGGCTAGTTGCCAAAAATGGCGCCCATCTTCGTCTGTGCTGATGTGAATTTCCAGAAGAAAGACAAATCGAGTTGCTGCCCAATCTTCTAACTTCTGTGGCTCACCAGCTGCTGCAGAAGGGTCTCTCCTGACTCTTCCGTGCCCCCCCCCCCGTTTCTGGAAGGGTCCCAGACCGAAGTGGTTCTAGCTTTCCCCGGGAGCTATTCCCGAGAGCTGCTAGCTTCACCAAGATGAAGCTCCTCCTCCAGTGGCCCATTCCGTTGTTGTAGGCCTGGCCGCTTTGATTAGCCAGGCAGGGCAAGGGTCAAGGGAGGAGGTGGTGGCACGACAGCGATCAAGCGCCCTGGCCACAGTGTCAGGCGTGACAGGCTGAAAGGAATCAAAAATTACTGGGCAAGACGGAGCGCTGGACATCTCAGCTTGACTCACTGTGTTCAAAAAAGGAGACAGGTCCCGGCGGATGGCCTCCACTTTAGCTTTTAAAAATGCTGCAAATTGGTCCGGTGAAAAACTAGGGGGAGGCCCATCACCCGGACCAATTCCGGATAGGTCGCGCACTATACGGAATAATTCCGCCTGCTGGTTAGACACTTCGCTTATCCAGTTAGCGAAGTATGCTCCACTGGCAGACTTTACCTTAGCCAGATAAAGGTTAGTGGCGACCTTAACAGCTATCCAATTATAATCCGTCGGATCCTTTCTCCATTTGCGCTCTAGCCGTCTCCTAATCTGCTTCCACGCCCTGAGGTCCTGGTTAAACCAGGTGGGCTCTGCGTTGGAGAGGGCGTTTAGGTGCGATCATATCTACAGCCCTAGCCGCCGCAGTAAACCAGCTGCTGGTCAGAGCCTCGACAGGAGCGCCAGCCAGGTCAGCCGTAACACCTCTCATGGCATCCTGGAATACAATCGGATCCATTAGCCTTTGAGGGCGGACCATAACAATAGGTCCCTGCTCCCTCCGAGGGGGGAGGGCCATGTTGAGGTTACATTTTATCAGGTTTCATACAGTTTTTGATATAAATCCTTGCTGCCATGTTTTGGATGCTGGGGATAAGCTACTAAAGGGGCATAGCTATTGCCCATATGCGACTCAGAGTTGGCGTTGGAAATAGTTCCAATTGAGCAGGCTGGATGTATTTTCTCTTTGTATGGATGGTGTGTTCTGTCATTTCTGGAGGATATAATACCTTTTGAAAGATGCCTTTGAGGTCATTTTCACCTGATTACTCTGGTTTTTTATTTTGCTTGTAGGATCACGGGGCATGTTAATTGGGATATTGTTTGGAAAGGTTGCAAAATTGGTGTGCGTTTCCTTTTCTCTGCCATCTGATTTGGTTTTGGAAGGTGATCTGCTGTAAATGGTGGAAGCTTCAGCCCTGTATCTATACAGGTCGTAGCTGGGATTTTCGGCTGTTATCTTCCTTCCCTCCTCTCTTTGTTCTGGAACCTGAATTTCTCTGGACGTATTGGTTAGTTTGTGGGTGTCCAATTTTGTGATTGGTCTGAAGTTGATATTTGAATAACTTGTATGTATTCTCCATTTGAATGATACTGCCATTTTTTCAAACTTGTATAACAGGCTCCAAAAATGATGGGCCTGTTTACTATTGGCGAAGATCATGTGTACCCTGCCTCTTAGTTGCCCAGGCTTACTGGGATAAATACAGTAATATTTTGTGTTTGTTTGAGCATCCCAACCCTTGCCCAGAATTTCTGTTATTGTCTGTAATACTTCTGAATTGGAGGCCCAGGTGCCATTTGATTTTCTTAGTGGCCAGTTATAGATGGTGATATGGTTCATGGGCTTGGATGATGGGGTTTCAACCGGGGTGGACTCTTCACTGTCTGAGGTTGCTGACCATTGGGGGTTTTCTATCTGTATATTTTTCTTGCATGCTGTCACAGGACGTGGATGCTAAGGATAGGGTTCTTCTTGGGTGTTTCCCCACCATTCATCTATGGTTATTAGCTCCAGATTGGAGGATGTTACGTCAGCTCCCTCTGTGTCCTCACGTCGGTCATATGGGTCTGCCCAAGCCTTTAGGGTCACACCACAGTTGGGCATTCAGTCCTGAGTTGGTTTTTTCCAATAGCTGTAGGTAACTCTGACCTTTAAAGGCTGGGGAGTTATCTTTTTGTGTTTGATCTTTCGTGCCCAGCTCCTTTTTTGCCTGAAGTCCTCTCTGTTCAGTATTCCGAGGGTTTGAGGGAGGTGCTGCTTTTAGAATCCCCAACTTTATCATGTCAGCAATGCATTGTAGTATTGCTTTAATATCAGCGATTTCTTTCTTTAGAACATGCAGCTTATTGAAAATTGTCTTGTTGAATTTAGCTGAGATGAAGCACTGATCATGTAGTTGGGTGTAAATAATCCTAGTTTGTTCACTCTCGGGCCCTTGAGCATCTTGGGGACCTACATTTCCTTCCATATTGTTCTCCTTGTGCCCAGGTGTTGATAAATTTAGATGCTTATAGAATGATTTCATAGAGGCAGAGAGAGCCTTCTCTAGGAGGTCTGGGTCCAGAGACCAATTGCCGATTTCTCCTCCAGAGTGCGGAGTTCCGACTGCAACCCCCTGGTATGTCTCTCCATTACTTATGCCTACATTGTCCGTAGTAAGTGGGGTACTTGACGTAAATTCCCTCAGTGGCCTTTGATTGTAAGAGGAAGTATGTTCACGTTGGCTGATGAGATCTGAGGCCACACAGAAGTCTGCTCTTGATTTCTGATTTGGCTTTTTGGAAGCCTTTTTTATCTTGCCATAGGTTTTTTTGGTCCTAGTAGTGACCAAAGTTATACTCCACAGATTTAGCTTAATTAGTGTCCCCTTCTACTTCTGCAGGTACAAACTTCCACTGAGAAGGAGAAGAATATGGGTTTCACAGTTACGGTCAATAGGTGCTGCATAAAAACACTCTTAGCTCCAGTAAACATTCAGACATAACCATTAAAGGGCAGGTTATTCCACCCTGTTCCTTGGAGGACTTTTACTCACTGTGAGCCAGTTGTAGATTGATGAAGATGGTAGATCCGCCCCTGCTGTATGTCAAACAACTCCCCAAAACCAGATGGCTTTTCTTAAACAAATTAAATGATTTTCTTGCAGACTTGATTCAAGCAGGTGCTTACTGTCCACAGTAATGGTGTTATTTTCTTCCCAAGGCTTCAATTGTATAATTTTGTGATACAGAGGTATTTCTAATATCTCTCGGCAGCTCCAGTGGTCATTATCTCTGTGTTTACTTTTACCAAGGTTAGTATCATGTCTCCAACCAGAAAGTAAAATAGGAGCTTCAAGTAAACAAAAGCGATAAAAACCATATAAAATTATATAAAATAGAGATAAAATCACCGCTGCGTAGCCACGAGCATCTTGCCTGGCTGAGCCACATCCGGAAGGCCCCCCACCCCATGCCAGGGTATGTACGTAACTCCTTTGCTTTCATCATCTTTTACTTGATCTTTAACTGAACCAATATTTGTTTTGTCCATCTAAACATTTTTTTTATCCTCTGATCATGTGTGACTACGTGGAAGTACATCGAGACGTATAGCAAGTGAGTCAGAAAAAAGAAGACTCTCAGAATGCTTTTCAGAAAAAACATCTTTTAGCTCAGGACTAGTTATCATTCTCAACACCTTCCCCAAATACTACCTTTCAGAGAGGTCATTGTACTAAAATTAAATTTAACTGTAAATTTAGCTGGTCCACATCATGAATGAGAATTGACTTGACAGCATGTGATTGTGAGGAAATAGAAGGAAACTGGGACTTGTAGTCATACAAAGATGGAGTCTGTTAGGTTCTGTGAAAGATAGATTTGAAAGCACTGAAATGTTCTCATGAGATTGTTGTTAGAATTGTGCTGCCAGAAATAAAGATAAGGGAGCAAGGCCAAAGAGGCCCAGGGAAGATGAAACATAGCATACTACTTAATAGGGGAAAGATAAGTCACCTGGGCTCGGATCTTCTCCTGTGAAATGTGGGAGGTGAACTCTTTTACACCCACTTGCTCTTAATTGTTTAACAGTTTGGAAGTGTCATAAAAAAGGTGACCAAAGGTATGTAGAACATGGTTCATGTATGTGATCCTTGTTCATTTGTTCGTGAATGTTGTGGAATGTGAGGGGTTAGGTTTTTTTGAAGGAGAAGAGGGGGGAGAAATAGCCCAGCTTCTCTTGATACTGACATATAGAGAGTGCAAAGATGATTACTTAGCTTAATTTTAGTTGTTCTTATTTTACTTAGGAATCGTTAACTTATTTTAATCATTGTAACTGCTGGAGATGCCTAATGTTTATGCCTTTTAAAGCTACAACTGTATTCTAATGCAACTACTTTGTTAATTAAACAAATATAATTCTTCAACAGAGAAGTGGTCTCTTGAACAGCACAACTTGCACCTAAATCCAGTGAGGACTTGAGAAGGTCACTAATTGCTACTGTAAGTATTGAGAGATCCTGCCTGACTAGGCTATTGTGCTATCAAAGCAACCATATAGTCAATGATTTGCTACCTTGTAAGTTGGCCAAGTGTTCTCTTTTAGATTGGGCTTTTTTGTGGGGCATGTACTATGCACTTCTAGCCCTAAAGGACCTACATCATGTACTCAAATTGGTAGTTTTGCACCCACAGTGACTCCTTGGCTGAGATAATTGTCCCTTTAGGGAGAGATGATTGTGAGAGTGATTATTATATTATTAGTTATGGCTGCACAGGAGTAGAGCAATAATTGTCAATATTCTATAAGGAAATTCTACAAATGCAGGCAGCCCAAAGAAAAAAAATAGGTAACTTTTAAGCTGGGTTTCATATCAGTACCAAATGCAGCATATTTTTAGCAGACAGTCTACTCTTGATCTGAGCCAAACTAGGGGAGATTTCGGTAGAGTTTTTGAGTTATTATTTTTTTAAAATGAGAGTGTTCACCCAGCAATCCTCAGATAAGCTGCCTTGGGTGTCTGGTAGGGAAGAAAAGTAGGATAGAAATAAAATAAATGATTTCCCACTGTGACATTGCTCTGTCTATACCTTTGCTACAAGAAGGCTTATAAGAAAAATATAAGAAAAGTATATGAAAATACTATAGTTAAAAATTCATAATCCATACGGCCATTATCCAGATTGTCTCTCAGTTTTTAAATTTATGTATGCTTGCAATGATTTTTATCAGTTATAGTGTAAACAACCAATTATTTAATTAAGCCTATTGTTTTGTATTAAGCTGAAATTCCAACAACTTTGGTTGGATCCAGTCTTAATGTATTCGTTTAATATGAACAGACACGTTCTATGTCTGAGCTTACAGAACTGTTCTATGAACGTTTTCTTCAAATACCTATCAAAGGATAATTTTGGTCCCCACTTTGGACTTCTCTATAGCATTCTCCCTTTCCGACTGCCATTCTCACACTCAAGATATGGGTTTAAAAAATCCCAAAGTTTATTCAAATACAGAAATGGCAATTTATAAACAACAGATTATTAATATAAACAATATCAAAAAGATATACTTTATGTTGAAGATCTGACAACTTCTTCCAAGCTCTCAATGTGACCATGAAACACTACAGTGGGGTCTTGACTTGAGAACTTAATCCGTATTGGAAGGTGGTTCTCAAGTCAAAAAGTCTGTAAGTCAAGTCTCCATTGACCTACAGTGCATTGAAAACCGATTAATCCCGTAACAGTCCGTTTTTGTTCCATTTTGGTTTTTTTCTGGTCTGTAAGTCAAATCTCAGTCTGCAAGTCAAACCTAAATTTTGCAGCCAGAGAAGTCTGTAACTCAAAAAGTCTGTAAGTCAAGCCGTCTGTAAGTCAAGGGTCCACTGTATTTCATTTGGCCTGATATTAATTCAAGAATGTCTGCTTGAAGGAGATGCAAGAGTATCATTGGAATATATCCTGTTTCAGTAGTGAACAATAGCAGATTGCAATAAATTCTGTTGAGCAAAAAATCAGGGACAAAGCAATGCATTAAAGTTGAGGCTCAAATGAAAAGAAGGTAGTATTATGCAAACAGGCACTGCAAAACTGTGTCCAGCATGTGCAAAACAGAACTACTGAGAAAGGAAAGAGTAGTGATCAAGTGATTACTTATGAAAGGCAAACTCCCTGAGGTTGCGCAGTGAGAAATGCAAACAATTGGGGCATAATCAGGAAATATTCATTCTTGTGTGGTTTTGGGAGTGGAAGCCATGTTATTCTATGCTAGCAAGTCAGCAGCACCAAAAGAAAAATAAAATATAAAGAAAATGAAAGCATTGTGGCATCTTAAAAACTTACTGGTGTGGGAAAACTTTGAAAACTAGGACAAGGATAAATCTAGAAAGACAAGGGACCAGTAGTGTCAGGTGTAGAACATCGCTGTAGAGATTGATAATCAAAGTTTGTAATCAAAGGGGGCTCTAGTGGTGAAGGCGGGAAAAAGACAAGGAGGCTCAGCTTGATCTTCATTAACAATGCTTTTATTACAAACAGCATCCAACTCAAAAGGATCAAACGGATCCTGTAACAAGTGATCTGGCAACAGGTGATATTTCTTTGGACGAACAAGTGGGGTGGTGGCTTGATTCCCTAATAGGGAGCCGGCCCAAACTTCTCGCGGTCTGTCATTTGTCATAAGGGTGCACTCCTCATGGCACATACCGTGCCGCAGCACGGGTGGCAGGCCCAACCGCCCTCCAAGGGCCTCTTCTGGAACTCCGGCCCAGGACGAATCACCCGCCGCCCGCCTCCAGGATAATTCAGGGGGAAAACTGATACGTTCCATTCCAGAGGTTCGATAGGTCTACCTCTGACCCCCGCGAGCAATGGATCTGGAAGTAGTCCACCTCCGGTCATTAAGTTAGGGAATCCCGATGTTGCATCTGCTAGCGGACCAAGGCCGAGAATGGGTTCGGTTTGCACCCCTCTATGCCTCGGCCGGTCGGGGTTCAGATCCGTCCACGTTCTAAAATCCCGCGCCCTTTCCCCCTCCTTTATATCCTCCCATATAATTAAGTCCAACTCCTCCCCTCCTTCCTCCACAAGACACACCTTTCTGTCACCACCTCAGTCTGATCCAGTTCTATCAACACCCCCTCCACACATCCTCCTTCCTCAATGTCTTCTTTCTTAGTAGAGGACGGCGCACTCCCTTGAGCTCCTTCACATGATGTTAGATCAGTCTCTAATCGTAAGGCAGCTGCAGGGACGCATCTTGCCATTCCCAGAATGGATCTTAGAAAATTTGAAAGAACACTCTCTATATGTGTGAAATCCTAGGATCCAAGTTGGTATACCATAAAACAGTTGGGGCAGAATCTTGAGCTTAAAAACTTGAATAACAGCTGGAATAAATTGTCCCCCCTTAGTAATGAAAAGAAAATGCAAGATAGCTTTCTGCATGCTCTGGGCTGCTTGAATTATGGTCCGTCTATGGGCAGCCCAGGAAAGTTTATGGTGGAATCTAATACCTAGGTACTTTAGCAGTTTTATTTGCTCAATGCAAGAACCATTAATTGTCCATTTTCTAGTTGTTACAGAATGAGTGAAAACCATAATTTTGGTTTTAAGAAAATATAGAACCAATTGGTTGTTCTCACAGTAGGTCATAAATGTACGGTTCAGCCGTTCAAGTCCTATTTTTGATAGCGACAGAAGGACCGCATCATCTGTGTAAAGCAGTAGGGGGCATTTGGTCTCCGCCAATCTAGGAGGATGGAAGTCTGTTCCAAGACACCACCCAAACAGATCCTTTAAATACAGGTTAAATAGTGTGGGGGCCCTGTCAAACCCCTTTATTAGCCTGAATAGGTTTTGTCAGGTTTCCTTCTGTACCACATCTAACACGGAGTGTGGTGCCTGATAAAGACATTTAATAAGATACAGGAGTCTCTTATCTATAGAGGTTTTGTATAATTTTGACCATAGAATGTCTCTTGGGACAGAATCAAAGGCTGATTTTAAATCTCTGAATGTAGTATAGAGCCCATTTCCATGAGAGGACATATATTTCTCCACAATACACTGTTCAATTGCTGATCTACACTTTCTAATTCCTGCCTGTTCCTTCCCCAAGATATTTTCCTCCTCTATCCAAGCAAGTAGTCTTTGATTTAAGTGATTAGAGTACATTTTATCCAGCACAGAGAGTCGACTGAATGGTCTGCAGTTGGTTGGGTCTCTCATTTCTTAAAGATAGGTATTATGAAGGCTTCGGACCAAGTGATGGGAAATTTACCTGAGTTGTTGATATGGGTAAACAAGTTTACCAACAAAGGTGCCCACCAATCCATGTCAGCCTTTAGCATTTCAGGGAGAATAGCATCTGTTCCCGGGTTCTTTCATACTTCTAATCAGGGTTATTGTTTCAGTCACTGTGACTAGCCTCCATGGTGGAGTGTCTTTTAAATTCATAAGTGGAGAGAAATCTGTAGAATTCTCTTTGATGTCCCCAAATAGATAGATGTCCCCAGATATCTGCTGGGATGTTACAGCTGTGCTGGTTCGAGGACGAGCTCAGGGCATCAGTGACAAGAGCCCAAAAGAGTTTAGATTTTTTATTTAAAGTGCATTCTATTAATGCATTCCATCCCTTTTGAATTGCTTGTCTCTTTTTACATGCTATTAATTTGTTATTAATATTATAATAATATTCTGCTGGTAATATAGGTTTTCCTTTCTATAGTTGTTATATACCTCTCTCAGTTGTTTTTAACTACATATGACATTCTCTGTGAAACCACTTGGGGCCGTTTATCTTTAATGAGGCTTGTGGAAGTAGTTTTTTGGAGGTCAGGGCCATGTTCATCGCATTGATTAGGATTGAATCTTTATATTTGGCAGGAGTGGCATTTGTGGCTCCTATGATTGAATTTTTAGGGACTCCCCCTCAGCGGAGCCAAAGAAGCCTTCTAGCTTATTGTGAGTTTCCTCAGTCCAATATATTCTCTTTTGTTTGAAGCTTAGGAATTTATCTTGGAGATGAGGTTTTGCACTCGGACAGATTGTGAAAGTAGGAGGATGGTATTAAGGGGCAGGTGGTCACTATCCAGCCTTAGGCGTACAGAAAATTCCACTCCCTCTCTAGATAAAGAGTGGGAGATTACCACAAAATCCACAGCACTGCTTACATAGGTGAATTCAGGGTGTTTGTCATAGTGGGGGTTCCCGTTTAATATTATAAGACCAAGGCGGGGCACCATTTGGATCATACAGATGCCACCATAATTCACCTTAGTATCTTTGGACATTCATCATAGCTAGGGGCAAAGATCTTATTGTCAACTACCGCCCCTAAACTAGAAGAAAAGAGTGCATTGTTATTTGAGCCTAATCTTGCATTAAAGTCCCCCATTATGAGTATCCTGGCTCTAGGGAGTTTGCATTCTAGTCCTATTGTATAATTTTCCAGGTCTTCCCAACCTTGTTTTGTGCTTTTCTGAGATGAGAAGGGTGGGATACTAACCTTGACCCAAAAAAAAAAAAGGATCTTAGGTCCAAAGACTATATGCATGGGCATTGCTATTTTCGCACAAGTGGGGAGCCAGTTGACAGATGCCTGGAGAGCAGTAGACATCAAGATTGCTAAACCTGCTTTAGGTCTACCTTTCCTTTTGTTGGTCTCAGCGGGCATACCATATACAGCATATCCATTTAGCTTAATTTGTTTGGTGAACCATGTTTCCTGAATAAAAATTATATAATGAGCCCTCAGATGTTCCAGAAAGTTGGGATCATTTTGCTTCGAGGTCCACCCTGCTATGTTCCATGAGATAACATTGAGCTGATCATGTGTTACATTCAAGATCTCCCTTTTATCCCATGGATAGCTATCAGGTTGTCTGGAACAGATTCTAGCTATGGTATCATTATGCTGCAGGGATTGTCAATTTCTCTTAGTAACATCAGGAAAGTTCTCTGGGCTTCATCTGGGGGTGCCTCACCTGTCAGGCACAGCTCGGGATGGTTCTCAGGCACTGTCAAGTTGGAATTGAGTGTCCTTTTGTTTATTGTTATTATGGGCTCCAGAGGGGGTTTAGCAGACAAATTGGCAGTCTGCTCAAGGAGGCAATCTGGCCAAGGAAGACCTGGAATGGTCTTTTTTGTTGTATGGCTATCATCCTTGCATTTTTCTGTGGGATAACCATAAGCATTTTGCCCATCATTTGAATGGTCTGCTAAAATGTGAATAAGATTCTCATCAGTGTGCTTCTCCTGGGCATAGACTGGTTTCTCCCTTTCTGTCTCCCTTGCATATGGGGTGTGCTAAATTTTGGAAGTACCTAAAGACTGTTATACCTCTCGCAGCTAGATCCTTTCTTCTGCCATAAATCCTACTGGTTATAATACTATCCTTAAATTTTACAATTGCCCATGCATGGGTATAATTATGCTACTTCATTTGGCCTGATATAAATTCAAGGATGTCTGCTTGAAGGAGATGCAAAATTATCATTGGAATATATCCTGTTTCAGCAGTGAACAATAGCAAATTGCAATAAATTCTGTTGAGCAAAAAAGCAGGGACAAAGCAATGCATTAAAGTTGAGGCTCAAATGAAAAGAAGGGAGTATTATGCAAACAGGCACTGCAAAACTGTGTCTAGCATGTGCAAAACAGAACTACTGAGAAAGGAAAGAGTAGTGATCAAGTGATTACTTATGAAAGGCAAACTCCCTCAGGTTCTGCAGTGAGAAGGGCAAACAGTTAGGGCATAATCAGGAAATAGTCATTCTTGTGTGGTTTTGGGAGTGGAAGCCATGTTATTCTATGCTAGCAAGTCAGCAAAACCAAAAGAAAAATAAAATATAAAGACAAGGAAAGCATTGTGGCATCTTGAAAACTAATTATTTTACTTACTGGAGTGGGAAAACTTTGAAAACTAAAAGAGGGACAAGGATAAATCTAGAAAGACATCCACAAGGGACCAGTAGTGTCCGGTCTAGAACATCGCTGTAGGGATTGATAATCAAAGTTTGTAGAAAGAATCTGATCAAATTCTACAGCTGTGCTAGCAACCTGCTTACCAGTTAGATTTAATACAGCTGTGGAAATAAAATGCTAGAGAAGAAACCTGTAGAAGCTAATCTCTAATTGGCCACAAGGGGCAATATGGCAAACAGCCTCAGAAGACTGCTTGGTGGGAGGGATGGTCGAATGAAGAGAAGAAGGAGCTTCTCTGTGGGATTGATTTATGAAGCAGACTCTTACTATAGACTCTGGATTTGTGTTATGATAAATGGACTGACATGGAATCAATCAATTAAACTTTATTTGCGGCCTCTGACCCATTAAAATATATACATATAATATTTTAAAAAAGAGGAAGCAACTAAAACATTTCAAGACAGTTAAAACAGCGAAAATTAATAAAACAGTTTACCCATATATTGCTTTTTTATTTTTGTTGTTTCCATTATGACGGGGTTAGGTAGAGGTCAAGATTGTTTTTCGTATTCTTTGAACAGAGAGAAGGAATTTGGTCACTGATTCAGTGGTTATCTTGTTTGTGTCACTTCAGAAATATTTTGTATCCCAAATCAGAGTCCTACCTGAAAGACATTCATTATGGGCTTGAGGAATTTGATACACTCACTTCTGTAAAAATTACACTCCAAAAGGACGCGCATCAAAGGTACAAATTCTGCATCCTTACAAGGCCACAATCTTGTGCCAGAATATCACCCATTTAAAACTGCGGATTGGAGACAGTTAAATCAGGCTCCTCAAAAGACGTGCCTGTATTTTGGGATAATCAAATTCTCTAAATACCTAGCACTTTGGGAGAAATTATAGTTCAGGCCAAGGTGCAAGATGGAGCACGTTTTGCAAGCCATTGAAATGGAAGTCAATGTCCCGGATCCGCTTTTCTAAGATAGAGTTGGCTGCCTTGGGTTCCTGGGCATAAAGAAAGTCAAAAGAGAGCCCTAATAGATGCTGTTTGGCTGGAAAAGCTTTAAGCCATGAGCTGTTATGGAATATTTCTGTAGAAGGTTAAGATATCCCATAGATGGATCAGCATGTATTACCTTGTTCCAAAATTTAAAAGCAGATAGCCACGCGCTGCATTCTAGTGATGTTAGACCAGTCTCTAATCGTAAGGCAGCTGCAGGGCATTCCCAGAATGGATCTTAGAAAATTTGAAAGAACACTCTCTATACTTGCGTGAAATCCTAGGATCCAAGTTGGTATACCATATAACAGTTGGGGCAGAATCTTGAGCTTAAAAACTTGAATAACAGCTGGAATAAATTGTCCCCCCTTAGTAAAGAAAAAAAATGCAAGATAGCTTTCTGCATGCTCTGGGTTGCTTGAATTATGGTTCGTCTATGGGCAGCCCAGGAAAGTTTATGGTGGAATCTAATACCTAGGTACTTTAGCAGTTTTATTTGCTCAATGCAAGAACCATTAATTGTCCATTTTCTAGTTGTTACAGAATGAGTGAAAACCATAATTTTGGTTTTAAGAAAATTTAGAACCATTTGGTTGTTCTCACAGTAGGTCATAAATGTGCGGTTCAGCCGTTCAAGTCCTATTTCCGATAGCGACAGAAGGACCACATCATCTGTGTAAAGCAGTAGGGGGCATTTGGTCTCCGCCAATCTAGGAGGATGGAAGTCTGTTCCAAGACACCACCCAAACAGATCCTTTAAGTACAGGTTAAATAGTGTGGGGGCCCTGTCGAACCCCTTTATTAGCCTGAATAGGTTTTGTCAGGTTTCCTTCTGTACCACGTCTAACACGGAGTGTGATGCCTGATAAAGACATTTAATAAGATACAGGAGTCTCTTATCTATAGAGGTTTTGTATAATTTTGACCGTAGAATGTCTCTTGGGACAGAATCAAAGGCTGAGTTTAAATCTCTGAATGTAGTATAGAGCCCATTTCCATGAGAGGACATATATTTCTCCGCAATACACTGTTCAATTGCTGATCTCCTCTTTCTAATTCCTGCCTGTTCCTTCCCCAAGATATTTTCCTCCTCTATCCAAGTAAGTAGTCTTTGATTTAAGTGATTAGAGTACAATTTACCTAGCACAGAGAGTCGCCTGAATGGTCTGTAGTTGGTTGGGTCTCCTCTTTCTCCTTTCTTAAAGATAGGTATTATTATGGGTTCGGACCAAGTGATGGGAAATTTACCTGAGTTGTTGATACAGTATGGGTAAACAAGTTTACCAACAAAGGTGCCCACCAATCCATGTCAGCCTTTAGCATTTCAGGGAGAATACCATCTGTTCCCAGGACCTTGCCTGATTTCATACTTCTAATCAGGGTTATTGTTTCAGTCACTGTGGCCGGCCTCCATGGAGGAGTGTCATTTAAATTTATAGGTGGAGAGAAATCTGTAGAATTATCTTCGATGTCCCCAAATACAGGTGTGTTTTCGATATAGAATCAAAGGCTGATTTACAATCCACAAAGGCGGCATAGAGTGATGTTACTCCTTTGGCCGAGTATTTCACTGTAAGATGCTGTATAATTAGGCACTGTTGTTCTATTGTGGATCTCCCAGGTGTTTGTCTAGGAGGTGCCTTGCATATAGTTTGCTTCTAATATTGAGCGAACTTATTGGCCTGTAGTTGGCTGGATCTTCCCTTTCCCCCTTCTTATAAAATGGGACCACTATGGCCGTTTTCCATGATATTGGGATATGGCCAGTGTCACTGATGTGCGTGAGAGAGGTGCTAGAAAAGAGCCCCACTATATCTAGTTTTCTTTTAGGAGTTCTGGAGGGATGCCATCAAGGCCTGGGGCTTTTCCATTTTTTAGCTGATCTAAATGAGCTATTATTTCACCTGGGGTCACTGGGGGCCATTTGGGAGTCCTTCCAAGCATTAGTGAGGAAGGGGGTACAATGACATCCTCGTACATATTTGTAAAGTGGGATACCCCTTTATCTGGTGGAATACAAGAGGATAACGGGTGTTTGGGCTCTGATAGTCTTCCTGAGTTTAGTTTCCAGAATAGGGATGGATTTTTGTTTTTTTGCTGCTTCTGTCACCTTCCTCCATAGTTCTCTCGTGTGTTCTCTTTTACTGTGTTGTATCCTCTGTATTCTTTTTTTATGTATCATTAGTTTTAGGAGGCCTCTTTATTGACATGGCCTTTGCTCTCAGGTATTCCTTGTCTGTCTGATTTAATGTTTTGCTGCCTTACAGCTTAAGTTGAACCAAGGTTTGGATCGGTTATATGATTTCTGAAGGTTTCTGCTATATGAATGGACAAGCTGTTGTAGGAGACAAACTGTTGTAGGAGAATTTCGTATGTATCTATAGGATTCCGGTGGACTGTCTGGCTTCCTACTGAATTAAGGGTGTCAATCAGTGTTTACGAAGTTAAAAGTTGTTTTAGATTTTGTGCCAGTTTAGGTGACCATTTGACTCGGCAACACACTCTTTCTAATGCTGTGATTTCCGTATGATATCTTGGTTCTGTGTCTAAATTTCTAATGTTTAGGTGGAAGATGTAGGGGGAAATGATGCCCCTCCATGTAAGGCAGTACTTGGAGAGTTTCAACCATGGAAAGGAGGCCCCTGCACACCAGGATGTAGTCAATTGTACTAGCTTTAGATGCTACCATAAATGTGTATTTTCCTGTGCCATTTAAAACTGAGAGGCCCAGTCTATAGGCAAATTTGTACAGAGGCCCCGGCATAGTTTGCATGTTGATCTTTAGATGCCTTCTCCTGATTCAGGTTCCCCACATTATCATTTCTTATGTTGGCTTTCATCTTAAATTTGCTTCCCAGATCTGGTCCCATACGGGCATTTAGATCCCCACCAGTCAGGACCAAAGCATCCGGATGTTCCATGATAAGCTGTCTTACATAGTTTTCAAGGTCTGTACAGTTTCCTTCTGTTTCTGCTTTTCTAGATGTAGGAGGTATATGTTCATGATCAATAGGGTTTTCATACTTCCTGTAAGTACTACTGCCATGGCCAGTTGTCTCAAAGGGGGGTTTGTCGTAGATTTCACTTTCAGAGCCATTGATACCAGAATGCTCAGGGCCCCCCTTCAGTCTCCCCAGGATTGCCTTTACCATGAAAGAGTCGAAACCATCTAGTATTATATCTTTGTCAGACCATGTTTCTTGCAAAAGAATGATGTCATATTTGCTGCGAAAGAAAGGAGTCTCATGGGTATGGTACATCTGGTCCAACCTGCCGCATTCCATGATAAAAGTTCAGCTTTAGATGCAGATTTTTGGTTGCTTTCTGGAGCACACCACCATACTTGAGTGTCTGGTGCCTCCTTCGGCTCCTGAATGCTCAGTTCTTCTGCCTTTGGGGTCATTTCCCCTTTTGTGGCAGAGAGAATTTTAATGGGGTTACCATCCTTGTATACTCTTAGCTTCTCCAGAGCAGGCTGGGATACATCTGATGACTGACATCCTCTGTAGGTGAGGGGAGCAGCTGGTGTGAGTAAAGGGTAATCTTTATCGGCCCAGTCTTTGTTGTTTTGATTTCTTTGTGTGTCTCTACTAAAAGAAGATCTTTCAGCTCTACCTGGGTAGGTAGTCCTTGATGCGTTTGGATCTATGGAATCTTTGTGAAGTTGGGCTTTTTGTTTGTTTTTTCCCCATGCAGTATTCCAGGCTGAAGCCTTCTTCAAGTGTTTTTTTTTTTTTTTTTTTTGCCTTCCAATAGTTGATTGGAAAGGTTGCTAAATTGGTGTGCGTTTCCTTTCCTCTGCCATCTGATTTGGTTTTGGAAGGTGATCTGCTGTAAATGGTGGAAACTTCAGCCATCTATACAGGTCACAGCTGGGATTTTCAGCTGTTATCTTCCATCCTTTCTCTCTTTGTTCTGGAACCTGAATTTCTCTGGACGTATTTGTTAGTTTGTGGGTGTCCAATTTTGTGATTGGTCTGAAGTTAATATTTGAATAACTTATATGTATCCCCCATTTGAATGATACTGCTATTTTTTCAAACTTGTATAACAGGCTCTAAAAATGATGGGCCTGTTTACTATTGGCGAAGATCATGTGTACCCTGCCTCTTAGTTGCCCGGGCTTACTGGGATAAATACAGTAACATTTTGTGTTCGTTTGAGCATCCCAACCCTTGCCCAGAATTTCTCTTATTTTCTGTAATACTTTTGAATTGGAGGCCCAGGTGCCATTTGATTTTCTTAGTGGCCAGTTATAGATGGTGACATGGTTCATGGGCTTGGATGATGGGGTTTCAGCCGGGGTGGACTCTTCACTGTCTGAGGTTGCTGACCATTGGGGGTTTTGTATCTGTATATTTGTCTTGCATGCTGTCACAGGAAGTGGATGCTGAGGATAGGGTTCTTCTTGGGTATTTCCCCACCATTCATCTATGGTTATTAGCTCTAGATTGGATGTTAGGTCAGGTCCCTCTGTGTCTTCACTTCGGTCATATGGGTCTGTCCAAGCCTTTAGGGTCATCCCGGAGATGGCCATTCGGTCCTGAGATGTTTTTTTCCGATAGCTGTGGGTAACTCTGACCTTTAAAAGCTAAGGAGTTATCTTTTTGTGTTTCATCTTTTGTGCCCAGCTCCTTTTTTTGCCTGAAATCTGTTTTCAGTATTCTGAGTGTTTGGGGGAGGTGCTGCTTTTAGAAAGAATCCCCAGCTTTATCATTTCAGCAATGCATTATAGTATTGCTTTAATATCAGCGATTTCTTTCTTTAGGTCATGCAACTTATTGAAAATTGTCTGGTTAGATTTAGCTGAGAGGAAGCACTGATGTCATAGTTGGATGTAAATAATCCTAGTTTGTTCACTCTCGCACACTTGAGCAGAGTGCAGAGTTCCAATGGCAACCCCCTGGTATGTCTTTCCATTACATTGTCCGTAGTAAGTGGGGTACTTGACGTAAATTCCCTCAGTGGCCTTTGATTGTAAGAGGAAGTATGTTCACGTTTCCTGATGAGATCTGAGGCCACACCGAAGTCTGCTATTTAGTTCTGATTTGGCTTTTTGGAAGCCTTTTTTATCTTTTGGTCCTAGTAGTGACCATATTTATACTCCACACATTTAGCTTAATTAGTGTCCCCTTCTACTTCTGCAGGTACAAGCTTCCACTCAGAAGGAAAAGAATATGGGTTTCACAGTTACGGTCAGTAGGTGCTGGATAAAAAAACTCTTAGCTCCAGTAAACATTCAGACATAACCGTTAAAGGGCAGGTTATTCCACCCTGTTCCTTGAAGAACTTTTACTCACTGTGAGCCAGTTGTAGGTTGACGAAGACGTCAGATCCGCCCCTGCTGTATGCCAAACAACTCCCCAGAGAAAGATGGCGTTTCTTAAACAAAGTAAAAGCCTTTCTTGCAGACTTGATTCAAGCAGGTGCTTACTGTCCCCAGTAAGGGTGTAGTTCTAATATCTCTCGGCAGCTCCAGTAGTCATTATCTGTTTGTTTACTTTTACCAAAGTTAGTATCATGCAAGTAAAATAGGAGCTTCAACTAAGCAAAAGCGATAACCATATAAAATTATATAAAATAGAGATAAAATCATTGCTGCGTAGCCACGAGCATGTTGCCTGGCTGAGCCAGATCCAGAAGGACTCCCACTCCATGTAACTCATTTGCGTTGATCATGTTTTACTTGATCTTTAACTGAACAAATATTTGTTTTGTCCTAAAAAAAATTTTTATCCTCTGATCAAGTGTGACTATGTGAAAAAGAAGACTCTCAGAATGCTTTTCAGAAAAAACATCTTTTAGCTCAGGACTAGTTATCATTCTCAACACCTTCTCCAAATATTACCTTTCAGAGAGGTCATTGTACTAAAATTAAATTTAACTGTAAATTTAGCTGGTCCACATCATGAATGAGAATTGACTTGACAGCATGTGATTGTGAGGAAACAGAAGGAAACTGGGACTTGTAGTCATACAAAGATGGAGTCTGTTAGGTTCTGTGAAAGATAGATTTGAAAGCACTGAAATGTTCTCATGAGATTGTTGTTAGAATTGTGCTGCCAGAAATAAAGATAAGGGAGCAAGGCCAAAGAGGCCCAGAGAAGATGAAACATAGCATACTACTTAATAGGGGAAAGATAAGTCACCTGGGCTCGGATCTTCTCCTGTGAAATGTGGGAGGTGAACTCTTTTACACCCACTTGCTCTTAATTATTTAACAGCTTGGAAGTGTCATAAAAAAGGTGACCAAAGGTATGTAGAACATGGTTCATGTATGTGATCCTTGTTCATTTGTTCGTGAATGTTGTGGAATGTGAGAGGTTAGTTTTTTTTGAAGGAGAAGAGGGGGGAGAAATAGCCCAGCTTCTCTAGATACTGACATATAGAGAGTGCAAAGATGATTACTTAGCTTAATTTTAGTTGTTATTATTTTACTTAGGAATAGTTAACTTATTTTAATCATTGTGACTTCTGGAGATGCCTAATGTTTATGCCTTTTAAAGCTACAACTGTATTCTAATGCAACTACTTTGTTAATTAAACAAATATAATTCTTCAACAGAGAAGTGGTCTCTTGAACAGCACGACTTGCACCTAAATCCAGTCAGGACTTGAGAAGGTCACTAATTGCTACTGTAAGTATTGAGAGATCCTACCTGACTAGGCTATTGTGCTATCAAAGCAACCATATAGTCAATGATTTGCTACCTTGTAAGTTGGCAAGTGTTCTCTTTTAGGTTGGGCTTTTTTGTGGGGCATGTACTATGCACTTCTAGCCTTAAAGGACCTACATCATGTACTCAAATTGGTAGTTTTGCACCCACAGTGACTCCTTGGCTGAGATAATTGTCCCTTTAGGGAGAGATGATTGTGAGAGTGATTATTATATTATTAGTTATGGCTGCACAGGAGTGGAGCAATAATTGTCAATATTCTATAAGGAAATTCTAGAAATGCAGGCAGCCCAAAGAAAAAAAAAAGGTAACAGCATTACATATTGGCCGTGAAAGTCTTAGCGAATATACTTCTTTCTTTCTTTCTTTCTTTCTTTTTTTCTTTCTTTCTTTCCTATTGAGTGGTATATCACAATACTTTATTTGCCTTTAAGTTCAGCTCTCATAAAGGGAGTGCTTGGTTGAGAGTGTTATCCGGTTCTCTAAAAGGGAAAGCTCTTAAAAATGAGAGAACTGAGACACGGAGGCTTTCTATTGAAGTTTGTTTATTGCAAAAATAGAAACGCTGCTGCAGGAGCGGGGAGAAAGCTAATCACCAAATTAAGGTGATAATGGGTTTCTCCAAAGAACAAAGGAACTGGTACAATCTCTTATAGCCTGTCCCTTCAGGGCGATTGGGGTGGGCTCACAATCTCCTTAAAAGGTCATTAAGTTAGTTAGCAATAATTCATTGGATTAGTGAAAACACATTTTAAACATGCGCAGAACAATTAAACAGATCACTTTCCCTAAATCGTCTTTTGTCTTTTGTTAACCTCTGCATTCCATTCTTATCTACTGTAGAGATGTTGCTTCTCAGGAAGCGTTAGTCCTTGAGCAGCGAAGAAAGAAAGGGGGAGGGGGGTCGGGCCTGCTTTTACGAGGCTAGATAATCTCTCTTCTGAATAAGTTTCTAACGACCTGTTTCAAGTGAGAACAATAGCCTGCTTTTACGAGGCTTCTGCCTAATTGAATAAGTCAAACATTTTTACTACTATCAATTCCCCATTTCCTTTTTCTACTTACTTTGACTTATTCACAATTATAGTTCTTCCTCGTCTTGAGCTGGGATAATTTTGTAACTTATCTCTGATTCTCTTATGACCATCTGCGTTTTCGGCATCGCTGCTTGGACTGCAGAGTTAATCATGTTTCTTATGATGGGGAGGACACAGGGGAGCAACATTAGCCCCAACACAAACATTCCCATAAAGAACAATGCTTGCTTCCAATTATTGAAAATTCCGCCCAACCATCCAGCATTGTCCATGATTCCTGTCCAGTTTTGCACAGGAACATGAGCTACTTCCCTCATTCCCCCCGTAATTTCTGCAATTGCCTCTTGGGTGTCTCCTATTTCAAGACAGCAATTTGTTAAATTAAACTTTCCACACACCCCTCCTTCTGCAGCTAATAAGTAATCTAAAGCTAACCTATTTTGAAATATAGCATTTTTAATCTTGGTATTTTGCTTTGCTAACAATAATAAAGCTTGCTCATTTTCCCTTGTAAGCAATTCTACTACAGCTTGAAGCCTTATAATTCTATTGAGCATATAAATTGGCGTTCTATAGCCATAGGAGCCGTCTCGGGCCCAGCTCGCAGGATCATAGTAGGCTATTACTCGTTCAGGGGGCCACTCGTAATCCTTCCACTGGCCTATTTGCAGAGACCATTTCTGTCTGTTTGGGGATTCTTCAGCATGTCCTAAGTCTGCCCCCTTACTCAAGGGAATCATGAAAAAGAAAGGTTTTAAGTGCCCCAAGAAGCATGTTCCAGTCCAATTAGGCACTAGATGGGAGTAGGCTACCCTTCCGCATATCCAATACAACCCTGCAGGAGCGTGTCCGTCTCCAGTTAAACTACCGTTATGCCACAGGGTTGCAGCTTCCTCTGTCAGGTTTACCCAAGGGTTGCTTGACACATTTCCCCATACAGATAACTGTGTGTTATTAATGATGCGTATACTCTGACAGTTCGAATCTCCTAACGCAGTAGGTTTCCCTATTCCATCAGGGGTTCGTTGAATGCATGCTTCTCCTACTAAGTTATTAGATAAGTCCCACCTAGTGTTACTAGAGTGTTTTGGCAAACCTGTAAGGTTATAGGGTTCAGTTGAGTTCCATTCGATCACTTCCCAAGGCCATTGGTCTCCCTTAAGAGTACCTCCACAGATATAACAATTTGTAACATTCATGGTGGTAGCTATTGTTTGTGCCAATTCAACAAATAGATTTGTTGTCCTGGGAGTTAAGGACTGTTCCCAGGGGTCAGATTCCATTTCCTTCCAGAAAGTTTGATATACCACCCTATCTTCTCCAATTATTCCCTCTTTAACTTGTTTTACAGTAAAGAACCCTCCGGGATCATCACCCTTTCCATCAATTCGTAAGCCAAAAACTTTAGACCACAGATTACGGTTATCCCATTTCTGGAAGTTCAATATGGTGAGGTTGACAGGATTACAATGTCCCCTGGCACAGTTAGGACCCGCATCGGTCCTTCTCTGGAGACTTGCAGCTGACCTGGGTGCCCCTCCCCAAGTTGCCCACCAAACACACGACCAATACGGGACAAACCATTGTCTCCAGCTATTGCACCCGGTCCAAGCAGTAGATTGGATCCCTATGTATTTATGTTGTGCTTGATATGATCGTTCCCACCAGAGGTTCCCACAACTTCCCCAATAGTCGTAGTATAGGAGTTCGCAAGCATCAAAGATAAAGGATACTGGACCTGACTCTGGTCGCATTTCTCTACCAAATATGTGGCCGTGTCCAGTTTTTCCCGCCCTCAATTCTATCCATATCCTTTCTGGTTTTTGCTGTGGGTCATAACAGACAGGTTTTGAGTTACCCACAGTGCAGACACTGTATTCTACTTTGTTAAATGTACACTTAAATACAGTGCCCGTACACTTATAAACTGACTTGTAGATTAAGGTCTGATGCTCTTGACTTCCCTTTCTTGTAGTTGTTACACAAGGGCAAGAGCTGGAGTCTGCTCCTTCCGCCTGTAGGGCACAGCTCATCAAAATCCCTAATACTATAATCAATTTGCCATCAACCCTTGGTTTGCCACTAAACATATGTCCAATATTCTTCCAAGACACAAGAGGGGTTGGCTTTACCTTCGCCTGTAGTGGGGGTTCCATTCCTCGTCCGGACTGGGTGCTGACCAGGGGCTTTCGTTCCTGCACTTCTAACACGTCTCGTGGTGCACCGAAGATGCGTAACGGAGTCATCCCTTGAGAATTGGTCTCTGGTGTCGCCGAGCTATCGGATCGAATTCTCCACGGATAGCTTGCAGTTGGCGTTTTTATAGCCCACAAGCTTTCGTCCCACAGCCCTTCAGGATATCCCACCTTCAGCCGTACCACCTCAAGGTCGGGTTCTCGTCAAATTTGGTTTCTCTGACACTCCAGTGGTGAGGGCAAAAATGACAATACAAGAAAAGGGGTTTACTCCTATCTGGGGAACCCAAACTACCGGGAGGTGAAAGTGCGAGGGCAGAGAGGTCACTCCCCTCGGAGAATGGTCTAATTAGAGTCTGACCCCGAGCTAGGGAAACCTATCCGGCAATCCTCGTCAATGCCTTCTTCCTCAGAGTAGCTATCAGTATCAGTACTTTCACACAGCTCTGAGTCCTCTGTAATGGGACAGACTTTGCAGTACTGATTATGTCACCACCGTGAATCCCACAAATCGGTAAAAACCCCGTTGAAGATTTTCCTTTCCCCTACCCACTTACGGGTTCTTTCGTCCTCCAGTACCACCTGATCACCAATGGAATATCCCTTGAAAATGCAAAGTCCCCTGAGACTCCTGTCTATTCTCAAATGTACCTGCCAAGTCTGGACCAGATTATTAACCTCGTTTCTCTCTATAAATACACTAAAGAAAGGACAACAATGGTGTGCTAATCGACTGAGAGACATTACACACGTCGTCTGAAAACAGTCTTTAGTCCGTCTTTGGACACAGGCACAGCTTCCCACCGTCCCTCAGGGTTGACTGCGTGTTTGGCTCGAGTATGATGAGTCCAGCCTAATTCTTTGGTTCTTATAGCAGTTTCAGTTGTCAACAGTATCTGGAACGGACCAAGCCATCTTGGGGCAAGCAGCTCACTCTTCCATGCCTTGATATAAGCCCAATCTCCGGGGTGGAAGGAATGCACTGCTACCTCCAATGCCGTTCGTTGCACTGAGATGCCTCGCTCCCTGTTATCGGAAAGAATAGAAAACAGGGCCAGCAAATATTTTCTTATAAAGGCATCCTTGAACAAATCTAGATTAGGGCTCACTCTCTGTGTACTAACATCCCAAATTCCCATTCCGTACAGGCTTTCAAAAGGCGAGAGTCCTGTAATGCTATGCGGCTTAGTTCTTATAGCGTATAAAGCTAGGGGCAAAACCTTCGGCCAGGGCAACTGCGCTTGTTGCATCAACTTATTAATTTGTTTCTTTAAAGTCTGGTTCATCCTTTCAGTTTTTCCTGAACTCTGAGGATGCCACGGAGTGTGTAGCTTCCAAGCTATGCCCAAAGTATCAGCTACTCGCTGTAGCACCTTCTGAGCAAAGTGCGTACCCCTGTCACTATCCATTGATTGGATTAACCCATATCTACAAATAATTTGTTCCAATAAGATTTTACACACTGTCCCTGCCGTTGCCCGAGCCGTAGGGTAAGCCTCTACCCAGCCAGTGAGCTGATCAGTTATCACCAAACAATGATTCCAAGGTCCTGACTTTGGCATATCAATAAAGTCACACTGTAAATGTTCGAAGGGGTGGATGGCCAGAGGCCTTCCTCCCATTTCTGCTTTTCTCGGGTTATTCTTATTTACTCTCTGGCAAGGAATGCAGTGGGCTAAAATGATATTGGCGTGTGACCACACTTTCTTTCCTGCGTATCGTTGCAGAAAGGCTGAGACCAAAGCCTTGACTCCCCAATGTCCTCCCTCGTGCAGTGCCTTGAGAACTTCTCTAATCACCCCCTCTGGTAACCATTGCCTTCCATCTTTTACTTTCAATATGCCATTTACCATTGTAGCTCCTTGCGCTTCTGCCAATTCCAGCTCCCTTTGTGAATATACTAAAGGGGTGGGTATTTCTTTGCTAGTAGGTATAAGAGCTGCCAAGAGAACAGGGTTCAATTCCTTCTCTGCTGCCTTTCTCGCTATCTCATCGGCCAACCGATTTCCTACTACTTCTTGGGCATTTCCTTTTTGGTGGCCTGGTATGTGAATAATGGCCACCTTGGATGGGAGACTCAATGCTTCCAAGGTTTCTAGTACTAATTGATGATGGGCCAAATTCTTCCCTTGGGACGTTAGTAGCCCCCTTTCACTCCAAATTTTTCCAAAAACGTGTACTACTCCACATGCATACTTAGAGTCCGTCCAGATATTCACAGATTTTTCTTTCCCTATCTCTAAGGCTCTTTTTAGGGCATATAATTCTGCAGTCTGAGCTGACATGGACGGGGGAAGGGGTCCAGATTCAACTTCAAGCCCCCCATCCTCTACCACCGCATATCCCGTTATTCTTTTCCCATTCACTACTCTAGAGGAACCGTCAGTGTACAAGTTCCATGCCCCCTCTATTGCCTCTTCCTGTAGGTCTTCCCTAAACTTTGTCTGTAGATCAGTCAGGGCAATACAATTATGCTCGTTACACAGTTCCTTCCTGACAGTTTCTGATAAACCTTCTGCTGGGCCACAATGGTCGGTGGTGGTCAGTATTAGATCGGGCTTTTCAAGGAGAATAGCCTCGATCTGTAGCAGCCTACTGTCTGTCATCCACCGCCTAGCTGTATGGGTGAGAATGGTTCTAAGCTGGTGCGAAGAATGCAGGACAATCGCCTCAAAGGGATACAGTTTTCGAGTTAACTTCACCAATTCGGCCGCTGCTGCGCGAGCTTGCAGACAAGTAGGCCATCCTAGCACTACAACGTCCAGATGTTTAGACAAATATCCAATTGGTTGGTATCGTCCTGCCTTCTTCTGTGCTAGTACTCCCTTGGCCACCCCGTTACTCACGGTTACAAATAGGTGGCTAGGTTTCTTTGGCTCTGACAGCCCCAAAGCAGGGGCCGAGGACAAAATTTCCTTGATTCTTTCAAACAACTTATAGTCTGACCTTTCAAGCACCAGCACTTTGGGCTCATCCTTTAATAATTTCTTCAAGAAAGGTTGAATTAACTCTGAAAAACCTTCTATCCACTGCCTACAAAAATTGATTGTTCCAATAAAACTCCTGAGCTGTCACTTAGTCTTTGGCATTTCTAGACTACGGATTCCCTCCAACCTCTCGGGATTGATGCACTTAGTTCCTTGTTTTAATATTAGTCCCAGGTATTTTACTTCTGACTCACAAAACTGCAATTTCTCTTGAGATACTCTGAGTCCTTGTTCGCCTAAGAAGTTGAGGAGGCTTATGCTAGCCCTTCTAACTATTTTTCCTTCTGCCCCACTCAAAAGCAGATCACATATTGCGTCAGAAGTACTCCCGGAGGGGGGGGTCCATTTTTGAAGCAATTCCGCTAAAATTTCCCCAAAAATAGTGGGAGCTTCCGTGTAACCTTGGGCGAGCACGCGCCACTGGTACCTGGTTAGCTTACCTGTCTCTGGGTGTGGCCACTGAAAGGCAAGTATTGGGCGCGATACTGGGTCCACGGGCACACAGAAGAAAGCTGACTTTAGATCGATGACTGTATACCAAATATGAGTGTCGGGGATTTTTCGCATGATTGTATGGGGGTCTGGTACTATGGGTGCCCTAGGGATTACTACCTTATTTACTTCTCTCAAGTCTTGAACCATTCGCCATGTCCCATTAGGTTTCTTTACGGGTAGTATTGGACTACAGTAAGGTGAATCGCTGGGTTCAATAAGGCCATCTTTCAGCAATTCTTTTACTACAGGCTTAAGGCCTTCTTCAGCTTCTGGCCTAATAGGATATTGAGGTCTATAGACCGGTACTTCTGTCTTTAGATGCATTCTCACTGGAGTGACCTTCATAAGACCGGGGTTTCCTGGCTTTGCCCACACTATTGGGTTGATCTCGGCCTCGTCCTTAGTCCTAAGGGTGGCCATCCTGACTTCACACACCTGATCTTTGAGCAATATTTGTACTCCTAATTTAGCCATCAAATCCCGACCTAGCAAGTTCACTCCTGAATTTGGGGTCCATATGAAATCATGCCACAACTTTTCATATGTCCCGGGGTTTAGCACTTCTAAGGGTTTTAAAACGGGAACTCTCTGTGTTAAGTTTTCTATTCCTATTATATTACAGTACCCTCCAGAAAGAGGGAGTTGCCCTTCCCAGGCAGGTTGACTCAGGCTGGACCTTGTGGCCCCTGAGTCTATCAAAAATTCAATTTCCCTTCCCTCTTTGCCCACCTGCAAATTTAACATAGGCTCTGCGCAGGCAGGACTTTTTACCAGGCAGCCCCGACATCCCTATTCGCAGTCCTCATAACAGGCTGCCAATCTAGTCAACTCTTCCGCTTCTTTTTTATTCAAATAACATTCTCGCTTCCAGTGGCCAACCTGGCCACATTTAGCACATACATCACGGGGCAGTGGGGGCCGCCGCGTATCCTTCACCTGCTCTGGTTCCACTTCACTCTTTCTACTTTCGTCTGACCATCCTCTACCTCCCTGGTTACTGTACGTTCCTCTCCCATGGCTCCTTCCACGGGTCTTGGTCCATGGAGGGTTACTTCCGGAAGTCTTTTTATCTATCACTTTCTCCACCATCTGCGTCATCAATTTCAACTTTCTCTTCTCTTTCTCTTCTCTTCTAGCCACTACTTTCTGAGCTTCTGCCAACAGTTCTCCTATAGGTTTAGTTGTCATGTCATCAATTTTCTGTATTTTAAATTTTATGTCTGGATAGCATCCTGACACAAACTCCAACCTCAGGATATTTTCATTTGCCTGGTCCTCTGGGTCTAATCCAGTGTACCGTCGCATGTTTCGTTTTAGCCTCTCTAAGTACTCCACTGAACTCTCATCCTTTCCTTGGGGCTGCCCGAAAGCTAATTTCATGCTAACGGTCTTAGGGATCGTTGCTTCTAATCCTTTTAATAAGAATTCTTTCATTTCTCCACACTGCTCCCTAATATTGTCAGCCTGGAAGTCCCAATCTCCCGGTGTTACCTCCGGGAATCTTTCCCTAGCCATCTGTTCTGTTCGGACGGCGGCCTGCGCCTGCCAAAGCCTTCTGGCATGACCTAATGCCTGGCTGGTATATGTTACTCCTGCCAGTTGTTTGCAAATATGTAACAATTCAGTGGGCTTATAAACCATAGTCCCTAAAGCATCTCTGAGGCCCGTCACGAACCCAATAGGGTCCTCAGGAAGATTGGGCAATTGCTGCTTTATTATTCGAATATCAGAATTGGTTAAAGGGACTTCCACGTATCCGACGGCCGTTCCCATTGGAACTTCCCTTAATGGATACTGCGTACAGGCTCCTGACTGCTCCCCTCTTTCCTTTGCTTTGGAGCGGGTTACTGGTCCGGTAGGCAGTGTCTCATCCTCAATTCTATTAATAATTTCCTTGCATTTAGTAGTTAATTCCTTAACCTCCTCTTCTCTTAATGGGGTGGAGCAGTCCACAGTCGAAGCAGTGCTTCCAGGACTCCTACTCCGGAGAGGACTCAGCTGTTCTTCCTCTCTCAGTACCTCGTTATACCCTGGCGGCTGAACCAGAGCTGGGGCCAGCGCGGCCGCTTGTGCCGGCACCAGCTCCTGTTCCAGCACAACTCCGGGCAGGGCCGTTGGAGGTGGAGGCTGATGGCTTACAAACTCCAACGGGTCGAATTTTGACATTTCCTCACCTTGTAACTTAGAACTTATCAAGTCTCTACTTACTGCCAACCTTACTCCTTCTCCCAATTTGATTAGGTACCACATCCAAGAATCTACATAAGGGGTACGGGGTGGATGGGCAAGGTAGACACCATCTACCCGCTTGATGTCCTCAAAATTATTAGAGCCAAATTTTGGCCATTTAGGACGAATATCAAATTGTGTCCAAACTTCAGTGCACATACGGACCATTTCCTGCTCTGTCTGAAACTCCTGTATTTTCACCGATTCCCAATGCAGCAACAGTTTCCCCAGCGGACTGTTGCTGGGAATTCCTAGCTCCCTTCCGCCTCTCGGAGTTGGAGCCGGGGCGTCCCCCTCGGAATTCCGGTCCCCACTGGACCTCCCCTTTTCTTTTGGTCCCCACCGGACCTCCTTTCCTTTTCTAGAAACTTGGTTTCCCATCCCACGGGAGACAAAAGACAATAGGGAAAGGGGTTTTGCGGCAAGAGTAAGGGGTCTCTTGAACGCAGACACAATAGGGTTATGACAGTCACTCTCTCGACCTGACCCAGGGTACCGGATCACACAACGGTTACCGTAGGGAACTGCAGGTTCACTCAATCCTCCACTCATTCAACGACAACCAACCCTTTCGGAGTTTCCCACCTTAACTTACCAATGTCCGTTGGTCCGTTGGCCCGTTGGCCAGCCGGCTTGAAAAACCTCTCGCGTTCGTGCCACTTTCCGAGTTCTTGATGCCAAGCAGCCAAAGCGTCGGCAAGGAAGCGGCTGCCTGAAAGGAGGCAGAGGCGCCCTCCGATTCACTTTACCGCCGCCTGTTCTGCCTGACCTCAACTGGACCGAAGCCCAGCCCCAATCGGGGCGTTTAGAGATCCCGGACGAGCCCCCAAAATTGTTATCCGGTTCTCTAAAAGGGAAAGCTCTTAAAAATGAGAGAACTGAGACACGGAGGCTTTCTATTGAAGTTTGTTTATTGCAAAAATAGAAACGCTGCTGCAGGAGCGGGGAGAAAGCTAATCACCAAATTAAGGTGATAATGGGTTTCTCCAAAGAACAAAGGAACTGGTACAATCTCTTATAGCCTGTCCCTTCAGGGCGATTGGGGTGGGCTCACAATCTCCTTAAAAGGTCATTAAGTTAGTTAGCAATAATTCATTGGATTAGTGAAAACACATTTTAAACATGCGCAGAACAATTAAACAGATCACTTTCCCTAAATCGTCTTTTGTCTTTTGTTAACCTCTGCATTCCATTCTTATCTACTGTAGAGATGTTGCTTCTCAGGAAGCGTTAGTCCTTGAGCTGCGAAGAAAGAAAGGGGGAGGGGGGTCGGGCCTGCTTTTACGAGGCTAGATAATCTCTCTTCTGAATAAGTTTCTAACGACCTGTTTCAAGTGAGAACAATAGCCTGCTTTTACGAGGCTTCTGCCTAATTGAATAAGTCAAACATTTTTACTACTATCAAGAGGAACTGATTCCTCTCTGTACCCCACCAACTGCTAGCACCTGTATACATTGGCTGTTTTGTGTTGGCCCAAGAAATCAGAATATTTATGGAAATATATGAACTAAAAAGAAAAAAAGAAAAAAGTAGAATCCTCAGGACCATATTCAGATCGGAAGAGCTCCAAACGGATTCACATTGAATTGTGCATCAATGAAAACTAATGTGAAACATTTGCACCTGAAAAGTTTTAAAGTGGAAATGTAGACATTTAATAAATGGAATTAATGCAATATCTCCTCCTGAGCCTGTGACTCTGGCAAGCCATGAGGTTGGTTTGGGATCTGGCTTCTCTTTTTTTTTTTTTTCCTTTAAATCGCTCTTACACTATTGTATAATTTTTACCATTGCTATACTTAATTAAAACAATATTGAAACCTAAGAAATATCCTGAATTTCACCATGACAGTGTAATAATAATAAATAATAATAGTTTATTTACGGTCCTTAGACCAGTAACATGTATAAAACCTTATAAAACATTAAAATTTCTGTCTTTTAATATTCCGTTAGAACTGGGAACTGCAATCTAATTGTTATTTATCTTCCGCAGTCAAAGTATTGCTACACAGAACCTCGCAACCCGACAGGTGATCTGCACATCAACATCTGATAGAAGGAACTCAAGCCTATTTTCCTCCGAACGTCCTGGGAATATATTTATTAAAGGGGTTATAGTCTCTTTTCGCACTGCTTCATACAATGGGCAGGTGAAGAACATATGCTGTATGGTCTCAATCTCCCTCAGCTGGCAGGAGCATAGCCTTTCAGCAAAAGGGGTGTTTTTATACTTCCCTTCTAGTACAGCAGAGGGGAGGGCCAAACACCTTGCCAAAGTAAAGGCTCTTCTAGTTCCTTTAATGTCCAAAGACGTTAGATATTTGGCCGGTTTGTTTGTTTGTTTGTTTGTTTGTTTGTTTGTTTATGTATTACTGCTCCTCAGCCTCACCTCCTGGTTCGTGCGAGTGACACGGGTAGATCTTGGTAGAAGTAGGCGTTCCGCCAAGTATCGAGGCCCTAAGCCGTTTAGGGCTTTATACGTAAGCATCAACACTTTGAAGTCGATGCGGAATCGGATGGGCAGCCAATGCAATGCAGCCAGAGTGGGTGAAATGTGTTGGTATTGTTTCACACCAGTGAGGAGTCTGGCCGCGGCATTCTGCACCTCCTGAAGTTTCCGCAGCAGCCTTAAAGGCAGCCCCACGTAGAGCACATTACAGTGGTCTAATCTTGAGATTACGAGTGTATGCACCAAGGTAGTGAGGGCCCCAACATCAAGATGGGGCCGCGGCTGGGCTATCCGCCTAAGATGATAGAAGGCGGTTCGGACCACGGACGCCACCTGGGATTCCATAGTGAGTGCCGGGTCCAGATGGATCCCCAAACTGGGAGGCAGGGAGGGTCACCCACCCCGAAGGAGAGGAAGTTTCCCAAACCCCCCACTGTGGGGACACCCACCCTTAGTACCTCCGTCTTGTCCAGGTTCAGCCTCAGCCCATTCTCCTGCATCCATTGCAGTATGGTCCCCAGGCAGCGCTGAAGGGACAGAATGGCATCACCTGCGGTAGGTGGAAAGGAGATGTAGAGCTGATTATCATCAGCGTACTGATGACACCGAGCTCCACACCCCCGGATGACCCCTCCCAGCGGCCTCATATAGATGTTAAACAGCATTGGGGAGATAATCGACCCCTGTGGAACCCCACAATTGAGACTCCACGGGGCTGAAACGCTCTCCCCAAGCTGTACTCTCTGGGGACGGTCCTCCAAGAAGGAACGGAGCCAGGCCAATGCAAGGCCCCCAATTCCCAGCTCAGAGAGCCTCCCCAGGAGGATACCGTGGTCAATGGTATCAAAGGCCTCTGAAATGTCGAGGAAGACCAGCAGGGACACTTTTCCCCTGTCGGCCTCCCTCAATAGGAGGGCGACCATCACACAGGGCGAAGAAATGCCGTTTCTGTACCATGGCGCGGCCTGAAGCCCGACTGAAACAGATCCAATGCATCTGTTTCGTCCAGGTGCGCCTGAAGCTGGTTGGCCACCACCCTCTCAACTACCTTGCTTAGGAAAGAAATGTTGGCGACGGGCCTGTAGTTGCCAATTTCGTCCGCCGCCAAACTTGGTTTCTTCCTAATGGGCCTAATGAGTGTCTCCTTGAGGACAGATGGGAATTTGCCCTCCAGGAAAGATCCATTAATTATTACAGTGGCCCATTCCGTTGTTGTAGGCCTGGCCGCTTTGATTAGCCAGGCCGGTCAAGGGAGGAGGTGGTGGCACGACAGTGATCAAGCGCCCTGGCCACAGTGTCAGGTGTGACAGGCTGAAAGGAATCAAAAATTACTGGGCAAGACGGACCGCTGGACATCTCAGCTTGACTCACTGTGTTCAAAAAAGGAGACAGGTCCCGGCGGATGGCCTCCACTTTAGCTTTTAAAAATGCTGCAAATTGGTCCGGTGAAAAACTAGGGGGAGGCCCATCACCCGGACCAATTCCGGATAGGTCGCGCACTATACGGAATAATTCCGCCTGCTGGTTAGACACTTCGCTTATCCAGTTAGCGAAGTATGCTCCACTGGCAGCCTTTACCTTAGCCAGGTAAAGGTTAGTGGCAACCTTAACAGCTATCCAATTATAATCCGTCGGATCCTTTCTCCATTTGTGCTCTAGCCGTCTCCTAATCTGCTTCCACGCCCTGAGGTCCTGGTTAAACCAGGGCACCGGGTGGGCTCTCCATTGGAGAGGGCGTTTAGGTGTGATCATATCTACAGCCCTAGCCACCGCAGTAAACCAGCTGCTGGTCAGAGCCTCGACAGGAGCGCCAGCCAGGTCAGCCGTAACACCTCTCATAGCATCCTGGAATCCAATCGGATCCATTAGCCTTTGAGGGCGGACCATAACAATAGGTCCCTGCTCCCTCCGAGGGGGGAGGGCCATGTTGAGGTTACATTTTATCAGGTTTCATACAGTTTTTGATATAAATCCTTGCTGCCATGTTTTGGATGCTGGGGATAAGCTACTAAAGGGGCACAGCTATTACCCATATGCGACTCAGTTGGCGTTGGAAATAGTTCCAATTGAGCAGGCTGGATGTATTTTCTCTTTGTATGGATGGTGTGTTCTGTCATTTCTGGAGGATATAATACCTTTTGAAAGATACCTTTGAGAGCATTTTCACCTGATTACTCTGGTTTTTTATTTTGCTTGTAGGATCACGGGGCATGTTCATTGGGATATTGTTTGGAAAGGTTGCAAAATTGGTGTGTGTATCTTTTCCTCTGCCATCTGATTTGGTTTTGGAAGGTGATCTGCTGTAAATGGTGGAAGCTTCAGCCCTGTATCTATACAGGTCGTAGCTGGGATTTTCGGCTGTTATCTTCCTTCCCTCCTCTCCTTGTTCTGGAACCTGAATTTCTCTGGACGTATTGGTTAGTTTGTGGGTGTCCAATTTTGTGATTGGTCTGAAGTTGATATTTGAATAACTTGTATATATTCCCCATTTGAATGATACTGCTATTTTTTCAAACTTGAATAACAGGCTCCAAAAATGATGGGCCTGTTTACTATTGGCGAAGACCCTGCCTCTTAGTTGCCCGGGCTTACTGAGATATAAATACAGAAACATTTTGTGTTCGTTTGAGCATCCCAACCCTTTCCCAGAATTTCTGTTTTTGTCTGTAATACTTCTGAATTGGAGGCCCAGGTGCCATTTGATTTTCTTAGTGGCCAGTTATAGATGGTGATATGGTTCATGGGCTTGGATGATGGGGTTTCAACCGGGGTGGACTCTTCACTGTCTGAGGTTGCTGACCATTGGGGGTTTTGTATCTGTATATTTGTCTTGCATGCTGTCACAGGAAGTGGAAGCTGAGGATAGGGTTCTTCTTGGGTGTTTCCCCACCATTCATCTATGGTTATTAGCTCTAGATTGGAGGATGTTACGTCAGCTCCCTCTGTGTCCTCACGTCGGTCATATGGGTCTGCCCAAGCCTTTAGGGTCATCCCAGATTTGGGCATTCAGTCCTGAGTTGGTTTTTTCCAATAGCTGTAGGTAACTCTGACCTTTAAAGGCTGGGGAGTTATCTTTTTGTGTTTGATCTTTCGTGCCCAGCTCCTTTTTTGCCTGAAGTCCTCTCTGTTCAGTATTCCGAGGGTTTGAGGGAGGTGCTGCTTTTAGAATCCCCAACTTTATCATATCAGCAATGCATTGTAGTATTGCTTTAATATCAGCGATTTCTTTCTTTAGATCATGCTGCTTATTGAAAATTGTCTGGTTGAATTTAGCTGAGAAGAAGCACTGATCATGTAGTTGGGTGTAAATAATCCTAGTTTGTTCACTCTTGGGCCCTTGAGCATCTTGGGGACCTACATTTCCTTTCATATGGTTCTCCTTGGGCCCAGGTGTTGATAAATTTAGATGCTTATAGAATGATTCCATAGAGGCAGAGAGAGCCTTCTCTAGGAGGTCTGGGTCCAGAGACCAATTGCCGATTTCTCCTCCAGAGTGCGGAGTTCCGACTGCATCCCCCTGGTATGTCTCTCCATTACTCATGCCTACATTGTCCGTAGTAAGTGGGGTACTTGACGTAAATTCCCTCAGTGGCCTTTGATTGTAAGAGGAATTATGTTCACGTTGGCTGATGAGATCTGAGGCCACACAGAAGTCTGCTCTTGATTTCTGATTTGGCTTTTTGGAAGCCTTTTTTATCTTGCCATAGGTTTTTTTGGTCCTAGTAGTGTCCATAGATATATTTCACAGATTTAGCTTATTTATTTATTTATTTGTTATTTATTTTTGGACTTATCTACCACCCCATAGCACTACAGGCACTCTCCCGGCGGTTTACAATTTAATTATACAGGCTACACATTGGCCCCCCAGCAAGCTGGGTACTCATTTTACCAACCTCGGAAGGATAGAAGGCTGAGTCAACCTTGAGACGGCTACCTGGGATTTGAACCCCAGGTCATGAGCACAGTTTTAGCTGCAGTACAGCATTTTAACCACTGCGCCACGAGAAGGAGAAGAATGTGGGTTTCACAGTTACGGTCAATAGGTGCTGTATAAAAACACTCTTAGCTCCAGTTCAGACATAACCATTGAAGGGCAGGTTATTCCACCCTGTTCCTTGGAGGACTTTTACTCACTGTGAGCCAGTTGTAGATTGATGAAGACGGCAGATCCGCCCCTGCTGTCTGCCAAACAACTCTCCAAAGACAGATGACTTTTCTTAAACAAATTAAATGATTTTCTTGCAGACTTGATTCAAGCAGGTGCTTACTGTCCACAGTAATGGTGTTATTTTCTTCCCAAGGCTTCAATTGTATAATTTTGTAATACAGAGGTATTTCTAATATCTCTCGGCAGCTCTAGTGGTCATTATCTCTGTGTTTACTTTTATCAAGGTTAGTATCATGTCTCCAACCGGAAAGTAAAATAGGAGCTTCAAGTAAACAAAAGCGATAAAAACCATATAAATTATATAAAATAGAGATAAAATCACCGCTGCGTAGCCACGAGCATCTTGCCTGGCTGAGCCACATCCGGAAGGCCCCCCACCCCATGCCAGGGTATGTAGGTAACCCGTTTGCTTTGATCATCTTTTACTTGATCTTTAACTGAACAAATATTTGTTTTGTCCATTTAAACATTTTTTTAATCCTCTGATCATGTGTGACTACGTGGAAGTACATCGAGAGGTATAGCAAGTGAGTCAGAAAAAAGAAGACTCTCAGAATGCTTTTCAGAAAAAACATCTTTTAGCTCAGGACTAGTTATCATTCTCAACACCTTCTCCAAATATTACCTTTCAGAGAGGTCATTGTACTAAAATTAAATTTAACTGTAAATTTAGCTGGTCCACATCATGAATGAGAATTGACTTGACAGCATGTGATTGTGAGGAAACAGAAGGAAACTGGGACTTGTAGTCATACAAAGATGGAGTCTGTTAGGTTCTGTGAAAGATAGATTTGAAAGCACTGAAATGTTCTCATGAGATTGTTGTTAGAATTGTGCTGCCAGAAATAAAGATAAGGGAGCAAGGCCAAAGAGGCCCAGAGAAGATGAAACATAGCATACTACTTAATAGGGGAAAGATAAGTCACCTGGGCTCGGATCTTCTCCTGTGAAATGTGGGAGGTGAACTCTTTTACACACACTTGCTCTTAATTGTTTAACAGTTTGGAAGTGTCATAAAAAAGGTGACCAAAGGTATGTACAACATGGTTCGTGTATGTGATCCTTGTTCATTTGTTCGTGAATGTTGTGGAATGTGAGAGGTTAGTTTTTTTGAAGGAGAAGAGGGGGGAGAAACAGCCCAGCTTCTCTAGATGCTAACATATAGAGAGTGCAGAGATGATTACTTAGCTTAATTTTAGTTGTTATTATTTTACTTAGGAATAGTTAACTTATTTTAAGCATTGTAACTGCTGGAGGTGCCTAATGTTTATGCCTTTTAAAGCTACAACTGTATTCTAATGCAACTACTTTGTTAATTAAACAAATATAATTCTTCAACAGAGAAGTGGTCTCTTGAACAGCACGACTTGCACCTAAATCCAGTGAGGACTTGAGAAGGTCACTAATTGCTACTGTAAGTATTGAGAGATCCTACCTGACTAGGCTATTGTGCTATCAAAGCAACCATATAGTCAATGATTTGCTACCTTGTAAGTTGGCAAGTGTTCTCTTTTAGGTTGGGCTTTTTTGTGGGGCATGTACTATGCACTTCTAGCCTTAAAGGACCTACATCATGTACTCAAATTGGTAGTTTTGCACCCACAGTGACTCCTTGGCTGAGATAATTGTCCCTTTAGGGAGAGATGATTGTGAGAGTGATTATTATATGGCTGCACAGGAGTGGAGCAATAATTGTCAATATTCTATAAGGAAATTCTACAAATGCAGGCAGCCCAAAGAAAAAAAATATAGGTAACTTTTAAGCTGGGTTTCAAATCAGTACCAAATGCAGCATATTTTTAGCAGACGGGCTACTTTTGATCTCAGCCAAACTAGGGTCGATTTCGGTAGAGTTTTTTAGTTATTATTTTTTTTTAAATGAGAGTGTTCACCCGGCAGTCCTCAGATCATACAATCGTGTTCTGGGATCTTCTAGCAATAAGCTGCCTTGGGTCTCTGGTAGGTAAGAAAAGTAGGATAGAAATAAAATAAATGATTTCCCACTGTGACATTGCTCTGTCTATACCTTTGCTACAAGAAGGCTTTTAAGAAAAATATAAGAAAAGTATATGAAAATACTAGAGTCAAAAATTCATAATCCATACGGCCATTATCCAGATTGTCTCTCAGTTTTTAAATTAATGTATGCTTGCAATAATTTTTATCAGTTATAGTGTAAACAACCAATTATTTAATTAAGCCTATTGTTTTGTATTAAGCTGAAATTCCAACAACTTTGGTTGGATCCAGTCTTAATGTATTTGTTTAATATGAACAGACACGTTCTATGTCTGAGCTTACAGAACTTTTCTATGAACGTTTTATTCAAATACCTATCAAAGGATAATTTTGGTCCCCACTTTGGACTTCTCTATAGCATTCTCCCTTTCCGACTGCAATTCTCACACTCAAGATATGGGTTTAAAAAATCCCAAAGTTTATTCAAATAAAGAAATGGCAATTTATAAACAATAGATTATTAATATAAACAATATCAAAAAGATATCCTTTATGTTGAAGATGTGACAACTTCTTCCAAGCTCTCAATGTGACTATGAAACACTATTTCATTTGGCCTGATATTAATTCAAGGACGTCTGCTTGAAGGAGATGCAAAATTATCATTGGAATATATCCTGTTTCAGCAGTGAACAATAGCAAATTGCAATAAATTCGGTTGAGCAAAAAAGGAGGGACAAAGCAATGCATTAAAGTTCAGGCTGAAATGAAAAGAAGGGAGTATTATGCAAATAGGCACTGCAAAACTGTGTCCAGCATGTGCAAAACAGAACTACTGAGAAAGGAAAGAGTAGTGATCAAGTGATTACTTATGAAAGGCAAACTCCCTGAGGTTGTGCAGTGAGGAGGGCAAACAATTGGGGCATAATCAGGAAATATTCATTCTTGTGTGGTTTTGGAAGTGGAAGCCATGTTATTCTATGCTAGCAAGTCAGCAAAACCAAAAGAAAATTAAAGACAATGAAAGCATTGTGGCATCTTAAAAACTAATTGTTTTACTTCCTGGTGTGGGAAAACTTTGAAAACTAGGTGTTACATACAGCACTGATGTTACCTGTCTGTCATGGGTTGGAGGGAAAGTTCCATCCTATGGGGAGTGGAAGGCGGGACATCAGGAGGAGGGGCTGTACTGTATATATATGTGGAGCTTGTGTGAAGAAGCAGGAGAAGAAGCTAAAGGAGAAGCTGAGAAGAAGAAGCTGGTGTGGGAGTCTGTGTGTCAGACAGGGTACTACTGTGTGTCAGTCAGTACCAACCTGATAGGTTCAGGTGTCCGTATGGTTAGCCAGAACTGATAGGTTCAGGGTCTGTGCTTTATTTAAAGGTGTTCTGTGTGAACCCAACTGGTGTATGTATGATTGAGACTAAGCCACGTTACTGTATCTTATTCACTTGATCATTTTATTTTCCCTGTGTGTGATTTAAATAAACCTTATTCCTTTATTTGTTAAAAATCCATTCCTGGTCTGTGTGACTCCTTACAGGGAATGGTTGGTGGCAGCTTAGTGAAAGTGTGGCACACTCCAGTAGGTCTGGGGTTGTCACATTGATTGGTGTCCAGCATGTGGGATACGACTGGTCCAGTTGTCCAGTGGTCCAGCAAAGCCTTGGCAAGTGTGCCCAGAGCAAGGGGGGTCTAGTCAGGGAAAATCTGAGAGCGCGTAGGTAATCTTCTAGGCTTACCTCACGGGGAGGTACGCTAGTGGAAGAACGTGCCACCTCAGATTGGGGACTAGATTAGGGAGCTCTGAGGCAACCGGTTTTGGCGGGAAAAAGGCTGAGGCAAAGCTGTGTGAAATAGCAGTGATCTAGCTTGTCTGCTGAGAGGCCTAGCAGAGGGGGGTGGACTCTGGCTGGCAACAGTTGCAAGTTAGTGCTGAAAGAACAGCAGCAATCTATAGAAGGCTGCTCCTGAGGCAAAAGAAAAAAAAGTGGTCGCTTTATTTTGAGGCTTGACTTTTGAAAGCAGCCTGTTCTGGGGGGGGATTATGCCCTTGACTCGAAGCCGAATGGCAGAAATGGGTGAAGCGAGGGAACCCCAGGTAGACCAAGGTTCTGAGGATGAATTTGGCTCAGTGCAGGATGAGAGCACGGGAGAACAGAACCCAGAACTCAGGAAAATGCTCATAGCCCAACAGCATGAACTGAGGATGAGGCAATTGGAAAGAGAAGAAAGATTAGAGAGAGAGAGAATGGAAATGGCATTGGAGAGAGAGAAAATGGCATTTGAGTTAAGAAAATTGGAACTGATGAATCAGAATAATAATAACAATAGAGATTCTGAGGGGGGCCAATTGTCTAAGACTGACCTGAAGAAATTCCCTGTATACCACAAGGGAGATTGCCCTGAGGTGTTCTTTTCCCTCGTGGAAAGAGCGTTTGTGGACTTCTCAGTAAGGGAAACTGAGAAGATGACCATTATGCGATCTTTAATCAGTGGCAGCCTGGCAGAAGTCTATGCAGAGATGCCAGAGGAGCTGCTAAAAGACTTCGCTGAGTTTAAAAAACTGGTGTTTGCCAGACATGGGATAAATGCGGAACAGCTGAGGCAAAGATTCAGGTCACTCACCAAAAAACCAGAGCAGACTTTTACCCAAGTGGGGGCCCAACTGGTGAGGCTGCTAGAGAAATGGCTGTCGCAGGAGGGGACAGAGACCTACCAGCAGCTCAAAGACCTGATAGCGCTGGAACAGTTTTATTCAGTCCTGCATGGGGAACTGAAGTTCCAGGTGAGGGAAAGGAAACCGAAATCTGTGGCCGAAGCGGCCGAAATCGCAGATTTTATTTCCCAAATAAGAAAGCCCTTAGGTGAGGGGAAATCTGTAGGTAAACCTAAAGAAACCTACAGCAAGTACTCTCAGGGACCAGGAAAAAACCAGCAAGTGGGAGGGGCCCATGGTGAAGGGAAGCCCTCAGACATGAAACAAAGACCTCAGATTTTGGAGGGAAAACCAAAACCAGATGAGAAAGACTCCAAATACAGCAGAAAATGTTATTTCTGTCAAGGAAAGGGCCATCGAATCTCAGAGTGTGAGAAATTAAAGCAGCTAAAAGGAAATGTGCCTCATGATTTGAGTGGAACCAAGCCAAAAGCTGTGTTCTGTGTCCAGAAAGAGCAAAGCTCCTTGTCACTGAGGGAGCCTGTTGCCATGGCTACTCAATCTGGAACAGATACATCTGCTGATCAGGCTGGGGAAAATGGTCCTCTTGTGGAGGTCAAGCGCTGCTTGCTAGTGAGAACAGATTCACAGTTGTTTGAAACCGCAGGGGTGGACGTAGGAATACTTGACCATCAGTATAGGGGGTTAAGGGATACTTGTTCCCAGGTGACCCTGTGCCATCCAGATATTATTCCTAGGGAGTATATAATCCCGAATGAGAGCCTAAAGGTGGCAGGGATTGAGGGACAGGTGATCTCGCTGCCAGTAGCTGAGGTACCTGTGAACTTTCAAGGCTGGAGGGGAGTTTGGCGGCTAGCGATTTCATCGACTCTGCCAGCAGCCGTGCTCGTGGGAAATGACCTGGCTGAACATGTGAAACGGGTGCTAGTGATTACACGCTCACAAGCCACCACGGGGACAGTTCAGGGGGGTACTGATGAGCCCGAGACGGAAGCAGAGGGGAGTTCCGAAGCTGTGGTAGAAACCTTAACCACAGACAGCCGATTTGGCCAAGAGCAAAAGGCAGACGCCACTCTCCAAAAGTGTTTTGAACAGGTGACAGACGCCCAGCTAACACCTGAAACCCCAGTGAGATTTTGTGAGAAAAAGGGGATTTTATATAGAGAGACCCTGAGGAATATCTCAAAAGGGGGAGATGGGATCAGAAGTCAGCTAGTGGTACCTGAAAAGTATCGCCCCATGATCTTACAAAGAGGGCACTCTGACATGTTTGCTGCGCACTTAGGGGTGAACAAAACCCAGCAGAGAATCACACAGAATTTTTACTGGCCTGAAATGGGGAAGCAGATCAAGGAGTTCTGTAAACAATGTGATGTGTGTCAGAGGCAGGGGAATAACCGTGACAGGACCAAAGCAAAGTTGTGCCCTTTGCCTGTGATTGACACTCCGTTCAAATGCATAGGGGTGGATATTGTGGGACCTTTGCCCAAGGCCACAAAGAGGGGGAACAGGTTCATTCTCACCATTGTGGACCATGCCACGAGGTACCCTGAAGCCATTCCCTTGACTAACATTGAAACTGACACAGTGGCGGATGCCTTGGTGGGGTATATGTCCAGGATGGGATTTGCCTCAGAAGTAATCACAGATTTGGGCGCATCGTTTACATCGAAGCTCATGAAACGGTTATGGCAAATCTGTGGAATTAAACACAAGGAAACCACTGCCTATCACCCTGAAAGTAATGGGTTAACGGAGAAGTTCAATGGGACTCTGATGCGCATGATTAGGGCTTACTTGGCGGAGAATCCAAACAATTGGGACCAGAAGCTGCAATCCCTTTTGTTTGCTTATCGATCAGTGCCACAAGCCAGTACCGGGTTCAGTCCGTTTGAACTCTTGTTTGGGAGAAGGGTGAAAGGGCCCCTTGATTTGATCAAACAAAATTGGGAGCAGATCACCCAGGATGACCCACAAGATGTTGTGACATATATAGACACCTTGATGAATGACCTAAAGAGAAACCTAAAGCTAGCAGCAGAAAACCTGCAAGCTCAGAAGGTCAGACAGAAAACATGGTATGACCACAAAGCCAGGGAGAGGCACTTTGACCCAGGGGAGGAAGTGCTCTGGCTTAGGCCCTGCAGAGAGAACAAACTGCAGCTCAAATGGGCAGGACCATATAGGGTCATTTCCAAGATGTCAGACCTGAACTACCTTATAGAGCAGGAGGAAAACCAAGCAAGGAGGGTGGTACATGTGAATGCCCTAAAACCCTACTACAGAGGGGAACAGAGGGTTTTATTTGCAATAAAAGCAGCTGAGAGTGAGGAAGCTGAATTACCCTTCTGGGAGGGTAGAGGGGAAGTAAAATACAACCCAGATGAGGTAAAGATCAGTCCTGCACTCACCCAAGACCAGCAGCAAGAACTAAAATTGCTGCTCAGCAAATATCAACAGGTGTTCTCAAATAAGCCGGGGATAGTGAAGGGAGTGATGCATCGGATCCACACAGGGGATGCACCCCCGCAAGCAGTATCCCCATACCGAGTAACGGGACCCTATAGGGACAAGGTGCGGAAGGAGCTGGACGAGATGCTTAGGGAGAACATAATCGTCCCCTCTTCTAGTCCTTGGTCCTCTCCGATCGTCCTGGTGGACAAGCCTGATGGGAGCATTAGGTTTTGTGTAGATTACAGGAAATTAAACGGCGTAACCACTCCTGATGCCTACCCAATGCCCAGGCTAGACAACCTGATTGAAACCATAGGGGGTTGTCGGTTCATTTCATCATTGGACCTGGTAAAGGGATATTGGCAATTAAGAATTGATCCCAGGGATCAAGAAAAGACCGCCTTTTGCAGCCCTTTTGGTCTCTATGAGTTTAGAGTCCTGAGTTTTGGTCTCAGAAATGCACCAGCCACAGTCCAAAGGCTGATGGACCAGACCTTAGCAGGGCTCAGTGACTTTACTGTGGCCTACATTGATGACATAGGGATCTTCAGCAATACCTGGGAAGATCACCTGAAACACCTGGAGTTAGTGCTGCAGAGGTTAAGTGCAGCAGGGCTAACAGTAAAGGCGAGCAAGTGTCAGCTGGGTAGCCCAGAAATAAAATATTTGGGTCACATGGTAGGGGGAGGAGTAATCAAACCCCTAGAGGCCAAGATAGAAGCAGTTCGTGATTGGCCTAGACCCAACACCAAGAAAAAAGTCAAATCATTTCTTGGGTTGGTGGGCTACTACAGAAAGTTCATCCCGAGGTTTAGCGAGATTGCGGCTCCGCTGACCGATCTGACGAGGAAGAAGACTGATGACCGCATCCCGTGGACCAGCGACTGTGAGGAGGCGTTCCAGAGGTTGAAAGAGGCCCTCATCAACTATCCAGTGCTGCGTGCTCCAGACTTCGACCGGGAGTTCATCATCTACACCGATGCGTCTAACAGCGGGGTAGGAGCAGTTCTTTGCCAGGAGGATGAAAATGGTGACCAGCATCCGGTGTCCTACCTGAGTAGGAAACTCCAGAAAGGTGAGAGACATTTGGCAACCGTGGAAAAGGAGTGCCTGGCCATAGTCTACGCGATCCAGAAGGCCAAGCCTTACATCTGGGGAAGACATTTTATTCTGTGCACTGACCATTCACCACTGCAATGGTTAAAGACAATGAAAACCCACAATAGTAAACTTATGAGGTGGGCTTTAAACCTGCAAGACTATGACTTTGAAGTGAAGGTGGTCAGAGGGTCAGTGAACTGTGTTGCTGACGCCTTGTCAAGAAGACCCGAAGAATGAAGACGGCGAAAGAAACATGGACTATGTATATATTTTGGTGACCAAAGGTTAAATGTACTTGCTTATTAAACATGCTTGGTTTGTATGAATAAAGGTAATTTGATGTATTGTAAATGGTAAATGTTTAAATGCCTAATTGATATGTTTATCCTAGAGTAAGTATGGTATTGTATGTTATTGTATAACTGGTTTTGTATGTTTGGATCCAGGTTGTTTTTTGGAGAAAAGCACTTTAGCTTTCCCCCTACAAAACAACTTATAAAGAGGGGAGGTGTTACATACAGCACTGATGTTACCTGTCTGTCATGGGTTGGAGGGAAAGTTCCATCCTATGGGGAGTGGAAGGCGGGACATCAGGAGGAGGGGCTGTACTGTATATATATGTGGAGCTTGTGTGAAGAAGCAGGAGAAGAAGCTAAAGGAGAAGCTGAGAAGAAGAAGCTGGTGTGGGAGTCTGTGTGTCAGACAGGGTACTACTGTGTGTCAGTCAGTACCAACCTGATAGGTTCAGGTGTCCGTATGGTTAGCCAGAACTGATAGGTTCAGGGTCTGTGCTTTATTTAAAGGTGTTCTGTGTGAACCCAACTGGTGTATGTATGATTGAGACTAAGCCACGTTACTGTATCTTATTCACTTGATCATTTTATTTTCCCTGTGTGTGATTTAAATAAACCTTATTCCTTTATTTGTTAAAAATCCATTCCTGGTCTGTGTGACTCCTTACAGGGAATGGTTGGTGACAGCTTAGTGAAAGTGTGGCACACTCCAGTAGGTCTGGGGTTGTCACACTAGGACAAGGGTAAATCGAGAAAGACATCCACAAGGGACCAGTAGTGTCAGGTCTAGAACATCGCTGTAGGAATTGATAATCAAAGTTTGTAGAAAGAATCTGATCAAATACTACAGCTGTGCTAGCAACCTGCTTACCAGTTAGATTTATGGCGTCCTGTGACCCCTCCCGGATTACATTTACTAGAGAAGAAATTGTAAACATTAGCAAAGCCCTCCCATGTATGTATCCTCCTGTTTTTGTGGACGAAGAAAGTAGTATAATAGCTTTGGTCAAGAGAGGTGCAGCAGCTGTGTATGATACTCGGAGAAGAATTCACCAAAGAGGACGACGTGCTGGCACGTTAAATAGGCTGAGATAGCGTGGAATGAGATCTGCACTTCCATCTATTCATCTTTCCAACCTCCGTTCACTTGTTAACAAAATGGACGAACTGCATCTCATTAATCAGGTTAACCCTGACTTCTCACGCTCAGCTGCTCTTTGTTTTGCAGAAACATGGTTAAACGGTTCTGTTCAGGACAGTATAATTGAACTATCAGGGTTCCAGATCTACAGAGCAGACCGCGTACTTGAAACATCTGGGAAATCGAAGGGTGGAGGTATTTCTTTTTATATAAACAGAGATTGGTGTAGAGATGTGACTGTGTTAGAGAAAACCTGCTGTGAGGACTTGGAAGCTTTGTTTATTAATTGCCATCCGTTTTATTCCCCAAGAGAATTCTCTTCGATAATCTTAGGTGGAATTTATATTGCCCCCCAAGCTTGTACCAATAGTGCAGTATGTATTCTTGCTGACTTGATAAATAGACTAGAGAGGAAATATCCTGACTCTCTGCTTATAGTCCTAGGGGATTTTAACAAGGCAAATTTATCACATGAATTGCCTAGATACAAACAGCATGTTAGTTGTTCCACCAGCGATAAGAATACATTAGACCATTGCTACACCACAATTAAGGGTGCTTATCGTTCTGTCCCTTGTGCTGCCCTCGGTCGCTCTGACCACTGCCTGATTTTTCTTATTCCAACTTATAAACAGAAACTGAAAGCTGTTAAGCCAGTGGTTAAGACAGTCAAGCGTTGGACTGAGGATGCAAAGTTAAAGTTGCAGGCTTGTTTTGACTGCACTGATTGGAATATGTTTGAGTCTACTTCCAATAACCTAGACGAACTTACTGAAACCATAACATCTTATATTAAGTTCTGTGAAGACTTATGTGTGCCTACTAAGACCGTGCGTATCTACAATAATAACAAAGCCTGGTTTACAGCAAGGCTCAAGAAATTTCGACATGCCAAAGAGGTAGCTTATAGGAACGGAGACAGAACCCTGTATAATCAGGCTAGAAATATACTGAATAAGGAAATTCGAGCGACAAAAAGAACATACAGTGACAAGTTGAAGACACAAATGGAAAATCATGACTCTGCTACTCTCTGGAGGAACTTACAGAACATTACAGGTTATAAGAAAACATCTTCCCCGGTTCTGGAAAACCAGAAATTGGCAGATGACCTAAACGAGTTTACTGCAGATTTGAAACACCATCATCTACACCTGCGGTAAACCATTTGGGTTCAGAAGTATTAAAAACCGCCTCTCCTACTGTTGTTCCTTTATCTCAGGAACCTACTTCCTTGGTGATTTGCGAAAAAGATGTGCGTGATCTTCTGCAGATACAAAAGGTTAGGAAAGCTCCGGGAGCAGATGGGGTGACTCCCTTCTGTTTGAAAGTGTGCGCTGCACAATTAGCGCCTATCCTAACATGGATTTTCAACAGCTCGTTGGAATTGTGTAGTGTCCCTACATGTCTTAAAACTTCCATTATTACCCCAGTACCTAAGAAAGCTTCTATTAGCGGACTGAACAACTACAGACCCATCGCCTTAACATCTGTAGTGATGAAAGTCTTTGAGAGATTGGTGCTGACCCATCTGAAGGACATCACTGATCCTTTGTTGGACCCTCTTCAGTTTGCATATCGGCCTAACAGATCAGTAGATGATGCTGTCAGTATGGCTATGCACTATATCCTACAACATCTGGATTCCTCAGGATCTTATGCACGGGTTCTTTTTGTCGACTTCAGTTCTTCGTTTAATACAATTGTACCATCTAAATTGTATCTTAAATTGATTCAACTAAAGGTACCCATTTCTGTTTGTAAATGGATACATAGCTTTCTGATAAATAGGAAACAGCAAGTGAGACTGGGGAAAACAACATCTAATATCCGTACAGTTAGTATGGGAGCCCCCCAAGGGTGTGTACTTTCCCCATTACTTTTCTCCTTATATACGAACGATTGTATTTCCACGAATCCCTCTGTTAAGATTCTGAAGTTTGCAGATGATACGACGGTCATTGGACTTATTAAGAACGGTGACGAGTCGGCATACAGACGGGAAGTTGAGCATCTTGTCGCATGGTGCAACAGTAATAGCTTAGTGCTCAACCCACAGAAAACGGTGGAGATGGTAGTGGACTTTCGAAAACACCCCCCAGGTATACTCCCACTTTCCGTCTTAGGCAGCACGGTCTCTGTAGTAGAGTCGTTCAGGTTCCTGGGCTCTGTACTCTCTCGGGACCTGAAATGGTCAATTAACATCGATGGCATCATTAAAAAAGCTCACCAGCGTCTATTTCCTACGACAACTTCGGAAATTCAATCTGCCTCGGGAGCTGCTTGTCCAATTTTACAGAGGCATTATTGAATCTGTCCTCTGCTCTTCCATAACTGTTTGGTTCGGTTCGGCAACCAAACTGGACAAGAACAGGCTTCAGAGGACTGTCAGAACTGCTGGAAAAATAATAAGACATAAGGCATAAGAAATTTATTTGTCATTGCGCTCACAACGAAATGAGGTGCTCTTCCCCAAGGTAAAACTGGACAACACTACAAAAAAAGTTAAAATATACACAACTTTCACCATCCAAATATAGATACCCCATTTTCTCTCAGCAATTAAAATTCCACCAAAAACCTATGGCCCCGCATTTAAACTCAATACTGCACTTGGGTAAAAACTGTTCTTGAATCTGCTTGTCCTTGCTTCCAATACCCTGAATCTCCTTCCTGATGGTAATAATTTAAAGAGCTGATGTCCCGGATGAGAGGAGTCTTTCAGTATGTTAGATATCTTCCTCTTACATCTGTTCTTATACAATTCTTCCAAAGAGGGGAGTGAACAGCCAATGATGTTTTGGGCCGTCTTAATCACCCTTTGAATTGCCTTTTTCTCTGCCACTGTGCAGCTCGTGAACCATACACAGAGACAGTAGGATAATATGCTCTCAATTGAACTCCGATAGAAGGTGATCAACAAACTCTCAGTCAATTGTTGCTTTCTAAGAATCCTTAGAAAATACAACCGTTGTTGTGCCTTCCTGATTAATGCAGCGGTGTTTGCACTCCAAGTCAGGTCATTTGTTATGATAGTCCCCAGAAACTTACATTCAACCACCTGTTCCACACAAACTCCATCTATATACAGTGGCTGAATGTCTGCTCTTTTTTTCCTATAGTCCACTATGAATTCCTTGGTTTTTTTGGATGTTAAATAAAAGATTGTTTTTTTTGCACCAGCGGGATAGCTGTAATACCTCGTCCCGATACGCAGACTCATCATCCCCAGAGATAAGTCCTACTAGTGTAGTATCGTCTGCAAATTTGATAATCCTATTACTGGGATGGTTATTGGTGCAATCCGATGAATAAATGGAGAACAGTAGTGGACTAAGGACACAGCCTTGTGGAGTGCCAGTGCTGAGTATCTTGTCAGTAGAGATGTAGTCATTCAGTTTAACCCTTTGTGGACGATTTGTTAAAAAGTCCAAAATCCACAGACAGATAGAATCTGGAAAATCAAGATCTTTAAGTTTGTCTATTAATCTGTGGGGTATAATGGTGTTAAAAGCAGAGCTAAAGTCCGCGAACAGCATTCTTACATAATTCCCTTGTGTTTCCAAGTGGGATAAAGCCGTATAAAGTACAGTATTGATCGCATCCTCGCTTGATCTATTTTCTTTATAAGCAAACTGAAGCCCATCAAAGGGATCAGGAAGGCAGGAGATAATATATTTCCGAACTAACTGCTCAAAGCACTTCATTAAGATTGAAGTTAGTGCCACCGGCCTGTAGTCATTCGGACTGTTTGTAGGCAACTTTTTAGGCAGTGGAACGATGACGGAAGCCTTGAGACAGACGGGAACTGCGCATAGTGTCAGGGATCGATTAAAAATTACAGTCCATATCCCGGCTAGCTGATCAGCACAGTCTTTTACCACCCGACCAGGAATTAAGTCGGGTCCAGCTGCTTTTCTGGAGTTAACCACTTTCATAGTCTGTCTCACATCCTGCTCATTCACAATGAAGGGGGGACTCTGCTGAGTAAATGATGGCAAACGAACAGTTTCAGAGCTGATTTGCCATCATTGGAAGAGTTGTACATTGCACGGGTTAAAAAGGGAGTGGAAAAGATCGCGGCAGATCCACGGCATCCTGGTCACAACTTGTTTAATCTTCTCCCCTCTGGTCGGCGATACAAGACGCTGTATACTAAAACATCGAGGCACAAAAATAGCTTTTTTCCCTGCTGAATTTGTAACCATCTGACGCAACTGGGAGTTGAGGCAATCGGTTTTTGTAGAATTTGCTCTTAATTGTCTTCTGAATTTTTCTGCTTATGGTGTGTGTGTGTGTGTGTAGTGTTTTTAAGTGTGGCCGGTAGCCATATTAAATTCCGGGTATGGTTTACATACCTGGCCAGTAAATTAATAATAATAATAATAATAATAATAATAATAATAATAATAATAATAATAATAATAATAATAATAATAATAATAATAATAATAATAATAATACAGCTGTGGAAATAAAATGCTAAAGAAACCTGTAGAAGGTAATCTCTAATTGGCCACAAGGGGCAATAAAGCAAACAGCCTCAGAAGACTGTTTGGTGGGAGGGATGGTCGAATGAAGAACGAGCTTCTCTGTGGGATTGATTTATGAAGCAAACTATTACTACGGACTCTGGGTTTGTGTTATGATAAATGGACTGACATGTTATCAATCAATTAATCTTTATTTGCGACCTCTGACCCATTAAAATATATACATATAATATTTTAAAAAAGAGGAAGCAACTAAAACATTTCAAGACAGTTAAAACAGTATAAAGTAATAAGATAGATCACTGGTTCTTAACCTTGGGTTACTCAGGAGATTTGGACTGCAAATCCCAGAAGCCTTCACCACCAACTGTGCTGGCTGGGGTTTCTGGGAGTTGCAGTTCAAAAACATCCGAGTAACAAAGGTTAAGAACCACTGAGATAGATTACCGATATATTGTTTTTAAAATTAATATTATATGCAAACAATCAATTTTAATTCTGTGGTCTCCGACCCATTAAAATACATACATGTAATATTTAAAGTAGATGGAAGCAATTACAACATTTCAAGACAGTTAAAACACTGAAAATTAATAAAACAGTTTACCCATATATTGCTTTTTTATTTTTGTTGTTTCCATTATGACGGGGTTAGGTAGAGGTCAAGATTGTTTTTCGTATTCTTTGAGCAGAGAGAAGGAATTTGGTCACTGATTCAGTGGTTATCTTGTTTGTGTCACTTCAGAAATATTTTGTATCCCAAATCAGAGTCCTACCTGAAAGACATTCATTATGGGCTTGAGGAATTTGATACACTCCAAAAGGACGCGCGTCAAAGGTACAAATTCTGCATCCTTACAAGGGCACAATCTTGTGCCAGAATATCACCCATTTAAAACTGCGGATTGGAGACAGTTAAATCAGGCTCCTCAAAAGACGTGCCTGTATTTTGGGATAATCAAATTCTCTAAATACCTAGCACTTTGGGAGAAATTATAGTTCAGGCCAAGGTGCAAGATGGAGCACGTTTTGCAAGCCATTGAAATAGAAGTCAATGTCCCGGATGCGCTTTTCTAAGATAGAGTTGGCTGCCTTGGGTTCCTGGGCATAAAAAAAGTCAAAAGAGAGCCCTAATAGATGCTGTTTTGCTGGAAAAGCTTTAAGCCATGAGCTGTTATGGAATATTTCTGTAGAAGGTTAAGATATCCCATAGATGGATCAGCATGTATTACCTTGTTCCAAAATCTAAAAGCAGATAGCCACGCGCTGCATTCTAGTGATGTTAGACCAGTCTCTAATCGTAAGGCAGCTGCAGGGATGCATCTTGCCATTCCCAGAATGGATGTTAGAAAATTTGAAAGAACACTCTCTATGTCTGTGAAATCCTAGGATCCAAGTTGGTATACCATATAACAGTTGGGGCAGAATCTTGAGCTTAAAAACTTGAATAACAACTGGAATAAATTGTCTGGAATCTAATACCTAGGTACTTTAGCAGTTTTATTTGCTCAATACAAGAACCATTAATTGTCCATTTTCTAGTTGTTACAGAATGAGTGAAAACCATAATTTTGGTTTTAAGAAAATTTAGAACCAATTGGTTGTTCTCACAGTAGGTCATAAATGTGCGGATCAGCCGTTTAAGTCCTCTTTTCGATAGCAACAGAAGGACCGCATCATCTGTTTAAAGCAGTAGGGGGCATTTGGTCTCCGCCAATCTAGGAGGATGGAAGTCTGTTCCAAGACACCACCCAAACAGATAATTTAAATACAGGTTAAATAGTGTGGACGCCCTGTCGAACCCCTTTATTAGCCTGAATAGGTTTTATCAGGTTTCCTTCTGTACCACAATTTACCTGAGTTGTTGATACAGTATGGGCAAACAAGTTTACCAACAAAGGTGCCCACCAATCCATGTCAGCCTTTAGCATTTCAGGGAGAATGGGATCTGTTCCCAGGACCTTGCCTGATTTCATACTTCTAATCAGGGTTATTGTTTCAATCACTGTGGCCGGCCTCCATGGAGGAGTGTCATTTAAATTTATAGGTGGAGAGAAATCTGTAGAATTCTCTTCGATGTCCCCAAATACAGGTGTGTTCTCAATATAGAATCAAAGGCTGATTTACAATCCACAAAGGCGGCATAGAGTGATGTTACTCCTTTGGCCGAGTATTTCACTGTAAGATGCTGTATAATTAGGCACTGTTGTTCTATTGTGGATCTCCCAGGTGTTTGTCTAGGAGGTGCCTTGCATATAGTTTGCTTCTAATATTGAGCGAACTTATTGGCCTGTAGTTGGCTGGATCTTCCCTTTCCCCCTTCTTATAAAATGGGACCACTATGGCCATTTTCCATGATATTGGGATATGGCCAGTGTCACTGATGTGCGTGAGAGAGGTGCTAGAAAAGAGCCCCACCATATCTTGTTTTCTTTTAGGAGTTCTGGAGGGATGCCATCAAGGCCTGGGGCTTTTCCATTTTTCAGCTGATCTAAATGAGCTATTATTTCACCTGGGGTCACTGGGGGCCATTTGGGAGTCCTTCCAAGCATTAGTGAGGAAGGGGGTACAATGACATCCTCGTACATATTTGTAAAGTGGGATACCCCTTTATCTGGTGGAATACAAGAGGATAACGGGTGTTTGGGCTCTGATAGTCTTCCTGAGTTTAGTTTCCAGAATAGGGATGGATTTTTGTCTTTTGCTGCTTCTGTCACCTTCCTCCATAGTTCTCTCGTGTGTTCTCTTTTACTGTGTTGTATCCTCTGTATTCTTTTTTTTATGTATCATTAGTTTTAGGAGGCCTCTTTATTGACATGGCCTTTGCTCTCAGGTATTCCTTGTCTGTCTGATTTAATGTTTTGCTGCCTTACAGCTTAAGTTGAACCAAGGTTTGGATCGGTTATATGATTTCTGAAGGTTTCTGCTATATGAATGGACAAGCTGTGGATTTAACTGTTGTAGGAGAATTTCATATGTATCTATAGGATTCCCGTGGACTGTCTGGCTTCCTACTGAATTAAGGGCGTCAATCAGTGTTTACGAAGTTAAAAGTTGTTTTAGATTTTGTGCCAGTTTAGGTGACCATCGGACTTGGCAACACACTCTTTCTAATGCTGTAATTTCCGTATGATATCTTGGTTCTGTGTCTAAATTTCTAATGTTTAGGTGGAAGATGTAGGGGGAAATGATGCCCCTCCATGTAAGGCAGTACTTGGAGAGTTTCAACCATGGAAAGGAGGCTCCTGCACACCAGGATGTAGTCAATTGTACTAGCTTTAGATGCTACCATAAATGTGTGTTTTCCTGTGCCATTTAAAACTGAGAGGCCCAGTCTATAGGCAAATTTGTACAGAGGCCCCGGCATAGTTCGCATGTTGATCTTTAGATGCCTTCTCCTGATTCAGGTTCCCCACATTATCATTTCTTATGTTGGCTTTCATCTTAAATTTGCTTCCCAGATCTGGTCCCATACGGGCGTTTAGATCCCCACCAGTCAGGACCAAAGCATCCGGATGTTCCATGATAAGCTGTCTCACATAGTTTTCAAGGTCTGTACAGTTTCCTTCTGTTTCTGCTTCTGATGTAGGAGGTATATGTTAATGATCAATAGGGTTTTCATACTTCCTGTAAGTACTACTGCCATGGCCAGTTGTCTCAAAGGGGGTTTCGTCGTAGATTTCACTTTCAGAGCCATTGATACCAGAATGCTCAGGCCCCCCCTTCAGTCTCCCCTGGGATTGCCTTTACCATGAAAGAGTCGAAACCATCTAGTATTATATCTTTGTCAGACCATGTTTCTTGCAAAAGAATGATGTCATATTTGCTGCGAAAGAAAGGAGTGTCATGGGTATGGTACATCTGGTCCAACCTGCCGCATTCCATGTTGAAAGTTCAGCTTTAGATGCAGATTTTTGGTTGCTTTCTGGAGCACACCACCATACTTAAGTGTCTGGTGCCTCCTTCTGCCTTTGGGGTCATTTCCCCTCTTGTGGCAGAGAGAATTTTAATGGGGTTACCATCCTTGTATACTCTTAGCTTCTCCAGAGCAGGCTGGGATACATCTGATGACTGACATCCTCTGTACTGTAGGTGAGGGAGCAGCTGGTGTGAGTAAAGGGTAATCTTTATCGGCCCAGTCTTTGTTGTTTTGATTTCTTTGTGTGTCTCTACTAAAAGAAGATCTTTCAGCTCTACCTGGGTAGGTAGTCCTTGATGCGTTTGGATCTATGGAATCTTTGTGAAGTTGGGCTTTTTGTTTGTTTTTTCCCCATGCAGTATTCCAGGCTGAAGACTTCTTCAAGAGTTTTTTTCTTTTTTTCTTTTTTTTTTTTTTTTTTTTTTGCCTTCCAATAGTTGATTGGAAAGGTTGCTAAATTGGTGTGCGTTTCCTTTCCTCTGCCATCTGATTTGGTTTTGGAAGGTGATCTGCTGTAAATGGTGGAAACTTCAGCCATCTATACAGGTCACAGCTGGGATTTTCAGCTGTTATCTTCCATCCTTTCTCTCTTTGTTCTGGAACCTGAATTTCTCTGGACGTATTTGTTAGTTTGTGGGTGTCCAATTTTGTGATTGGTCTGAAGTTAATATTTGAATAACTTATATGTATCCCCCATTTGAATGATACTGCTATGTTTTCAAACTTGTATAACAGGCTCTAAAAATGATGGGCCTGTTTACTATTGGCGAAGATCATGTGTACTCTGCCTCTTAGTTGCCCGGGCTTACTGGGATAAATACAGTAACATTTTGTGTTCGTTTGAGCATCCCAACCCTTGCCCAGAATTTCTCTTATTTTCTGTAATACTTCTGAATTGGAGGCCCCGGTGCCATTTGATTTTCTTAGTGCCCAGTTATAGATGGTGACATGGTTCATGGGCTTGGATGATGGGGTTTCAGCCGGGGTGGACTCTTCACTGTCTGAGGTTGCTGACCATTGGGGGTTTTGTATCTGTATATTTGTCTTGCATGCTGTCACAGGAAGTGGATGCTGAGGATAGGGTTCTTCTTGGGTATTTCCCCACCATTCATCTATGGTTATTAGCTCTAGATTGGATGTTAGGTCAGGACCCTCTGTGTCTTCACTTCGGTCATATGGGTCTGTCCAAGCCTTTAGGGTCATCCCGGAGATGGCCATTCGGTCCTGAGATGTTTTTTCCGATAGCTGTGGGTAACTCTGACCTTTAAAAGCTAAGGAGTTATCTTTTTGTGTTTGATCTTTTGTGCCTGTGAGGAATTAAGTTAGGCAGCAAGAACTTTCACCTAGTTTTTTCTGCACATTGCTTATCTGGTAACTGGAAAAAAAAAATATAGCTGGCCGAAGGGAGTGGGAGTTTCCCTAGATAAAAAGACAGTTTAAAAAACAGCAAGGAGAGAGTTCGTTTTTGCTGCTGGGAGGAAGAAGACAAGATGGAGATTTATGATGGACTGAAGAAACATTTACATGATTGATTTTATAGTCGTTGCTGAAATATCCCTACAACTAAAAAAACTTCTGTGCTTTACCAGCTGTATTCAAGGACGTGAGATAATAATTTTTTTTATTTAGAGAATGTGTTTAATTATTTTTCTAGAGAAATGCAATGAAGGGGAGGGAAACTGCTTAGAGTAAAAAATTGTACAAATATCTATTTATATTATATTAGAGTTATGTTGATTTAATTCTTTAATAAATACTTCTGTCTATTTGACAGTTTAAAATTATGTTCTTTCCTGACCAAACCGAATGCATTTTGAGTACTGAATTTACGCTACCTAATTAATTGATGATTCAGCCCAACCAATTAAAATCTTATATGTCTGTGTTGTGTTATTTAAAATCAAGTGGGCTTTTTGGAACAGACAAGAGTAAAGCTCCTAGCTGTTTGCATTTGGGCTGACGGACAGCAGAGAAAGGGGTTTGCTTTGTTTGTTTATCAAATCCCTACTTGTGCTTCTCTAATTACTTTATTACAGATTCTTAGGAACTGAATGAAGTAAATAAGAGTCGTTATATGGTGGCAGCGGTGGGATGAAACACGTGCTTTGTTTATTTTTGCTGGCAACAGTTTGAAGATTTATAGCTAGGCAACGATCGTAAAAGTAAGACGTTAGCCTACTATATATTTGATTTATGGCATTAAAAGCAGTGTCTGCTTAAAGCAGAGCTGTGTGAGTAAGTGAAAAGCTAATGGGTTTTCTTTGATAAAAACATTAGCCATGCAGGAGTTTGGTAGGAAAGAACGTTTTTAAAGTTAAATTGGCTTATTAAATGTACATTTTTCTCTGAGTGAATTCCTTGAACTTCACAAGCATTTCTGCAGTGATTTTTTTTTCCCTATGTGCTAATTTCATTTTTAAAGCACATGGACAGTTTTGCATCTTTTTTGGCATCAGAGAGAAGGAGAAGGGCGACATCTCGTGGTCTACGGGGTACATTGCTCCGAGGAGATGTCGAAGTGACACCTGGTGGTCTGCAGACATTATTGCAGCATGACATTTCAGATTCTTACGAAGCTGATACAGAAAGTGCAGCTCATCTATCTCCAGTAAGCAGACGGTTGCAACTAAGTGAGATGATGGCTGGAGTTCAAGAAGATCAAGCTATTGAAGACATCGTTGTGCGCCCAAGACCCAGGCATACCAATTTAGAGGAAGACCAAAGAGGAGAAGAAGTAAGGTTAGATGATGAAGAAGCAGCAGCAGCAGCAGCAGCAGCAGCAGCATCCCAACTGGATGAAGAATTAGACCCAATTGACAAACTATCCAAGATGTTTGCTAGTTTTATTGCTAACCAAAATCAAGAGAAGAGAATCAGAGAATTGGAGTTAAGGTTGTCCAAACAGTACAGAGAAGCAAAACTCCAGCAAATGGAAAAGGAAAGGAAGCGAAAAGAGGAATATGACAAATCGATTGCCAGTGTGAACAGAAATAACCTACCTTTTTATCACGAGGGTATGGACGTTTTATCATTCCTATCTTTGTATGAGAAAGTTTGCCAAGATTTGAAGATCCCTCAGAAATGGTACATACCTTTGATTCGTACACAATGTAGTGGACTTCTTGCTGAGATTGTGGCAACTGTACCTAATGAGGACGTCGAGTGGGAGATTTTTCGTGAATATATCAAACGAAAATTTGGATACACTCCAGAAATTTTGAGACAAAATTTCAGGAAACTGAAGAAACAACCTAATGAGTGCTACTCTGCAATGGCTGATAGATTAGAAAAACTTGGGGATCAATGGCTAGACTCAGTAGGCGCCAGTACTTTCCAAGACATGAGAACACTGATGTATCAAGAACATTTTCTTTCTTTAGTACCTGCAGAGATCAGAAGTGTCTTGATGCAGAAGAGGTTCAAGGATCTGCAAGAATTGGCCTTAAGAACCGATGAGTTACTTTCCTTCAAACGACCTGACCCGACGGTTAGGCCGAAGACTGCACCAGTGTTCCCCAGGAAACAGAGTTCATTTCAAACTAGAGAGTCTTTTGAGCAAGATCCCAGACGAAGGACAGAAGATACACGTAAGAGTATAGCACCGGGACAGACAAGACCACCTCTCAAATGTTTCGAGTGTGGTGGTTCTCATTTGAGAAGAGACTGTCCGAAGTTAAACATTCCGGTTAAACAAGAGAAAGAGCCTGGGAGAAGAACATCTGCTCCAGTACAACCCAAAGGCAGACCTAGTGCTCCTAAGATGGCTTATACGAGTATAGAGTCAATAGGAACTGTTCAAGACCATATTCACAGTACTACATCATCAGTACCCTTCCAGTCAAGCATTCGACATTCACATAGTCAAGAGGGTGGAAGAGCAACTAGAACCTCAACTCAAGCTAATGGGGCTCAAGCCAAAGTTAATTATGGTGTACCTCGTGTTTTGAACTTACGAATGGATTCTGTAACCTCAGACTACATCGGAGAAACTGCTGATGGACAAAAATACTCTATTTTAGATCCTGACACCATAATACCAGATTACCAAAGGAACTGGACTATAAGGAAGTTCACCGAGACTGTTTTCTTGCATACACCATCCGGAGATGTAGCTTTATGTGCTTTCAGAGATTCTGGAGCTGAACTTTCTTCAATAAGCCGTCAGTTTCTTGATCCAGCTTTGGTCTTGTATAACTTGAGATGCCCCATAAGAACTTATGCAAGCGAAGGAGATGAGCTAAAACATATTCCTGTCGCGTATCTGAAAATTACCTACAAGTCCTGGACTGGAGTAAAACATATTTTGACCCATGAGGGGAAACCTGACTTTCTTCTAGGAAATGATCTCGCTGTGTTGGACGAAATACAAAGCCAAGGTCCACCTGTAATTCAAGTAGTTACCCGATCCCAGAGCAAGAAGATGCGAGAAGTTGAACCAATAGAAGAACTAGACTTAGAACCAGAAGAGGAGGAGCCAGATCAAAGTTATGAGCCAGATGAGGAACAAGATTCAGAATATGAACAAGAGCAAGTATTTCCAGATGATATTCCAGAGGAAGAGCCTACTCCTGATGATATTCAAGGAGAAGAGTCTACACCGCAACAGCTCTTTGAGACCGAATCTGATGACTCAACTACAATTGAGGCCGGAATAGAAGAAATCGTTCCTAAAGGATCGGAGGTCTTTAGACAAAAGCAACTTAATGATCCCTCTTTAGCATCTTTAAGAACCCGTGCAAACGAATACGCTCAACAGCCTGTCCAACAGTCAGCATACTTTCTATGGGGAGAAAATGGACTGTTATACCGTGAGTACTATCCCAAGGATTTTATGGCAGCTCAACCCGTGCGACAGTTAGTAGTGCCCTCAGATTATAGACTGAGAATTCTTGAAATGGCACACGATCATCCTTCCAGTGGACACCAAGGTATGAGAAAGACACTCAAGAGAATTTCTCAACATTTCTACTGGCCTGGTCTTTCCAAAGCCGTAAAGGAATATGTTGGTTCCTGTGATGTTTGCCAAAGAGTAGGACACCAAACAGACCAAACCAAGGCTGAAGTGCAAGTTATGGAGATACCCGACCAAGTGTTCAAGTATCTACAAATGGATGTGTTAGGACCATTCATCCCTACTAAGACCAAGAAGAAGTACATCATCACTTTCATTTGTTCTGCAAGCAGATGGATTGAAGCTTATGCAATCAGCAACTTGTCAGCTACCACCATAGCTAGAATCATCGTGGACTTATGCTCACGTATTGGTGTTCCATCCAAAATCATTTGCGATCAAGCAGGAGCTTTCACTAGTGAACTCATGAAGAAAATCTGCGAAATAAGTGGTATCACCCTTAGCTTCAGTACTTCTCATCATCCTCAATCACACGGAATGGTGGAAAGAGGTCAACAAACTTTACTTCGTATGATCAAGACGATGACCCAAGAGTATGGGAACATTTGGGACGAACTCTTGCCTTTTGCTTTATTTGCCTATAGAAGTTCCGCTCATTCTTCACTAGGTGGATTTTCCCCGAGCGAGTTGGTATTTGGAAGAAATCTTCAAGGACCTTTGGATATCCTGAAATCCGAATGGGAAGGTGCGGTCAAATCTAGTTCAGCACCAGTTGCAGAATTCGTCCGACAACTTCAAGAGAAACTTTTAGCTGTTCAAGAGACAACTTGATGAACGCTCAAGCTGAACAGAAATACTATCATGACAAGAAATCCCGACACAGAGAATTTGCAGTGGGTGATTTGGTGTTAGTACTGAACCCGCTCAGACCTTCTAAGTTAGAAGTGGTCTGGGAAGGTCCAGGAGAAATTGTCCAAAGATTTGGAGATTTTAATTATCTTGTTAAAATGCTGGATTCTAAAAAGAAACCTGTTCTTTATCATGTCAATAGACTGAAACGTTACAAAGATAGATCTGCAATGGTTTTTCAATATCATGCTGAGTATTTCCATTCTTCCAATGAACCAATTGATATGTTGTCAGAATTGCAAGATGCGGGTGATTGGTCTGATAATATTATCTTAACAGGTAATCAAGATCAGAAGGATCAGTTGTACCAGGTCCTAGAACGACATCAAGATGTGTTCTCAGACAAACCAGGTTACACAAATTTAGTCAGTCATGAAATCACTACAGATAGTGATGCTCAACCTATACGGTCGAGCCCATACAGAGCAATTGGTAATCATGCTAAACAAATTGAGCAAGAGATTCAAAAGATGTTATCTCTAGGAGTTATTGAAGAGGCAATCAGCCCTACTTGGACTTCACCTGTGGTACTAGTCCCTAAAAAGACTGCTACAGGTGAAATTCAAGAAGAAGTGAGATTTTGTGTTGATTATAGGAAGTTGAACAGTGTTACCAAATCGGATCCTTACCCTTTGCCTAGAATGGATGATTTGATTGAACACCTTGCTAAGGCTAAATTTATAAGTATCCTTGACCTAAAGAATGCTTATTGGCAATTAGATATGGCAGAAGAATCACGAGATAAGACCGCTTTCATCACTCATGTGGGAACTTTCCGGTTCCGCAGAATGCCATTTGGTTTGAAAAATGCAGGTGCTTCATTTCAAAGGATGATTGATAAACTTTTACAAGGTTTACCTTATGCTAATGCTTATCTTGACGATGTTGCGATTTTTAGTAATGATTTTGAATCTCATTTGGCACACATTGAAACTGTTTTGTCCAGACTTCAACAAGCAGGACTGACAGTAAAAGCCAGTAAATGTCAATGGATGCAGGGAAAAGTCATGTATTTAGGACACTTGATTGGGCAAGGAGAAATTCAAACTATACAAGCAAAAGTTCAAGCTATCAATGATTGGCCTATTCCTAAAACTAAAAAACAAGTACGCTCGTTTCTAGGTCTAATTGGCTACTACAGAAAATTTATTCCGGATTTTAGTAATTTGGCAGCACCTTTGACAGAGCTAACTAGAAAAAGAGAACCTGTCAAAGTAAAATGGACTCCTGAATGTCAAAAGGCTTTTGATGCCTTAAAAACTAAAATTGTTGATGCGCCTATTTTGAAATCTCCTGATTTCAACAAACCTTTCGTATTACAAACTGATGCATCTGAATTAGGTCTAGGAGCTGTTTTATTACAACAAGGAGAAGATGGAAACCTTTATCCGATATCCTATTTCTCTAGAAAACTTCTGGAACGCGAGAAACACTATGCTATTCCTGAAAAAGAGGCACTTTCAGTTTTTTGGGCATTGAATCTTTTGAGACCGTATTTATGGGGGCGCAAATTCACGCTTCAAACCGATCACCGAGCTTTAGTGTGGTTACAAAGTATGAAATCTCACAACCAAAAATTGTTAAGATGGAGTTTGGCATTACAAGATTTTGATTTTAATATCCAACATATTCCAGGAAAATTGAATATAGTAGCAGATAGTCTTTCTAGAATGTATGAAGAAGAAAACTCATGCAACACTGAGCGTTGACTTAGATATCTGATGTAATTTCATAGAATGTAGTGTTTCATTATTTCATATATACTTTTGTAGTAGAGTTTTGATATATAACATGTTTTATATTTTCTTAATTCCTTGTATCAAATTACTATAAATTAGATAAGTAGACTAATCTGAATTTCTGTGTAATTTCGGGGGGCGTGTGAGGAATTAAGTTAGGCAGCAAGAACTTTCACCTAGTTTTTTCTGCACATTGCTTATCTGGTAACTGGAAAAAAAAAATATAGCTGGCCGAAGGGAGTGGGAGTTTCCCTAGATAAAAAGACAGTTTAAAAAACAGCAAGGAGAGAGTTCGTTTTTGCTGCTGGGAGGAAGAAGACAAGATGGAGATTTATGATGGACTGAAGAAACATTTACATGATTGATTTTATAGTCGTTGCTGAAATATCCCTACAACTAAAAAAACTTCTGTGCTTTACCAGCTGTATTCAAGGACGTGAGATAATAATTTTTTTTATTTAGAGAATGTGTTTAATTATTTTTCTAGAGAAATGCAATGAAGGGGAGGGAAACTGCTTAGAGTAAAAAATTGTACAAATATCTATTTATATTATATTAGAGTTATGTTGATTTAATTCTTTAATAAATACTTCTGTCTATTTGACAGTTTAAAATTATGTTCTTTCCTGACCAAACCGAATGCATTTTGAGTACTGAATTTACGCTACCTAATTAATTGATGATTCAGCCCAACCAATTAAAATCTTATATGTCTGTGTTGTGTTATTTAAAATCAAGTGGGCTTTTTGGAACAGACAAGAGTAAAGCTCCTAGCTGTTTGCATTTGGGCTGACGGACAGCAGAGAAAGGGGTTTGCTTTGTTTGTTTATCAAATCCCTACTTGTGCTTCTCTAATTACTTTATTACAGATTCTTAGGAACTGAATGAAGTAAATAAGAGTCGTTATAGTGCCCAGCTCCTTTTTTTGCCTGAAATCTGTTTTCAGTATTCTGAGTGTTTGGGGGAGGTGCTGCTTTTAGAAAGAATCCCCAGCTTTATCATTTCAGCAATGCATTATAGTATTGCTTTAATATCAGCGATTTCTTTCTTTAGGTCATGCAACTTATTGAAAATTGTCTGGTTAGATTTAGCTGAGAGGAAGCACTGATGTCATAGTTGGATGTAAATAATCCTAGTTTGTTCACTCTCGCGCACTTGAGCAGAGTGCAGAGTTCCAATGGCAACCCCCTGGTATGTCTTTCCATTACATTGTCCGTAGTAAGTGGGGTACTTGACGTAAATTCCCTCAGTGGCCTTTGATTGTAAGAGGAAGTATGTTCACGTTTGCTGATGAGATCTGAGGCTACACCGAAGTCTGCTATTGAGTTCTGATTTGGCTTTTTGGAAGCCTTTTTTATCTTCTGGTCCTAGTAGTGACCATATTTATACTCCACACATTTAGCTTAATTAGTGTCCTCTTCTACTTCTGCAGGTACAAGCTTCCACTCAGAAGGAAAAGAATATGGGTTTCACAGTTACAGTCAGTAGGTGCTGGATAAAAACACTCTTAGCTCCAGTAAACATTCAGACATAACCGTAAAAGGGCAGGTTATTCCACCCTGTTCCTTGAAGAACTTTTACTCACTGTGAGCCAGTTGTAGGTTGACGAAGACTTCAGATCCGCCCCTGCTGTATGCCAAACAACTCCCCAGAGAAAGATGGCATTTCTTAAACAAAGTAAAAGCCTTTCTTGCAGACTTGATTCAAGCAGGTGCCTACTGTCCATAGTAAGGGTGTAGTTCTAATATCTCTCGACAGCTCCAGTGGTCATTATCTCTTTGTTTACTTTTACCAAAGTTAGTATCATGCAAGTAAAATAGGAGCTTCAACTAAGCAAAAGCGATAACCATATAAAATTATATAAAATAGAGATAAAATCATTGCTGCGTAGCCACGAGCATGTTGCCTGGCTGAGCCACATCCAGAAGGACTCCCACTCCATGTAACTCATTTGCTTTGATCATGTTTTACTTGATCTTTAACTGAACAAATATTTGTTTTGTCCTAAAAAAAATTTTTATCCTCTGATCAAGTGTGACTATGTGGAAAAGAAGACTCTCAGAATGCTTTTCAGAAAAAACGTCTTTTAGCTCAGGACTAGTTATCATTCTCAACACCTTCTCCAAATATTACCTTTCAGAGAGGTCATTGTACTAAAATTAAATTTAACTGTAAATTTAGCTGGTCCACATCATGAATGAGAATTGACTTGACAGCATGTGATTGTGAGGAAACAGAAGGAAACTGGGACTTGTAGTCATACAAAGATGGAGTCTGTTAGGTTCTGTGAAAGATAGATTTGAAAGCACTGAAATGTTCTCATGAGATTGTTGTTAGAATTGTGCTGCCAGAAATAAAGATAAGGGAGCAAGGCCAAAGAGGCCCAGAGAAGATGAAACATAGCATACTACTTAATAGGGGAAAGATAAGTCACCTGGGCTCGGATCTTCTCCTGTGAAATGTGGGAGGTGAACTCTTTTACACCCACTTGCTCTTAATTATTTAACAGCTTGGAAGTGTCATAAAAAAGGTGACCAAAGGTATGTAGAACATGGTTCATGTATGTGATCCTTGTTCATTTGTTCGTGAATGTTGTGGAATGTGAGAGGTTAGTTTTTTTTGAAGGAGAAGAGGGGGGAGAAATAGCCCAGCTTCTCTAGATACTGACATATAGAGAGTGCAAAGATGATTACTTAGCTTAATTTTAGTTGTTATTATTTTACTTAGGAATAGTTAACTTATTTTAATCATTGTGACTTCTGGAGATGCCTAATGTTTATGCCTTTTAAAGCTACAACTGTATTCTAATGCAACTACTTTGTTAATTAAACAAATATAATTCTTCAACAGAGAAGTGGTCTCTTGAACAGCACGACTTGCACCTAAATCCAGTCAGGACTTGAGAAGGTCACTAATTGCTACTGTAAGTATTGAGAGATCCTACCTGACTAGGCTATTGTGCTATCAAAGCAACCATATAGTCAATGATTTGCTACCTTGTAAGTTGGCCAAGTGTTCTCTTTTAGGTTGGGCTTTTTTGTGGGGCATGTACTATGCACTTCTAGCCCTAAAGGACCTACATCATGTACTCAAATTGGTAGTTTTGCACCCACAGTGACTCCTTGGCTGAGATAATTGTCCCTTTAGGGAGAGATGATTGTGAGAGTGATTATCATATTATTAGCTATGGCTGCACAGGAGTGGAGCAATAATTGTCAATATTCTATAAGGAAATTCTACAAATGCAGGCAGCCCAAAGAAATAAAATAGGTAACAGCATTACATATTGGCCGTGAAAGTCTTAGCGAATATACTTCTTTCTTTCTTTCTTTCTTTCTTTTCTTTCTTTCTTTCTTTCTTTCTTTCTTTCTTTCTTTCCTATTGAGTGGAATATCACAATACTTTAATTGCCTTTAAGTTCTCTCTCATAAAGGGAGTGCTTGGTTGGAGAAACAATATCAAAAAGATATCCTTTATGTTGAAGATGTGACAACTTCTTCCAAGCTCTCAATGTGACTATGAAACACTATTTCATTTGGCCTGATATTAATTCAAGGATGTCTGCTTGAAGGAGATGCAAAATTATGATTGGAATATATCCTGTTTCAGCAGTGAACAATAGCAAATTGCAATAAATTCTGTTGAGCAAAAAAGCAGGGACAAAGCAATGCATTAAAGTTCAGGCTGAAATGAAAAGAAGGGAGTATTATGCAATCAGGCACTGCAAAACTGTGTCCAGCATGTGCAAAACAGAACTACTGAGAAAGTAGTGATCAAGTGATTACTTACGAAAGGCAAACTCCCTGAGGTTGTGCAGTGAGGAGGGCAAACAATTGGGGCATAATCAGGAAATATTCATTCTTGTGTGGTTTTGGAAGTGGAAGCCATATTATTCTATGCTAGCAAGTCAGCAAAACCAAAAGAAAATTAAAGACAATGAAAGCATTGTGGCATCTTAAAAACTAATTGTTTTACTTCCTGGTGTGGGAAAACTTTGAAAACTAGACCAAGGGTAAATCGAGAAAGACATCCACAAAGGACCAGTAGTGTCAGGTCTAGAACATTGCTGTAGGAATTGATAATCAAAGTTTGTAGAAAGAATCTGATCAAATACTACAGCTGTGCTAGCAACCTGCTTACCAGTTAGATTTAATACAGCTGTGGAAATAAAAGCTAGAGAAGAAACCTGTAGAAGCTAATCTCTAATTGGCCACAAGGGGCAATAAACCAAACAGCCTCAGAAGACTGGTGGGAGGGATGGTCGAATGAAGAGAAGAAGGAGCTTCTCTGTGGGATTGATTTATGAAGCAAACTATTACCATGGACTCTGGGTTTGTGTTATGATAAATGGACTGACATGTTATCAATCAATTAATCTTTATTTGCGACCTCTGACCTATAAAATATATGCATATAATATTTAAAAAAAGAGGAAGCAACTAAAACATTTCAAGACAGTTAAAACACTATAAAGTAATAAGATAGATCACTGGTTCTTAACCTTGGCTTAGGAGTTTTGGACTGCAACTCCCAGAAGCCTTCACCACCAACTGTGCTGGCTGGGGTTTCTGGGAGTTGCAGTTCAAAAACATCCGAGTAACAAAGGTTAAGAACCACTGAGAGAGATTACCGATATATTGTTTTTAATATTAATATTATATGCAACCAATCAATTTTAATTCTGTGGTCTCCGACCCATTAAATTACATACATGTAATATTTAAAGTAGATGGAAGCAATTACAACAAACATTTCAAGACAGTTAAAACAGTGAAAATTAATAAAACAGTTTACCCATATACTGCTTTTTTATTTTTGTTGTTTCCATTACAACGGGGTTAGGTAGAGGTCAAGATTGTTTTTCGTATTCTTTGAGCAGAGAGAAGGAATTTGGTCACTGATTCAGTGGTTATCTTGTTTGTGTCACTTCAGAAATATTTTGTATCCCAAATCAGAGTCCTACTTGAAAGACATTCATTATGGGCTTGAGGAATTTGATACACTCACTTCTGTAAAAATTACACTCCAAAAGGACGCGCGTCAAAGGTACAAATTCTGCATCCTTACAATGGCACAATCTTGTGCCAGAATATCACCCATTTAAAACTGCGGATTGGAGACAGTTAAATCAGGCTCCTCAAAAGACGTGCCTGTATTTTGGGATAATCAAATTCTCTAAATACCTAGCCCTTTGGGAGAAATTATAGTTCAGGCCAAGGTGCAAGATGGAGCACATTTTGCAAGCCATTGAAATGGAGGACTGGAAGTCAATGTCCCGGATCCGCTTTTCTAAGTTGGCTGCCTTGGGTTCCTGGGCATAAAAAAAATCAAAAGACAGCCCTAATAGATGCTGTTTTGCTGGAAAAGCTTTAAGCCATAAGCTATTATGGAATATTTCTGTAGAAGGTTAAGATATCCCATAGATGGATCAGCATGTATTACCTTGTTCCAAAATCTAAAAGCAGATAGCCACGCGCTGCATTCTAGTGATGTTAGACCAGTCTCTAATCGTAAGGCAGCTGCAGGGAGGCATCTTGCCATTCCCAGAAAATTTGAAAGAACACTATATGTGTGAAATCCTAGGTTCCAAGTTGGTATACCATATAACAGTTGGGGCAGAATCTTGAGCTTAAAAACTTGAATAACAGCTGGAATAAATTGTCCCCCCTTAGTAAAGAAAAAAAATGCAAGATAGCTTTCTGCATGCTCTGGGTTGCTTGAATTATGGTCCGTCTATGGGCAGCCCAGGAAAGTTTATGGTGGAATCTAATACCTAGGTACTTTAGCAGTTTTATTTGCTCAATGCAAGAACCATTAATTGTCCATTTTCTAGTTGTTACAGAATGAGTGAAAACCATAATTTTGGTTTTAAGAAGATTTAGAACCAATTGGTTCTTCTCACAGTAGGTCATAAATGTTCGGTTCAGCCGTTCAAGTCCTATTTTCGATAGTGACAGAAGGACCGCATCATCTGTGTAAAGCAGTAGGGGGCATTTCGTCTCCGCCAATCTAGGAGGATGAAAGTCTTTTCCAAGACACCACCCAAACAGATCCTTTAAATACAGGTTAAATAGTGTGGGGGCCCTGTCGAACCCTTTTATTAGCCTGAATAGGTTTTGTCAGGTTTCCTTCTGTACCACATCTAACACGGAGTGTGGTGCCTGATAAAGACATTTAATAAGATACTAAAATTAAATTTAACTGTAAATTTAGCTGGTCCACATCATGAATGAGAATTGACTTGACAGCATGTGATTGTGAGGAAACAGAAGGAAACTGGGACGTAGTCATACAAGCATGGAGTCTGTTAGGTTCTGGCTGAGATAAATATCCCTTTAGGCAGAAATGATTGTGAGAGTGATTATTATATCATTAGTTATGGCTGCACAGGAGCAATAATTGTCAATATTCTGTTAGGAAATTCTAAAAATGCAGGCAGCCCAAAGAAAAAAAATAGGTAACAAAATTACGTGTTGGCGTTGAAAGTCTTAGCGAATATACTTTCTTTCTTTCTTTCTTTCTTTCTTTCTTTCTTTCTTTCTTTCTTTCTTTCTTTCTTTCTTTCTTTCTTATTGAATGGAATATCACACTTTAATTGCCTTTAAGTTCTCTCTCATAAAGGGAGTGCTTGGTTGGAGAAACTGACTCCTCTCTGTACCCCACCAACTGCTAGCCCCTGTATACATTGGCTGTTTTGTGTTGGCCCAAGAAATCAGAATATTTATGGAAATATATGAACTAAAAAGAAAAAAAGAAAAAAGTAGAATCCTCAGGACCATATTCAGATCGGAAGAGCTCCAAACGGATTCACATTGAATTGTGCATCAATGAAAACTAATGTGAAACATTTGCACCTGAAAAGTTTTAAAGTGGAAATGTAGACATTTAATAAATGGAATTAATGCAATATCTCCTCCTGAGCCTGTGACTCTGGCAAGCCATGAGGTTGGTTTGGGATCTGTTTTCTCTTTTTTCCTCCCCTTTAAATCGCTCTTACACTATTGTATAATTTTTACCATTGTTATATTTAATTAAAACAATATTGAAACCTAAGAATTATCCTGAATTTCACCATGACAGTGTAATAATAATAAATAATAATAGTTTATTTACGGTCCTTAGACCAGTAACATGTATAAAACCTTATAAAACATTAAAATTTCTGTCTTTTAATATTCCATTAGAACTGGGAACTGCAATCTAATTGTTATTTATCTTCCGCAGTCAAAGTATTGCTACACAGAACCTCGCAACCCGACAGGTGATCTGCACATCAACATCTGATAGAAGGAACTCAAGCCTATTTTCCTCCGAACATCCTGGGAATCTATCTATTAAGGGGGTTATAGTCTCTTTTCGCACAGCAGGTTAAAAACATGTGCTGTATGGTCTCAATCTCAGTTGGCAGGAGCATAGCCTTTCAGCAATAGGGTTATTTTTAACTTCCCTTCTAGAACAGCAGAGGGGAGGGCCAAACACCTTGCCAAAGTAAAGGCTCTTCTAGTTCCTTTAATTTCCAAAGGTATTGGCCGGTTCCATATAGTTTTTTATATACATCCTTGCTGCCATGTTTTGGATTCTAGAGAGGTCTGTTTGATAGTCATTGTCCTCTATTCTTTAACTTTTTGCTTTGTGTGCTCTATTCCAGAAGATACTATATAAGTTTCTGAGACTTAACAATACTAGCAGTTCTAGGAGGAGAAAAAAAAATCAAATACACTGTATATAATGCCAAGCATATATTATGTACTAATATTGTACTAATATTGTGTTTCCTCTGGGGAGATATTTTAGTCAGAAGGTCTGGCTTCTTCAATCTGCTTTTTGTTTGATTATCCTTTCTCTGCCAGGTAAATGTGCAGCTACAAGCAGAAAGGCAGGCTGTCAGGCCCTGAGAATGTATGGTTCACCCAAAGTTGTAAAGGCAAATTCACTTCCGCTAGCTTTTAACGACTTGGAAAATCACCAGAATGCAAACTGTAAATCTCTGGCCATGTTTCGCACTACTTTATTATGAATGAGGAACGTGCTTCTCCACCTGGCTTGCCTTCTCTGGTGACCTCGACCAACCTCTGGCTGAAGATAAATTCTTTCGTTGGAGGATAGGTATGAGTGTCACAATTCAGAGCGGTAGGTCAGGAATTCAGTTGTTTGTTCTCCCCCTTGTTGTGTTGATGAAAACGGCAGGAAATTCCAAAGGTTGTTTTGGCTCCCTAAATGCTTGGCTACAAAAGATTCTTCAAGAGCTATTTAGAAGCTATTTGGAGGGAAGCTATTTGCAGTTTTTAAAGAACTATGTATAAAAGTTAAAAGCATTGAATGAAATAAAAACAAGAGAGCAGGAATGCGAGGGAGAGAATGCTGCTTCCGCACCCTACCAGAACCGGAATGCTGTAAAGTGTACGACAAAAGGACTAAAGAAAGGACAACTCTGTATGTACTGCTACAATATTGCTACAATACAATTTTCTTTATTGCCCTCACTTCCATTGTCTGTCTGATTACTGGTAGCTGAATTGGATAAACCTCTGCTGGGGCAAAGAGCACCCCCTTATCTGTAAAGTCCCTGCCAAGTAGGATTGCTTAAGAAGTTGCTGACGAATATGGTATGGAGCATGTTTTGGTGTGATTTTTTTTATTTTATTCATTGATCCCCATAGTATTGTATACTTATATTTACGGACTGTCTTTTAATTACAGTATTATAATCCTCCTTGGTTCTTCTTAAGGAGAAAGGCAGGTTAATTTTTTTACAAAAATTATAAATAAGAATCTTCTCATGCTGGTGGACAGTAGGAACTTCTCACTCATGAAGTATTTTTTCTATGCTCTGTTCACTTACTGACACTTCCTGGCAAGGAGGATGGAGAAATAAGCAGGAGAAAGAAACATCATTCTCTGAAAGAAAATCTGCAGGGTTTTGAAGGCTTCCATATCTGCATGATAATTAAAGCAAGTCATGCAAGCTTTGTGTTAATTACAGTATTTCCCATTGAGAGAATCAGGACAGAACTGAACCTTTCAAGCGTCTTTATGGTTGTCAGGAACATGACTGAAGTGACTGAGGGTCAGATAGTACAGCTTTTACTGTACTATCTGACCCTTCTTGGGTCAGATAGTACTTTGTAATCTCCTTTTGCTTACCAGCAGGATTAGTAGAGCCTTCTGCAAGCAGACAGCAATAGAGGAAATCATGAAAGCATGCCATTATTTTGATACATTTTCTACAGATCTCAAATAAAACATTCCTGAACCTGTCACAAAAATTGAATCAAATTTACAGAAAATAAAATCCGAAATTCAAATTATGCAGTAGCATTATCTGGTACTCATCTTTATTTTTTAAAACAAAGCAATGTGGCTGAACACAATATGGCACCAGAGGCCTTTTGATGGAGAGGATTTATATACAATTCTGCTCTGCTTCACTTGTAAGGAGGTTCGTTATTCCCCTCAGGCGACACCTTCATTTCGGCTGAGTCTTTATACCTTTAACATCAGGAACTTTATTTTCGCCTACATCCACCAGCACATTCTTAAACGGTAACATCCGTTCCAACATAGGCAACTGGCCATTCTCAACATCATTCAAACTTTGGTTATAGTCCCAAGGAGTCAGTGGTGTTGTGCCCCATAAAGTCCCTTGGGCGCCGGTTGAGGGGGTGGGAGACTCCTCATCGCGCAAATCGAACCACAGCACGAGTGTCTTATCCACCCCCTCTCATCAGGACCTTCTGGAAACGGAGCTGTCAAATTCTCACGTTCACGTTGTAATTCTGCCTCTCGAGGTTTCACTATAACGTTCCACTCCTGGACCTCAACTTTTGACATGTCTCCTGAGGAGCCGAAGGGTTGGGTAAAAGTCCTCCCACCCTCAGATTTGGGAAATCCCGTAAAAGCCCTTGATTCTGGACCTTCTCAAACGCCCTCCTTCTTTCCTCCCGCTTCTTTCTTTTGTATTCCTTCACTACTGTACTGAACCAAACTACCCCCTTATATTCCTCCCCAACCGTCACCTCTTGCTCCTCCCACTCTCCCTCAGCCAAGCACACTTCCAACTTCCCCTCTACTCCTGTCAACTCCTTTCCCTTTTCGTCTCCACTTTCACTATTATCCCGCTGTTCTTTTCCTTTGTCACTGTCCACTTTGATCTTTGCCGACGGCTCACTTCGATTCTCCACACCTTCACGCCACTCCTGCCGCAACCTACAATAAAGAGATAATATTCTCTAATACAGTTTACTGAAATCACGCATGCAACAGGTTTATTGAACATTTTACAAAATGCTGTGTGATCTAGTTGTTCTGGCAGAAGAGCTTGTGTAATTACTGAAAGGAATTGCATTTATACTTCCAAGAATCCCAAAACATTGCCTCCCCCACTCCAGAATAAAGAGGTGAAACATGTTATAGATAAATTATGGGCCACACTTTATTATTAACAAATATAATAAACATCAAACTTTCAAAGAATTAGAGGTGCCTGCCATCGGAGGTCGGTGAAATGAGTACCCAGCTCGAGGGGGGAGACAATGCGTAGCCTGTATAAATAACATGTAAACTGCCCAGATAGTGCTTATAAGCAGCACACTTTGATAGTGTGGAATCAGGTTTGCAGCTGGACCCCTTAATCAAGAAAATGGGAGAATCCCAAGCCCCAAGGCAACCTTGGGTGTTGAGCCCTTATTCCATTGGTGACCATCGGCCCAGGTGTGGCCCCAGCTCATCCTCCCCCACACTATAATCTCACAATCCACAGCCTTCACCAAACGATCTTCATTTTGCACTACCCACCATAGCACTGGAACCAGCTACGTGCCCGCCAACAATCCTCCACCACCTTAAATCAAGAAAGAACAAGAGGAGGTAGCAAAAGAGATTATCTTTTAAAATAAAGTAGATCAAGATGGTAAAACAGGAACAAAATAAAGACGTTGTTTGAGTGTATTAAGGCCTAGAATGAAGGACATCAAGAAAGAAAGAAAGAAAGAAACAACCTATAGAAAGCTTCTCCGAGTCCCTCCAATCAAGATTGGTTAATCAAGAACAACAGAAAGAAGCGAAAGAGATCGTTTTAAGAGAGAGCTAGAATGAAGTCAGTAAAGAACAACAGAAACAACCCAAAGAAAGCTTCTTGTTTAGAAGTAAATCAAGAAAGAACGAAAAGATGCAAAAGAGAAGAGGTGGAAGAGTATTGGCTAGAAGTAAGTCAGTAAAGAACAAAAGAAACAACCGTGTGTATTAAGGCTAGAATGAAATAATTCCAGAAATAACCTGAAAAAAACCTAAAGAAAGTTGCTTCGAGTGTATTAAGGCTGGAATGAAGTAAATCAAGAAAGAACGCCAGAAACAACTTAAAAGTTTCATCGAGTGTATTATGGCTAGAATGAAGTAAAGCAAGAAAAAAACAATAACCTAAAGCAAATTTGTTCAAGTGTGTTAAGCGTAGAATGTAGTAAATCAAGACAGAACAACAGAAACAACCTAAAGAAATCTTTTTCAGTCAACTAAGACTAGAATGAAGCAAATCAATAAACAACAGAAAGTGAAATACATCTTTTTAAAGCGGGAATGAAATCAAGAAGGAACGGCAGAAAGAAAAGTGATAATATTTAAGGCTAGGAGGTAAATCAAGAATGAACAACAGAAATAACCAAAAAGCGTCTTCGAGTATGGCTAGAATGAAGTAAATCAAGAAAGGAGAAAGATGTTTTAGGGACGTAAGGCTAGAATTGTTAAAAATACCAACAGAAAGAAGCGAAAGAGATCGTCAAAGAGTTTTAGAAAAATTAAATCAAGAGAAAATAGGTGAAATAGATCATGTTTAAGACTAAAGGCTAGAATGAAATAAAGATCAACAGAAAAAACCTAAAGCTTGTTTGAGTGTACTAAGGTTAGAATGATATTAAAGAACAACAGAAAGAAGCGAAAATGATCATGTTTCAGGGTAAAAATGAGGTAAATCAAGAAGGAACAAAAGAAACAATAAACATATCAATAAATAAAAAAATATCATTTCTGCTGCTTTCTGTTGTTTTTTCATGACTTACATTCTATCAATAAACTAAAACATGACCTCTATTCCTGTTGTTCTTTCTTCATTAACCATTCTATCATTAATTACAAGCTATCAGCTTGTTTCTCGATCTTTCTTTTATTTTATTCTAGCCCCAATAAGCATTCGCTTCTGGTTTTTCTTCATTTACTTGATTCTAGCATTAAAACATTAGAACAAGCGTTCTTTAGGTAGTGTCTGTTCTTTATTTTTACTCCATCCTAGCCTCAATACTCTTAAACGTGGTCTGTTCCGCTTCTTTCTGCTATTTTTTCTTGATATACTTCATTCTGGCATGTACACAAGAACAAACTAGGTTGTTTCTCTTCTTGATATATTTAATTCTAGCTTTATTACACTAGAACAAGCGTTCTTTAGGTTGTTTATTGGTTTACTTCATTCTATCATTCCGAACACCCTTAATCATCTGTTTCCATTTCCTGTTCTCTATTGATTTACCTCATCCCCTTAATATACTACAAGCGTTCTTGGTTTTCTGTAGCTCTTTATTACCACTCTATCCTTGATACCCTTAAAATGTCCTTTCTTGATTTACTTCTACCATTAATACATTGAAAACATGACTTCTTTCGCCTCCTCTTGTTTTTTCTTGATTTACCTGATTCTAGCTTTAATAATCTTAAATATTAACTCTTCCATTTCTTTCTGTTCTTTAATGAATTACCTTAATGTAGGCTTAATACATTCGAAAAAGCTTTCTTTAGTTTGCTTCGTGGTTCTTTCTTGATATACTTCTTTCTAGCCTTAATACTCTTACAACCATTTCTGTTGTTTTTTTCCTAATATCCTTCATTCAAGCCTTAATAAACTCAAACAAGGTTTCTTTAGGTTGTTTCTGTTCTTTCTTGATTTACTTCATTCGAACCCTAACAGTAAAATAACGGTTAGGGTTAGCGTTAGGTTTAGGGTTAGGGTTCGGGTTAGGGACAGGGGTTAGGGGTTAAGGTAAAGTTAAGTTTAGGGTTTCAGTTAGGGTTACGCTTAACGTTAGGGTACGCTTTAGGGTTAAGGTTAGGATTAGGGTTATATTAAGGCCTAAATTTAGGGTTAGGGCTAGGGTTACGGATAGGGTTACAGATAGGGTTAAAATAAGGGCTAGGGTTAGGGTTAAAATTAAGATTAAGATTAGGATTAGGGCTAGATTAGGGTTCGGGTTCTGATGAGAGTTAAAGTCAGAGTAAGAGTTAGAGTTAGCCTTAAATTAAGGGCTATGGTTAGGGTGACCGTTAGGGTTATGCTAATGGTTAGGGTACTAAAGCTAGAATCAAGTAAATCAAGAAAGCGAACGAGATCATGTTTAAGGCTATTAAGGCTAGAAAGGATATCGGTAAAGAAAAACAGAAACTACCTAAAGAAAGCTTGTTTGAGTGATGAAGGAAATGAAGAAGGAACAGAGGAAATCGAAACATCATGTTTCAGTGTAGTAAGGGTAGAATGTAAATCAATAAAGAAGCAACCTAAAGAACGTTTATAAGGAGTGTATTAAAGCTAGAATAAAGTAAACCAGGAAAGAAAGAAGCGCTAGAGATCATGTTTATTAAGGCTAGAATACAGGAAACCGGTAAAGAACAGAAAGCCTAAAGAAAGCTTGTTCTGGTGTAAGGCTAGAATGAAATGTCAAGAAAGAACAAAAGTAACAACCTGAAGAAACCTTGTTCTAGGTATTAAGGCTAGAAAGAAGTATATCAAGAAAGAACAGAAAGCGACATTCATGTTTAAGGGTATTACGCCTAAAATGAAGTAATTTAAAAAGAACTGAAACAACATAAAGAAACATTCGAGGGTATTGTTAGGATGAAGTCAAGAAAGAACAACGAAGCAAACTAGAGAAAGTTTTAGAACGTATTAAGCCTACAATAAGGTAGTTCATTAGAGCAGAAGGAAATTTTAAGATTATTAAAGCTAGAATCCAGTTAAGTCATGAAAGAACATGTTTCTGTTCTTTCTTGATTTCTGTTGTTTCTGTTGTTTCTGTTCTTTCTTGGTTTACTTCATTCTAGCCTTGTACACTGAAACATGATTCGCTTATTCTTGTTTATTGATCTAGCATTAATACACGTTTTTTTCTTGACACTGAAACATGATCTCTTTCGATTTCCTCCTTTCTTTTCCTTCATCACCCAAACAAGCTTTAGGTAGTTTCTGTTTTTCTTTACCGATATCCTTTCTAGCCTTAATAGCCTTAAACATGATCTCTTTCGCTTCTTCCCCTTTTATTTCTTGATTTACTTAATTGATTTAGCTTTAATATCCTAAAAGGTAAAGGTAAAGGTTCCCCTTGACAATTTTTGTCCAGTCGTGTTCGACTCTAGGGGGCGGTGCTCATCCCCTTTTCCAAGCCATAGAGCCAGCGTTTTGTCCGAAGACAATCTTCCGTGGTCACATGGCCAGTGCGACTTAGACACGGAACGCTGTTACCTTCCCACCGAGGTGGTCCCTATTAATCTACTCGCACTTGCATGCTTTCGAACCGCTAGGTTGGCGGGAGCTGGGACAAGCGACGGGCGCTCACTCCGTCGCGTGGATTCGATCTTACGACTGCTTGGTCTTCTGACCCTGCAGCACAGGCTTCTGCGGTTTAGCCCACAGCGCCACCACGTCCCGTGTTAATACCCTAACCTTTAGCATAACCCTAACCCTAACGGTCACCCTAACCCTAGCCCTCGATTTAAGGCTAACCCTTAGTCTGACTTTAACTCTCATCGGAACCCGAACTTTAACCCTAACCCTATCCGTAACCCTAGCCCTAACCCTATTTAGGACTTATTTTAACCCTAATAATAAACCTTAACCCTAAAGCCTACCCTAGTAACCCCAAGCCTAACCCTAAACCTAGCGCGAACCCTAACCGTTACTTTACTGTTAGGGTTAGAATGAAGTAAATCAAGAAAGAACCAAAAAAACCCTAAAGAAACCTTGTTCTAGTATTTAAGGCTAGACTGAAGTAAATCACGAAAGAACAACAGAAAGAAGCAAAAGAGGTCATGTTTAATATTAAAGCTAGAATGTAGATCAAGAAAGTTCAACAGAAAGAAGCAAAAGAGATAATGTTTGAAGGAATTGTGAACAACAGAAATTTATAAAGCTTGTTTGAGTTTATTAAGGCTTGAATGAACGCTATAAAAAAAAACAGAATGAAGAAAAAGGCCAGGTTTAAGAAATTTGAGGGTGTTAGAAAAAGGTTAGAAAAAAATTAAATCAAGAGAAAACAACAGAAGGAAGCGAAATAGATCTTGTCTAAGACCAAAGTTAGAAAGAATTAAATCAAGATAGAACACGAGAAACAACATAAAGAAAGCTACTATAAGGCTAGAATGAAATCAAAAAAGAATAGAAAGAAGCGAAAATCATTTTTCAGTGGTTTAAGGATGGAATGAGGTAGGTCAAAAACGAACAAAACATGAACCGTCCTTAATATTAAACCTGATCTATTTTGCTTCTTTCTGTTCTTTCATGATTTACTTCATTCTAGCCTTAGTAATTTTAAACATCAGCTTCTAAGCTTCTTTCAGCTTTTCTTTCTTGATTTGATTCTAGCCTTAGAAGAAGCGTTCTTTAGGTAGTCTGTTTTTCTTTTTTGGTTTACCTTAGCCTTTACACTGTTAAACATGCTCTTTCGCTTCTTTCTGTTGATCCTTTACTTCATTCTAACCTTAATACACTGAAACATCTTTTGCATCTTTCTCTTGTTCTTTCTTGATCTAATTCATTCCCTTTAATACAATAGAACAAGGTTTCTTTAGGTTATTTCTGCTGTTTTTATTACTTCATTGTAGCATTAAAACGCTTAGATTTTCGCTTCTTTCTGTACTCATTTACTTAATTCTGGCCTTCATAGCCTTAAACAGCTTTCCCTCATTTGTTCCTTCTTGATTTACTTCATTCTAGTCTTAATACCCTGAAACATAATCTTTTTCGCTTCTTGTTTTTCTTGATTTGCTTTTCAAGCTTTAAAACTATTATCTTTCATTTCTTCCGATTTTCTTTTTTGATATACCTTATTGTAGACTCAATACACTCGAACAAGGTTTCTTTAGGTTCTTTGTTGTTTTACTTCATTCTAACCTTAAAAACCCTGGAACAAGGTCTTTTTAAGTTTCATTTGTTCTTTCTAAATTACTTCATTTTCGGCTTAATACCATTAAACATGATTTTCGTTTTTTATTCCTGTTTTTTCATCTTTCTAGCCTTACTACACTTTACCATGATCCCTTTCGCTTCTTTCTGTTGTTCCTTCTTGATTTACATCATTCTAAGCTTAAAACTGTTAAATATGATTTTGCTTCTTTTTTACTTACTTCATTCTAGTTCCTTTATGTTCCTGGATTTCTTTCTAGACAGTATCAAACATCTCTTTTTCTTCTTGTTCTTTCTTTTTACTTCGTTGTAGCTTTAATATTCTGAAACATGATCTCTCTTCTTTCTGGTGTTCTTTCTGGATTTATTTCATTTTAGCGAAACATTAGGCTTAAGAAATTTCCGGTATAATAGTAAAAAAACAACAGAAACAGCCAAAAGAAAGCTTGTTTGAGTGTATTAAGACTAGAATGAAGGAAATCAAGAAGAACAGAGATCATTTAAAGAGAAGTAAATCGGTAGAACAACAGAAATAAAGGAAACAGCTATTTAATGGTATTAAGGCTAGAATGAAGTGAATCAGGACAGGACAAAGAAGTGAAAGAGATCTAAGAGGTTTACGGCTACAATGAAGTAGATCAATAAGGAACAACAGAAAACCTAAAGAGCACGTGTATTAATGCTGGAATGAAATCCAGAAAGAAAAACAGAAATAAGCAGATGATAAAATGTTTAAGAATATTAAGCCTAGAATGAAAAATCAAGAATTACAGAAACAATAGAACAAGGGTTATTTAGGTTGTTTCTTGAAAGGTAGAATGAAGTAAATCAAGAAGAAAAGAGATGCAAAAGAGATCATGTTTCATAATCTCATTCGCTTCTTTCTGTTGTCGACTGCTTTCTAGCCTTAATAAGCTTTTTGTTGTTTCTGTTTTTCCTTACTGATTTCCATTCTAACCTTACTACCCTTAAACATTATATCTTTCCCTTATTCTTGTTCTTTCTTGATTTAATTCATTCTAGCATTAATAAACATCTCCTCTTTCGTTTTTTTCTGTTGTCCTTTCTTGATTTACTGAATTCTAGAACTTAATACTTAAATATGATCTCTTGCTTCTTTCTGTTGTTCTTCATTTACTTCAGAAGTCTAGCCTTAATACACTAGAACAAGGTTTCTTTAGGAAGTTTCTTTTGTTCTTTATTTCCATCCAGCAGTAGACTAGAACAAACTTTCTTTAGGTAGTGTCTGCTTTTTATTGATTTACTTGATTCTATGTTTAATTATTTCATTCATTTCTTTCCTTAATACACCAGAATATGGTTTCTTCGGACTTTCTGTTTTTTCTTGATTTACTTCATTCTAGCTTTTTTTGAAACCCTAAAGATAACCCTAACCCTAGGCCTTAATTTAAAACTAACTCTAACCCTAACTCTGACCATAACTAATCAGAACCTGAATCTTAACCCTAATCAAATCCCTTACTTTAACCCTAAACCTATCCCTAACCCTAACCCTAAACGTAACCCTAACCCCAAATGTAAAACTAACCCTTACCCAAAACCTAACGCGAACCTTACATTAACCCTAAACGTAGCCCTTACCTAGCTGTTAATTTACAGTTGGGGTTAGAACGAAGTAATCAAGAAAGAACAAGAGATGTAAAAATCATATTTAATATTAAGACTAGAAGTATATCAAAAAAGAAGACGCTACCTAAGGAACGCTTATTCTAATGTATTATGTTCTAGAATTCAGTAAATCAAGAAAGGACAACAGAAAAAAACGAAAGCGGTGATGTTTAAGATTATTAATGCTAGAATGAATTAAATCAAGAAAGAACAAGAATAAGGGAAAGATATAATGTTTAAGGGTAGTAAGGTTAGAATGGAAATCAGTAAGGAAAAACAAAGAAAGCTTGTTTGTGTATTAAGGCTAGAAAGCAGTAGACAACAGAAAGAAGCGAATGAGATTATGAAACATGATCTCTTTTGCATCTCTTTTCTTCTTGATTTACTTCATTCTACCTTTCAAGATTTACAGAAGCAACCTAAATAACCCTTGTTCTATTGTTTCTGTAATTCTTGATTTTTCATTCTAGGCTTAATATTCTTAAACATTCCAGCACTAATACACGTGTTCTTTAGGTTTTCTGTTGTTCCTTATTGATCTACTTCATTGTAGCCGTAAACCTCTTAGATCTCTTTCACTTCTTTGTCCTGATTTACTTCATTCTAGCCTTAATACCACTAAATAGCTGTTTCCTTTTTTTGTTGTTCTACCTTGATTTATTTCTCTAAATGATCTCTGTTCTTCTTGATTTCCTTCATTCTAGTCTTAATACACTCAAACAAGCTTTCTTTTGGCTGTTTCTGTTGTTTTTTTACTGATTTCCATTACAGCCGCAAATTTCTTAAACCTAATGTTTCGCTTCTTTCTGTTCTTGATTTTCTTCATGCTAGCCTTTATGCAAAGAAACAAGCTATAGGCAGTCTCTGATGTTCCTTACGGATTTCCTTCATTCTAGCCTTAATTACCTTAAATATGATCTCTTTTGCTTCTGTTGTACTTTCTTGATTTGCTTCATTCTTACAATAGTAAACATTATCTTTCATTTCTTTTGTTTTTTTTCTTGATTTCATTCTCGTTCATTGAAATTTTAATTGATAGTGGGAAGTGGTCACTGTCAATGCGGGCGCCAATGGAGAAGTTGCTGCAACTGGTCAATAGCTCAGGTGAAACCAAAATGTAGTCCAACACACTGGCACCGAGGGGGGAGAGGAAGGTAAAATTGTCAGCGTGGGGATACGTGCCCGCCAACAATCCTCCACCACCTTAAATCAAGAAAGAACAAGAGGAGGTAGCGAAAGAGATTATCTTTTAAAATAAAGTAGATCAAGATGGTAAAACAGGAACAAAATAAAGACGTTGTTTGAGTGTATTAAGGCCTAGAATGAAGGACATCAAGAAAGAAAGAAAGAAAGAAACAACCTATAGAAAGCTTCTCCGAGTCCCTCCAATCAAGATTGGTTAATCAAGAACAACAGAAAGAAGCGAAAGAGATCGTTTTAAGAGAGAGCTAGAATGAAGTCAGTAAAGAACAACAGAAACAACCCAAAGAAAGCTTCTTGTTTAGAAGTAAATCAAGAAAGAACGAAAAGATGCAAAAGAGAAGAGGTGGAAGAGTATTGGCTAGAAGTAAGTCAGTAAAGAACAAAAGAAACAACCGTGTGTATTAAGGCTAGAATGAAATAATTCCAGAAATAACCTGAAAAAAACCTAAAGAAAGTTGCTTCGAGTGTATTAAGGCTGGAATGAAGTAAATCAAGAAAGAACGCCAGAAACAACTTAAAAGTTTCATCGAGTGTATTATGGCTAGAATGAAGTAAAGCAAGAAAAAAACAATAACCTAAAGCAAATTTGTTCAAGTGTGTTAAGCGTAGAATGTAGTAAATCAAGACAGAACAACAGAAACAACCTAAAGAAATCTTTTTCAGTCAACTAAGACTAGAATGAAGCAAATCAATAAACAACAGAAAGTGAAATACATCTTTTTAAAGCGGGAATGAAATCAAGAAGGAACGGCAGAAAGAAAAGTGATAATATTTAAGGCTAGGAGGTAAATCAAGAATGAACAACAGAAATAACCAAAAAGCGTCTTCGAGTATGGCTAGAATGAAGTAAATCAAGAAAGGAGAAAGATGTTTTAGGGACGTAAGGCTAGAATTGTTAAAAATACCAACAGAAAGAAGCGAAAGAGATCGTCAAAGAGTTTTAGAAAAATTAAATCAAGAGAAAATAGGTGAAATAGATCATGTTTAAGACTAAAGGCTAGAATGAAATAAAGATCAACAGAAAAAACCTAAAGCTTGTTTGAGTGTACTAAGGTTAGAATGATATTAAAGAACAACAGAAAGAAGCGAAAATGATCATGTTTCAGGGTAAAAATGAGGTAAATCAAGAAGGAACAAAAGAAACAATAAACATATCAATAAATAAAAAAATATCATTTCTGCTGCTTTCTGTTGTTTTTTCATGACTTACATTCTATCAATAAACTAAAACATGACCTCTATTCCTGTTGTTCTTTCTTAATTAACCATTCTATCATTAATTACAAGCTATCAGCTTGTTTCTCGATCTTTCTTTTATTTTATTCTAGCCCCAATAAGCATTCGCTTCTGGTTTTTCTTCATTTACTTGATTCTAGCATTAAAACATTAGAACAAGCGTTCTTTAGGTAGTGTCTGTTCTTTATTTTTACTCCATCCTAGCCTCAATACTCTTAAACGTGGTCTGTTCCGCTTCTTTCTGCTATTTTTTCTTGATATACTTCATTCTGGCATGTACACAAGAACAAACTAGGTTGTTTCTCTTCTTGATATATTTAATTCTAGCTTTATTACACTAGAACAAGCGTTCTTTAGGTTGTTTATTGGTTTACTTCATTCTATCATTCCGAACACCCTTAATCATCTGTTTCCATTTCCTGTTCTCTATTGATTTACCTCATCCCCTTAATATACTACAAGCGTTCTTGGTTTTCTGTAGCTCTTTATTACCACTCTATCCTTGATACCCTTAAAATGTCCTTTCTTGATTTACTTCTACCATTAATACATTGAAAACATGACTTCTTTCGCCTCCTCTTGTTTTTTCTTGATTTACCTGATTCTAGCTTTAATAATCTTAAATATTAACTCTTCCATTTCTTTCTGTTCTTTAATGAATTACCTTAATGTAGGCTTAATACATTCGAAAAAGCTTTCTTTAGTTTGCTTCGTGGTTCTTTCTTGATATACTTCTTTCTAGCCTTAATACTCTTACAACCATTTCTGTTGTTTTTTTCCTAATATCCTTCATTCAAGCCTTAATAAACTCAAACAAGGTTTCTTTAGGTTGTTTCTGTTCTTTCTTGATTTACTTCATTCGAACCCTAACAGTAAAATAACGGTTAAGGTTAGCGTTAGGTTTAGGGTTAGGGTTCGGGTTAGGGACAGGGGTTAGGGGTTAAGGTAAAGTTAAGTTTAGGGTTTCAGTTAGGGTTACGCTTAACGTTAGGGTACGCTTTAGGGTTAAGGTTAGGATTAGGGTTATATTAAGGCCTAAATTTAGGGTTAGGGCTAGGGTTACGGATAGGGTTACAGATAGGGTTAAAATAAGGGCTAGGGTTAGGGTTAAAATTAAGATTAAGATTAGGATTAGGGCTAGATTAGGGTTCGGGTTCTGATGAGAGTTAAAGTCAGAGTAAGAGTTAGAGTTAGCCTTAAATTAAGGGCTATGGTTAGGGTGACCGTTAGGGTTATGCTAATGGTTAGGGTACTAAAGCTAGAATCAAGTAAATCAAGAAAGCGAACGAGATCATGTTTAAGGCTATTAAGGCTAGAAAGGATATCGGTAAAGAAAAACAGAAACTACCTAAAGAAAGCTTGTTTGAGTGATGAAGGAAATGAAGAAGGAACAGAGGAAATCGAAACATCATGTTTCAGTGTAGTAAGGGTAGAATGTAAATCAATAAAGAAGCAACCTAAAGAACGTTTATAAGGAGTGTATTAAAGCTAGAATAAAGTAAACCAGGAAAGAAAGAAGCGCTAGAGATCATGTTTATTAAGGCTAGAATACAGGAAACCGGTAAAGAACAGAAAGCCTAAAGAAAGCTTGTTCTGGTGTAAGGCTAGAATGAAATGTCAAGAAAGAACAAAAGTAACAACCTGAAGAAACCTTGTTCTAGGTATTAAGGCTAGAAAGAAGTATATCAAGAAAGAACAGAAAGCGACATTCATGTTTAAGGGTATTACGCCTAAAATGAAGTAATTTAAAAAGAACTGAAACAACATAAAGAAACGTTCGAGGGTATTGTTAGGATGAAGTCAAGAAAGAACAACGAAGCAAACTAGAGAAAGTTTTAGAACGTATTAAGCCTACAATAAGGTAGTTCATTAGAGCAGAAGGAAATTTTAAGATTATTAAAGCTAGAATCCAGTTAAGTCATGAAAGAACATGTTTCTGTTCTTTCTTGATTTCTGTTGTTTCTGTTGTTTCTGTTCTTTCTTGGTTTACTTCATTCTAGCCTTGTACACTGAAACATGATTCGCTTATTCTTGTTTATTGATCTAGCATTAATACACGTTTTTTTCTTGACACTGAAACATGATCTCTTTCGATTTCCTCCTTTCTTTTCCTTCATCACCCAAACAAGCTTTAGGTAGTTTCTGTTTTTCTTTACCGATATCCTTTCTAGCCTTAATAGCCTTAAACATGATCTCTTTCGCTTCTTCCCCTTTTATTTCTTGATTTACTTAATTGATTTAGCTTTAATACCCTAAAAGGTAAAGGTAAAGGTTCCCCTTGACAATTTTTGTCCAGTCGTGTTCGACTCTAGGGGGCGGTGCTCATCCCCTTTTCCAAGCCATAGAGCCAGCGTTTTGTCCGAAGACAATCTTCCGTGGTCACATGGCCAGTGCGACTTAGACACGGAACGCTGTTACCTTCCCACCGAGGTGGTCCCTATTAATCTACTCGCACTTGCATGCTTTCGAACCGCTAGGTTGGCGGGAGCTGGGACAAGCGACGGGCGCTCACTCCGTCGCGTGGATTCGATCTTACGACTGCTTGGTCTTCTGACCCTGCAGCACAGGCTTCTGCGGTTTAGCCCACAGCGCCACCACGTCCCGTGTTAATACCCTAACCTTTAGCATAACCCTAACCCTAACGGTCACCCTAACCCTAGCCCTCGATTTAAGGCTAACCCTTAGTCTGACTTTAACTCTCATCGGAACCCGAACTTTAACCCTAACCCTATCCGTAACCCTAGCCCTAACCCTATTTAGGACTTATTTTAACCCTAATAATAAACCTTAACCCTAAAGCCTACCCTAGTAACCCCAAGCCTAACCCTAAACCTAGCGCGAACCCTAACCGTTACTTTACTGTTAGGGTTAGAATGAAGTAAATCAAGAAAGAACCAAAAAAACTTCCTAAAGAAACCTTGTTCTAGTATTTAAGGCTAGACTGAAGTAAATCACGAAAGAACAACAGAAAGAAGCAAAAGAGGTCATGTTTAATATTAAAGCTAGAATGTAGATCAAGAAAGTTCAACAGAAAGAAGCAAAAGAGATAATGTTTGAAGGAATTGTGAACAACAGAAATTTATAAAGCTTGTTTGAGTTTATTAAGGCTTGAATGAACGCTATTAAAAAAAAACAGAATGAAGAAAAAGGCCAGGTTTAAGAAATTTGAGGGTGTTAGAAAAAGGTTAGAAAAAAATTAAATCAAGAGAAAACAACAGAAGGAAGCGAAATAGATCTTGTCTAAGACCAAAGTTAGAAAGAATTAAATCAAGATAGAACACGAGAAACAACATAAAGAAAGCTACTATAAGGCTAGAATGAAATCAAAAAAGAATAGAAAGAAGCGAAAATCATTTTTCAGTGGTTTAAGGATGGAATGAGGTAGGTCAAAAACGAACAAAACATGAACCGTCCTTAATATTAAACCTGATCTATTTTGCTTCTTTCTGTTCTTTCATGATTTACTTCATTCTAGCCTTAGTAATTTTAAACATCAGCTTCTAAGCTTCTTTCAGCTTTTCTTTCTTGATTTGATTCTAGCCTTAGAAGAAGCGTTCTTTAGGTAGTCTGTTTTTCTTTTTTGGTTTACCTTAGCCTTTACACTGTTAAACATGCTCTTTCGCTTCTTTCTGTTGATCCTTTACTTCATTCTAACCTTAATACACTGAAACATCTTTTGCATCTTTCTCTTGTTCTTTCTTGATCTAATTCATTCCCTTTAATACAATAGAACAAGGTTTCTTTAGGTTAGTTCTGCTGTTTTTATTACTTCATTGTAGCATTAAAACGCTTAGATTTTCGCTTCTTTCTGTACTCATTTAATTCTGGCCTTCATAGCCTTAAACAGCTTTCCCTCATTTGTTCCTTCTTGATTTACTTCATTCTAGTCTTAATACCCTGAAACATAATCTTTTTCGCTTCTTGTTTTTCTTGATTTGCTTTTCAAGCTTTAAAACTATTATCTTTCATTTCTTCCGATTTTCTTTTTTGATATACCTTATTGTAGACTCAATACACTCGAACAAGGTTTCTTTAGGTTCTTTGTTGTTTTACTTCATTCTAACCTTAAAAACCCTGGAACAAGGTCTTTTTAAGTTTCATTTGTTCTTTCTAAATTACTTCATTTTCGGCTTAATACCATTAAACATGATTTTCGTTTTTTATTCCTGTTTTTTCATCTTTCTAGCCTTACTACACTTTACCATGATCCCTTTCGCTTCTTTCTGTTGTTCCTTCTTGATTTACATCATTCTAAGCTTAAAACTGTTAAATATGATTTTGCTTCTTTTTTATTTCATTCTAGTTCCTTTATGTTCCTGGATTTCTTTCTAGACAGTATCAAACATCTCTTTTTCTTCTTGTTCTTTCTTTTTACTTCGTTGTAGCTTTAATATTCTGAAACATGATCTCTCTGATTTCTGGTGTTCTTTCTGGATTTATTTCATTTTAGCGAAACATTAGGCTTAAGAAATTTCCGGTATAATAGTAAAAAAACAACAGAAACAGCCAAAAGAAAGCTTGTTTGAGTGTATTAAGACTAGAATGAAGGAAATCAAGAAGAACAGAGATCATTTAAAGAGAAGTAAATCGGTAGAACGACAGAAATAAAGGAAACAGCTATTTAATGGTATTAAGGCTAGAATGAAGTGAATCAGGACAGGACAAAGAAGTGAAAGATTTAAGAGGTTTACGGCTACAATGAAGTAGATCAATAAGGAACAACAGAAAACCTAAAGAGCACGTGTATTAATGCTGGAATGAAATCCAGAAAGAAAAACAGAAATAAGCAGATGATAAAATGTTTAAGAATATTAAGCCTAGAATGAAAAATCAAGAATTACAGAAACAATAGAACAAGGGTTATTTAGGTTGTTTCTTGAAAGGTAGAATGAAGTAAATCAAGAAGAAAAGAGATGCAAAAGAGATCATGTTTCATAATCTCATTCGCTTCTTTCTGTTGTCGACTGCTTTCTAGCCTTAATAAGCTTTTTGTTGTTTCTGTTTTTCCTTACTGATTTCCATTCTAACCTTACTACCCTTAAACATTATATCTTTCCCTTATTCTTGTTCTTTCTTGATTTAATTCATTCTAGCATTAATAAACATCTCCTCTTTCGTTTTTTTCTGTTGTCCTTTCTTGATTTACTGAATTCTAGAACTTAATACTTAAATATGATCTCTTGCTTCTTTCTGTTGTTCTTCATTTACTTCAGAAGTCTAGCCTTAATACACTAGAACAAGGTTTCTTTAGGAAGTTTCTTTTGTTCTTTATTTCCATCCAGCAGTAGACTAGAACAAACTTTCTTTAGGTAGTGTCTGCTTTTTATTGATTTACTTGATTCTATGTTTAATTATTTCATTCATTTCTTTCCTTAATACACCAGAATATGGTTTCTTCGGACTTTCTGTTTTGTCTTGATTTACTTCATTCTAGCTTTTTTTGAAACCCTAAAGATACCCTAACCCTAGGCCTTAATTTAAAACTAACTCTAACCCTAACTCTGACCATAACTAATCAGAACCTGAATCTTAACCCTAATCAAATCCCTTACTTTAACCCTAAACCTATCCCTAACCCTAACCCTAAACGTAACCCTAACCCCAAATGTAAAACTAACCCTTACCCAAAACCTAACGCGAACCTTACATTAACCCTAAACGTAGCCCTTACCTAGCTGTTAATTTACAGTTGGGGTTAGAACGAAGTAATCAAGAAAGAACAAGAGATGTAAAAATCATATTTAATATTAAGACTAGAAGTATATCAAAAAAGAAGACGCTACCTAAGGAACGCTTATTCTAATGTATTATGTTCTAGAATTCAGTAAATCAAGAAAGGACAACAGAAAAAAACGAAAGCGGTGATGTTTAAGATTATTAATGCTAGAATGAATTAAATCAAGAAAGAACAAGAATAAGGGAAAGATATAATGTTTAAGGGTAGTAAGGTTAGAATGGAAATCAGTAAGGAAAAACAAAGAAAGCTTGTTTGTGTATTAAGGCTAGAAAGCAGTAGACAACAGAAAGAAGCGAATGAGATTATGAAACATGATCTCTTTTGCATCTCTTTTCTTCTTGATTTACTTCATTCTACCTTTCAAGATTTACAGAAGCAACCTAAATAACCCTTGTTCTATTGTTTCTGTAATTCTTGATTTTTCATTCTAGGCTTAATATTCTTAAACATTCCAGCACTAATACACGTGTTCTTTAGGTTTTCTGTTGTTCCTTATTGATCTACTTCATTGTAGCCGTAAACCTCTTAGATCTCTTTCACTTCTTTGTCCTGATTTACTTCATTCTAGCCTTAATACCACTAAATAGCTGTTTCCTTTTTTTGTTGTTCTACCTTGATTTATTTCTCTAAATGATCTCTGTTCTTCTTGATTTCCTTCATTCTAGTCTTAATACACTCAAACAAGCTTTCTTTTGGCTGTTTCTGTTGTTTTTTTACTGATTTCCATTACAGCCGCAAATTTCTTAAACCTAATGTTTCGCTTCTTTCTGTTCTTGATTTTCTTCATGCTAGCCTTTATGCAAAGAAACAAGCTATAGGCAGTCTCTGATGTTCCTTACGGATTTCCTTCATTCTAGCCTTAATTACCTTAAATATGATCTCTTTTGCTTCTGTTGTACTTTCTTGATTTGCTTCATTCTTACAATAGTAAACATTATCTTTCATTTCTTTTGTTTTTTTTCTTGATTTCATTCTCGTTCATTGAAATTTTAATTGATAGTGGGAAGTGGTCACTGTCAATGCGGGCGCCAATGGAGAAGTTGCTGCAACTGGTCAATAGCTCAGGTGAAACCAAAATGTAGTCCAACACACTGGCACCGAGGGGGGAGAGGAAGGTAAAATTGTCAGCGTGGGGATACGTGCCCGCCAACAATCCTCCACCACCTTAAATCAAGAAAGAACAAGAGGAGGTAGCGAAAGAGATTATCTTTTAAAATAAAGTAGATCAAGATGGTAAAACAGGAACAAAATAAAGACGTTGTTTGAGTGTATTAAGGCCTAGAATGAAGGACATCAAGAAAGAAAGAAAGAAAGAAACAACCTATAGAAAGCTTCTCCGAGTCCCTCCAATCAAGATTGGTTAATCAAGAACAACAGAAAGAAGCGAAAGAGATCGTTTTAAGAGAGAGCTAGAATGAAGTCAGTAAAGAACAACAGAAACAACCCAAAGAAAGCTTCTTGTTTAGAAGTAAATCAAGAAAGAACGAAAAGATGCAAAAGAGAAGAGGTGGAAGAGTATTGGCTAGAAGTAAGTCAGTAAAGAACAAAAGAAACAACCGTGTGTATTAAGGCTAGAATGAAATAATTCCAGAAATAACCTGAAAAAAACCTAAAGAAAGTTGCTTCGAGTGTATTAAGGCTGGAATGAAGTAAATCAAGAAAGAACGCCAGAAACAACTTAAAAGTTTCATCGAGTGTATTATGGCTAGAATGAAGTAAAGCAAGAAAAAAACAATAACCTAAAGCAAATTTGTTCAAGTGTGTTAAGCGTAGAATGTAGTAAATCAAGACAGAACAACAGAAACAACCTAAAGAAATCTTTTTCAGTCAACTAAGACTAGAATGAAGCAAATCAATAAACAACAGAAAGTGAAATACATCTTTTTAAAGCGGGAATGAAATCAAGAAGGAACGGCAGAAAGAAAAGTGATAATATTTAAGGCTAGGAGGTAAATCAAGAATGAACAACAGAAATAACCAAAAAGCGTCTTCGAGTATGGCTAGAATGAAGTAAATCAAGAAAGGAGAAAGATGTTTTAGGGACGTAAGGCTAGAATTGTTAAAAATACCAACAGAAAGAAGCGAAAGAGATCGTCAAAGAGTTTTAGAAAAATTAAATCAAGAGAAAATAGGTGAAATAGATCATGTTTAAGACTAAAGGCTAGAATGAAATAAAGATCAACAGAAAAAACCTAAAGCTTGTTTGAGTGTACTAAGGTTAGAATGATATTAAAGAACAACAGAAAGAAGCGAAAATGATCATGTTTCAGGGTAAAAATGAGGTAAATCAAGAAGGAACAAAAGAAACAATAAACATATCAATAAATAAAAAAATATCATTTCTGCTGCTTTCTGTTGTTTTTTCATGACTTACATTCTATCAATAAACTAAAACATGACCTCTATTCCTGTTGTTCTTTCTTAATTAACCATTCTATCATTAATTACAAGCTATCAGCTTGTTTCTCGATCTTTCTTTTATTTTATTCCAGCCCCAATAAGCATTCGCTTCTGGTTTTTCTTCATTTACTTGATTCTAGCATTAAAACATTAGAACAAGCGTTCTTTAGGTAGTGTCTGTTCTTTATTTTTACTCCATCCTAGCCTCAATACTCTTAAACGTGGTCTGTTCCGCTTCTTTCTGCTATTTTTTCTTGATATACTTCATTCTGGCATGTACACAAGAACAAACTAGGTTGTTTCTCTTCTTGATATATTTAATTCTAGCTTTATTACACTAGAACAAGCGTTCTTTAGGTTGTTTATTGGTTTACTTCATTCTATCATTCCGAACACCCTTAATCATCTGTTTCCATTTCCTGTTCTCTATTGATTTACCTCATCCCCTTAATATACTACAAGCGTTCTTGGTTTTCTGTAGCTCTTTATTACCACTCTATCCTTGATACCCTTAAAATGTCCTTTCTTGATTTACTTCTACCATTAATACATTGAAAACATGACTTCTTTCGCCTCCTCTTGTTTTTTCTTGATTTACCTGATTCTAGCTTTAATAATCTTAAATATTAACTCTTCCATTTCTTTCTGTTCTTTAATGAATTACCTTAATGTAGGCTTAATACATTCGAAAAAGCTTTCTTTAGTTTGCTTCGTGGTTCTTTCTTGATATACTTCTTTCTAGCCTTAATACTCTTACAACCATTTCTGTTGTTTTTTTCCTAATATCCTTCATTCAAGCCTTAATAAACTCCAACAAGGTTTCTTTAGGTTGTTTCTGTTCTTTCTTGATTTACTTCATTCGAACCCTAACAGTAAAATAACGGTTAGGGTTAGCGTTAGGTTTAGGGTTAGGGTTCGGGTTAGGGACAGGGGTTAGGGGTTAAGGTAAAGTTAAGTTTAGGGTTTGAGTTAGGGTTACGCTTAACGTTAGGGTACGCTTTAGGGTTAAGGTTAGGATTAGGGTTATATTAAGGCCTAAATTTAGGGTTAGGGCTAGGGTTACGGATAGGGTTAAAATAAGGGCTAGGGTTAGGGTTAAAATTAAGATTAAGATTAGGATTAGGGCTAGATTAGGGTTCGGGTTCTGATGAGAGTTAAAGTCAGAGTAAGAGTTAGAGTTAGCCTTAAATTAAGGGCTATGGTTAGGGTGACCGTTAGGGTTATGCTAATGGTTAGGGTACTAAAGCTAGAATCAAGTAAATCAAGAAAGCGAACGAGATCATGTTTAAGGCTATTAAGGCTAGAAAGGATATCGGTAAAGAAAAACAGAAACTACCTAAAGAAAGCTTGTTTGAGTGATGAAGGAAATGAAGAAGGAACAGAGGAAATCGAAACATCATGTTTCAGTGTAGTAAGGGTAGAATGTAAATCAATAAAGAAGCAACCTAAAGAACTTTTATAAGGAGTGTATTAAAGCTAGAACAAAGTAAATCAGGAAAGAAAGAAGCGCTAGAGATCATGTTTATTAAGGCTAGAATACAGGAAACCGGTAAAGAACAGAAAGCCTAAAGAAAGCTTGTTCTGGTGTAAGGCTAGAATGAAATGTCAAGAAAGAACAAAAGTAACAGCCTGAAGAAACCTTGTTCTAGGTATTAAGGCTAGAAAGAAGTATATCAAGAAAGAACAGAAAGCGACATTCATGTTTAAGGGTATTACGCCTAAAATGAAGTAATTTAAAAAGAACTGAAACAACATAAAGAAACGTTCGAGGGTATTGTTAGGATGAAGTCAAGAAAGAACAACGAAGCAAACTAGAGAAAGTTTTAGAACGTATTAAGCCTACAATAGAGCCTACATTAGAGCAGAAGGAAATTTTAAGATTATTAAAGCTAGAATCCAGTTAAGTCATGAAAGAACATGTTTCTGTTCTTTCTTGATTTCTGTTGTTTCTGTTGTTTCTGTTCTTTCTTGGTTTACTTCATTCTAGCCTTGTACACTGAAACATGATTCGCTTATTCTTGTTTATTGATCTAGCATTAATACACGTTTTTTTCTTGACACTGAAACATGATCTCTTTCGATTTCCTCCTTTCTTTTCCTTCATCACCCAAACAAGCTTTAGGTAGTTTCTGTTTTTCTTTACCGATATCCTTTCTAGCCTTAATAGCCTTAAACATGATCTCTTTCGCTTCTTCCCCTTTTATTTCTTGATTTACTTAATTGATTTAGCTTTAATACCCTAAAAGGTAAAGGTAAAGGTTCCCCTTGACAATTTTTGTCCAGTCGTGTTCGACTCTAGGGGGCGGTGCTCATCCCCTTTTCCAAGCCATAGAGCCAGCGTTTTGTCCGAAGACAATCTTCCGTGGTCACATGGCCAGTGCGACTTAGACACGGAACGCTGTTACCTTCCCACCGAGGTGGTCCCTATTAATCTACTCGCACTTGCATGCTTTCGAACCGCTAGGTTGGCGGGAGCTGGGACAAGCGACGGGCGCTCACTCCGTCGCGTGGATTCGATCTTACGACTGCTTGGTCTTCTGACCCTGCAGCACAGGCTTCTGCGGTTTAGCCCACAGCGCCACCACGTCCCGTGTTAATACCCTAACCTTTAGCATAACCCTAACCCTAACGGTCACCCTAACCCTAGCCCTCGATTTAAGGCTAACCCTTAGTCTGACTTTAACTCTCATCGGAACCCGAACTTTAACCCTAACCCTATCCGTAACCCTAGCCCTAACCCTATTTAGGACTTATTTTAACCCTAATAATAAACCTTAACCCTAAAGCCTACCCTAGTAACCCCAAGCCTAACCCTAAACCTAGCGCGAACCCTAACCGTTACTTTACTGTTAGGGTTAGAATGAAGTAAATCAAGAAAGAACCAAAAAAACTTCCTAAAGAAACCTTGTTCTAGTATTTAAGGCTAGACTGAAGTAAATCACGAAAGAACAACAGAAAGAAGCAAAAGAGGTCATGTTTAATATTAAAGCTAGAATGTAAATCAAGAAAGTTCAACAGAAAGAAGCAAAAGAGATAATGTTTGAAGGAATTGTGAACAACAGAAATTTATAAAGCTTGTTTGAGTTTATTAAGGCTTGAATGAACGCTATAAAAAAAAACAGAATGAAGAAAAAGGCCAGGTTTAAGAAATTTGAGGGTGTTAGAAAAAGGTTAGAAAAAAATTAAATCAAGAGAAAACAACAGAAGGAAGCGAAATAGATCTTGTCTAAGACCAAAGTTAGAAAGAATTAAATCAAGATAGAACACGAGAAACAACATAAAGAAAGCTACTATAAGGCTAGAATGAAATCAAAAAAGAATAGAAAGAAGCGAAAATCATTTTTCAGTGGTTTAAGGATGGAATGAGGTAGGTCAAAAACGAACAAAACATGAACCGTCCTTAATATTAAACCTGATCTATTTTGCTTCTTTCTGTTCTTTCATGATTTACTTCATTCTAGCCTTAGTAATTTTAAACATCAGCTTCTAAGCTTCTTTCAGCTTTTCTTTCTTGATTTGATTCTAGCCTTAGAAGAAGCGTTCTTTAGGTAGTCTGTTTTTCTTTTTTGGTTTACCTTAGCCTTTACACTGTTAAACATGCTCTTTCGCTTCTTTCTGTTGATCCTTTACTTCATTCTAACCTTAATACACTGAAACATCTTTTGCATCTTTCTCTTGTTCTTTCTTGATCTAATTCATTCCCTTTAATACAATAGAACAAGGTTTCTTTAGGTTATTTCTGCTGTTTTTATTACTTCATTGTAGCATTAAAACGCTTAGATTTTCGCTTCTTTCTGTACTCATTTACTTAATTCTGGCCTTCATAGCCTTAAACAGCTTTCCCTCATTTGTTCCTTCTTGATTTACTTCATTCTAGTCTTAATACCCTGAAACATAATCTTTTTCGCTTCTTGTTTTTCTTGATTTGCTTTTCAAGCTTTAAAACTATTATCTTTCATTTCTTCCGATTTTCTTTTTTGATATACCTTATTGTAGACTCAATACACTCGAACAAGGTTTCTTTAGGTTCTTTGTTGTTTTACTTCATTCTAACCTTAAAAACCCTGGAACAAGGTCTTTTTAAGTTTCATTTGTTCTTTCTAAATTACTTCATTTTCGGCTTAATACCATTAAACATGATTTTCGTTTTTTATTCCTGTTTTTTCATCTTTCTAGCCTTACTACACTTTACCATGATCCCTTTCGCTTCTTTCTGTTGTTCCTTCTTGATTTACATCATTCTAAGCTTAAAACTGTTAAATATGATTTTGCTTCTTTTTTACTTACTTCATTCTAGTTCCTTTATGTTCCTGGATTTCTTTCTGGACAGTATCAAACATCTCTTTTTCTTCTTGTTCTTTCTTTTTACTTCGTTGTAGCTTTAATATTCTGAAACATGATCTCTCTTCTTTCTGGTGTTCTTTCTGGATTTATTTCATTTTAGCGAAACATTAGGCTTAAGAAATTTCCGGTATAATAGTAAAAAAACAACAGAAACAGCCAAAAGAAAGCTTGTTTGAGTGTATTAAGACTAGAATGAAGGAAATCAAGAAGAACAGAGATCATTTAAAGAGAAGTAAATCGGTAGAACAACAGAAATAAAGGAAACAGCTATTTAATGGTATTAAGGCTAGAATGAAGTGAATCAGGACAGGACAAAGAAGTGAAAGAGATCTAAGAGGTTTACGGCTACAATGAAGTAGATCAATAAGGAACAACAGAAAACCTAAAGAGCACGTGTATTAATGCTGGAATGAAATCCAGAAAGAAAAACAGAAATAAGCAGATGATAAAATGTTTAAGAATATTAAGCCTAGAATGAAAAATCAAGAATTACAGAAACAATAGAACAAGGGTTATTTAGGTTGTTTCTTGAAAGGTAGAATGAAGTAAATCAAGAAGAAAAGAGATGCAAAAGAGATCATGTTTCATAATCTCATTCGCTTCTTTCTGTTGTCGACTGCTTTCTAGCCTTAATAAGCTTTTTGTTGTTTCTGTTTTTCCTTACTGATTTCCATTCTAACCTTACTACCCTTAAACATTATATCTTTCCCTTATTCTTGTTCTTTCTTGATTTAATTCATTCTAGCATTAATAAACATCTCCTCTTTCGTTTTTTTCTGTTGTCCTTTCTTGATTTACTGAATTCTAGAACTTAATACTTAAATATGATCTCTTGCTTCTTTCTGTTGTTCTTCATTTACTTCAGAAGTCTAGCCTTAATACACTAGAACAAGGTTTCTTTAGGAAGTTTCTTTTGTTCTTTATTTCCATCCAGCAGTAGACTAGAACAAACTTTCTTTAGGTAGTGTCTGCTTTTTATTGATTTACTTGATTCTATGTTTAATTATTTCATTCATTTCTTTCCTTAATACACCAGAATATGGTTTCTTCGGACTTTCTGTTTTTTCTTGATTTACTTCATTCTAGCTTTTTTTGAAACCCTAAAGATAACCCTAACCCTAGGCCTTAATTTAAAACTAACTCTAACCCTAACTCTGACCATAACTAATCAGAACCTGAATCTTAACCCTAATCAAATCCCTTACTTTAACCCTAAACCTATCCCTAACCCTAACCCTAAACGTAACCCTAACCCCAAATGTAAAACTAACCCTTACCCAAAACCTAACGCGAACCTTACATTAACCCTAAACGTAGCCCTTACCTAGCTGTTAATTTACAGTTGGGGTTAGAACGAAGTAATCAAGAAAGAACAAGAGATGTAAAAATCATATTTAATATTAAGACTAGAAGTATATCAAAAAAGAAGACGCTACCTAAGGAACGCTTATTCTAATGTATTATGTTCTAGAATTCAGTAAATCAAGAAAGGACAACAGAAAAAAACGAAAGCGGTGATGTTTAAGATTATTAATGCTAGAATGAATTAAATCAAGAAAGAACAAGAATAAGGGAAAGATATAATGTTTAAGGGTAGTAAGGTTAGAATGGAAATCAGTAAGGAAAAACAAAGAAAGCTTGTTTGTGTATTAAGGCTAGAAAGCAGTAGACAACAGAAAGAAGCGAATGAGATTATGAAACATGATCTCTTTTGCATCTCTTTTCTTCTTGATTTACTTCATTCTACCTTTCAAGATTTACAGAAGCAACCTAAATAACCCTTGTTCTATTGTTTCTGTAATTCTTGATTTTTCATTCTAGGCTTAATATTCTTAAACATTCCAGCACTAATACACGTGTTCTTTAGGTTTTCTGTTGTTCCTTATTGATCTACTTCATTGTAGCCGTAAACCTCTTAGATCTCTTTCACTTCTTTGTCCTGATTTACTTCATTCTAGCCTTAATACCACTAAATAGCTGTTTCCTTTTTTTGTTGTTCTACCTTGATTTATTTCTCTAAATGATCTCTGTTCTTCTTGATTTCCTTCATTCTAGTCTTAATACACTCAAACAAGCTTTCTTTTGGCTGTTTCTGTTGTTTTTTTACTGATTTCCATTACAGCCGCAAATTTCTTAAACCTAATGTTTCGCTTCTTTCTGTTCTTGATTTTCTTCATGCTAGCCTTTATGCAAAGAAACAAGCTATAGGCAGTCTCTGATGTTCCTTACGGATTTCCTTCATTCTAGCCTTAATTACCTTAAATATGATCTCTTTTGCTTCTGTTGTACTTTCTTGATTTGCTTCATTCTTACAATAGTAAACATTATCTTTCATTTCTTTTGTTTTTTTTCTTGATTTCATTCTCGTTCATTGAAATTTTAATTGATAGTGGGAAGTGGTCACTGTCAATGCGGGCGCCAATGGAGAAGTTGCTGCAACTGGTCAATAGCTCAGGTGAAACCAAAATGTAGTCCAACACACTGGCACCGAGGGGGGAGAGGAAGGTAAAATTGTCAGCGTGGGGATACGTGCCCGCCAACAATCCTCCACCACCTTAAATCAAGAAAGAACAAGAGGAGGTAGCGAAAGAGATTATCTTTTAAAATAAAGTAGATCAAGATGGTAAAACAGGAACAAAATAAAGACGTTGTTTGAGTGTATTAAGGCCTAGAATGAAGGACATCAAGAAAGAAAGAAAGAAAGAAACAACCTATAGAAAGCTTCTCCGAGTCCCTCCAATCAAGATTGGTTAATCAAGAACAACAGAAAGAAGCGAAAGAGATCGTTTTAAGAGAGAGCTAGAATGAAGTCAGTAAAGAACAACAGAAACAACCCAAAGAAAGCTTCTTGTTTAGAAGTAAATCAAGAAAGAACGAAAAGATGCAAAAGAGAAGCGGTGGAAGAGTATTGGCTAGAAGTAAGTCAGTAAAGAACAAAAGAAACAACCGTGTGTATTAAGGCTAGAATGAAATAATTCCAGAAATAACCTGAAAAAAACCTAAAGAAAGTTGCTTCGAGTGTATTAAGGCTGGAATGAAGTAAATCAAGAAAGAACGCCAGAAACAACTTAAAAGTTTCATCGAGTGTATTATGGCTAGAATGAAGTAAAGCAAGAAAAAAACAATAACCTAAAGCAAATTTGTTCAAGTGTGTTAAGCGTAGAATGTAGTAAATCAAGACAGAACAACAGAAACAACCTAAAGAAATCTTTTTCAGTCAACTAAGACTAGAATGAAGCAAATCAATAAACAACAGAAAGTGAAATACATCTTTTTAAAGCGGGAATGAAATCAAGAAGGAACGGCAGAAAGAAAAGTGATAATATTTAAGGCTAGGAGGTAAATCAAGAATGAACAACAGAAATAACCAAAAAGCGTCTTCGAGTATGGCTAGAATGAAGTAAATCAAGAAAGGAGAAAGATGTTTTAGGGACGTAAGGCTAGAATTGTTAAAAATACCAACAGAAAGAAGCGAAAGAGATCGTCAAAGAGTTTTAGAAAAATTAAATCAAGAGAAAATAGGTGAAATAGATCATGTTTAAGACTAAAGGCTAGAATGAAATAAAGATCAACAGAAAAAACCTAAAGCTTGTTTGAGTGTACTAAGGTTAGAATGATATTAAAGAACAACAGAAAGAAGCGAAAATGATCATGTTTCAGGGTAAAAATGAGGTAAATCAAGAAGGAACAAAAGAAACAATAAACATATCAATAAATAAAAAAATATCATTTCTGCTGCTTTCTGTTGTTTTTTCATGACTTACATTCTATCAATAAACTAAAACATGACCTCTATTCCTGTTGTTCTTTCTTAATTAACCATTCTATCATTAATTACAAGCTATCAGCTTGTTTCTCGATCTTTCTTTTATTTTATTCCAGCCCCAATAAGCATTCGCTTCTGGTTTTTCTTCATTTACTTGATTCTAGCATTAAAACATTAGAACAAGCGTTCTTTAGGTAGTGTCTGTTCTTTATTTTTACTCCATCCTAGCCTCAATACTCTTAAACGTGGTCTGTTCCGCTTCTTTCTGCTATTTTTTCTTGATATACTTCATTCTGGCATGTACACAAGAACAAACTAGGTTGTTTCTCTTCTTGATATATTTAATTCTAGCTTTATTACACTAGAACAAGCGTTCTTTAGGTTGTTTATTGGTTTACTTCATTCTATCATTCCGAACACCCTTAATCATCTGTTTCCATTTCCTGTTCTCTATTGATTTACCTCATCCCCTTAATATACTACAAGCGTTCTTGGTTTTCTGTAGCTCTTTATTACCACTCTATCCTTGATACCCTTAAAATGTCCTTTCTTGATTTACTTCTACCATTAATACATTGAAAACATGACTTCTTTCGCCTCCTCTTGTTTTTTCTTGATTTACCTGATTCTAGCTTTAATAATCTTAAATATTAACTCTTCCATTTCTTTCTGTTCTTTAATGAATTACCTTAATGTAGGCTTAATACATTCGAAAAAGCTTTCTTTAGTTTGCTTCGTGGTTCTTTCTTGATATACTTCTTTCTAGCCTTAATACTCTTACAACCATTTCTGTTGTTTTTTTCCTAATATCCTTCATTCAAGCCTTAATAAACTCAAACAAGGTTTCTTTAGGTTGTTTCTGTTCTTTCTTGATTTACTTCATTCGAACCCTAACAGTAAAATAACGGTTAGGGTTAGCGTTAGGTTTAGGGTTAGGGTTCGGGTTAGGGACAGGGGTTAGGGGTTAAGGTAAAGTTAAGTTTAGGGTTTGAGTTAGGGTTACGCTTAACGTTAGGGTACGCTTTAGGGTTAAGGTTAGGATTAGGGTTATATTAAGGCCTAAATTTAGGGTTAGGGCTAGGGTTACGGATAGGGTTAAAATAAGGGCTAGGGTTAGGGTTAAAATTAAGATTAAGATTAGGATTAGGGCTAGATTAGGGTTCGGGTTCTGATGAGAGTTAAAGTCAGAGTAAGAGTTAGAGTTAGCCTTAAATTAAGGGCTATGGTTAGGGTGACCGTTAGGGTTATGCTAATGGTTAGGGTACTAAAGCTAGAATCAAGTAAATCAAGAAAGCGAACGAGATCATGTTTAAGGCTATTAAGGCTAGAAAGGATATCGGTAAAGAAAAACAGAAACTACCTAAAGAAAGCTTGTTTGAGTGATGAAGGAAATGAAGAAGGAACAGAGGAAATCGAAACATCATGTTTCAGTGTAGTAAGGGTAGAATGTAAATCAATAAAGAAGCAACCTAAAGAACTTTTATAAGGAGTGTATTAAAGCTAGAACAAAGTAAATCAGGAAAGAAAGAAGCGCTAGAGATCATGTTTATTAAGGCTAGAATACAGGAAACCGGTAAAGAACAGAAAGCCTAAAGAAAGCTTGTTCTGGTGTAAGGCTAGAATGAAATGTCAAGAAAGAACAAAAGTAACAGCCTGAAGAAACCTTGTTCTAGGTATTAAGGCTAGAAAGAAGTATATCAAGAAAGAACAGAAAGCGACATTCATGTTTAAGGGTATTACGCCTAAAATGAAGTAATTTAAAAAGAACTGAAACAACATAAAGAAACGTTCGAGGGTATTGTTAGGATGAAGTCAAGAAAGAACAACGAAGCAAACTAGAGAAAGTTTTAGAACGTATTAAGCCTACAATAGAGCCTACATTAGAGCAGAAGGAAATTTTAAGATTATTAAAGCTAGAATCCAGTTAAGTCATGAAAGAACATGTTTCTGTTCTTTCTTGATTTCTGTTGTTTCTGTTGTTTCTGTTCTTTCTTGGTTTACTTCATTCTAGCCTTGTACACTGAAACATGATTCGCTTATTCTTGTTTATTGATCTAGCATTAATACACGTTTTTTTCTTGACACTGAAACATGATCTCTTTCGATTTCCTCCTTTCTTTTCCTTCATCACCCAAACAAGCTTTAGGTAGTTTCTGTTTTTCTTTACCGATATCCTTTCTAGCCTTAATAGCCTTAAACATGATCTCTTTCGCTTCTTCCCCTTTTATTTCTTGATTTACTTAATTGATTTAGCTTTAATACCCTAAAAGGTAAAGGTAAAGGTTCCCCTTGACAATTTTTGTCCAGTCGTGTTCGACTCTAGGGGGCGGTGCTCATCCCCGTTTCCAAGCCATAGAGCCAGCGTTTTGTCCGAAGACAATCTTCCGTGGTCACATGGCCAGTGCGACTTAGACACGGAACGCTGTTACCTTCCCACCGAGGTGGTCCCTATTAATCTACTCGCACTTGCATGCTTTCGAACCGCTAGGTTGGCGGGAGCTGGGACAAGCGACGGGCGCTCACTCCGTCGCGTGGATTCGATCTTACGACTGCTTGGTCTTCTGACCCTGCAGCACAGGCTTCTGCGGTTTAGCCCACAGCGCCACCACGTCCCGTGTTAATACCCTAACCTTTAGCATAACCCTAACCCTAACGGTCACCCTAACCCTAGCCCTCGATTTAAGGCTAACCCTTAGTCTGACTTTAACTCTCATCGGAACCCGAACTTTAACCCTAACCCTATCCGTAACCCTAGCCCTAACCCTATTTAGGACTTATTTTAACCCTAATAATAAACCTTAACCCTAAAGCCTACCCTAGTAACCCCAAGCCTAACCCTAAACCTAGCGCGAACCCTAACCGTTACTTTACTGTTAGGGTTAGAATGAAGTAAATCAAGAAAGAACCAAAAAAACTTCCTAAAGAAACCTTGTTCTAGTATTTAAGGCTAGACTGAAGTAAATCACGAAAGAACAACAGAAAGAAGCAAAAGAGGTCATGTTTAATATTAAAGCTAGAATGTAAATCAAGAAAGTTCAACAGAAAGAAGCAAAAGAGATAATGTTTGAAGGAATTGTGAACAACAGAAATTTATAAAGCTTGTTTGAGTTTATTAAGGCTTGAATGAACGCTATAAAAAAAAACAGAATGAAGAAAAAGGCCAGGTTTAAGAAATTTGAGGGTGTTAGAAAAAGGTTAGAAAAAAATTAAATCAAGAGAAAACAACAGAAGGAAGCGAAATAGATCTTGTCTAAGACCAAAGTTAGAAAGAATTAAATCAAGATAGAACACGAGAAACAACATAAAGAAAGCTACTATAAGGCTAGAATGAAATCAAAAAAGAATAGAAAGAAGCGAAAATCATTTTTCAGTGGTTTAAGGATGGAATGAGGTAGGTCAAAAACGAACAAAACATGAACCGTCCTTAATATTAAACCTGATCTATTTTGCTTCTTTCTGTTCTTTCATGATTTACTTCATTCTAGCCTTAGTAATTTTAAACATCAGCTTCTAAGCTTCTTTCAGCTTTTCTTTCTTGATTTGATTCTAGCCTTAGAAGAAGCGTTCTTTAGGTAGTCTGTTTTTCTTTTTTGGTTTACCTTAGCCTTTACACTGTTAAACATGCTCTTTCGCTTCTTTCTGTTGATCCTTTACTTCATTCTAACCTTAATACACTGAAACATCTTTTGCATCTTTCTCTTGTTCTTTCTTGATCTAATTCATTCCCTTTAATACAATAGAACAAGGTTTCTTTAGGTTATTTCTGCTGTTTTTATTACTTCATTGTAGCATTAAAACGCTTAGATTTTCGCTTCTTTCTGTACTCATTTACTTAATTCTGGCCTTCATAGCCTTAAACAGCTTTCCCTCATTTGTTCCTTCTTGATTTACTTCATTCTAGTCTTAATACCCTGAAACATAATCTTTTTCGCTTCTTGTTTTTCTTGATTTGCTTTTCAAGCTTTAAAACTATTATCTTTCATTTCTTCCGATTTTCTTTTTTGATATACCTTATTGTAGACTCAATACACTCGAACAAGGTTTCTTTAGGTTCTTTGTTGTTTTACTTCATTCTAACCTTAAAAACCCTGGAACAAGGTCTTTTTAAGTTTCATTTGTTCTTTCTAAATTACTTCATTTTCGGCTTAATACCATTAAACATGATTTTCGTTTTTTATTCCTGTTTTTTCATCTTTCTAGCCTTACTACACTTTACCATGATCCCTTTCGCTTCTTTCTGTTGTTCCTTCTTGATTTACATCATTCTAAGCTTAAAACTGTTAAATATGATTTTGCTTCTTTTTTACTTACTTCATTCTAGTTCCTTTATGTTCCTGGATTTCTTTCTGGACAGTATCAAACATCTCTTTTTCTTCTTGTTCTTTCTTTTTACTTCGTTGTAGCTTTAATATTCTGAAACATGATCTCTCTTCTTTCTGGTGTTCTTTCTGGATTTATTTCATTTTAGCGAAACATTAGGCTTAAGAAATTTCCGGTATAATAGTAAAAAAACAACAGAAACAGCCAAAAGAAAGCTTGTTTGAGTGTATTAAGACTAGAATGAAGGAAATCAAGAAGAACAGAGATCATTTAAAGAGAAGTAAATCGGTAGAACAACAGAAATAAAGGAAACAGCTATTTAATGGTATTAAGGCTAGAATGAAGTGAATCAGGACAGGACAAAGAAGTGAAAGATTTAAGAGGTTTACGGCTACAATGAAGTAGATCAATAAGGAACAACAGAAAACCTAAAGAGCACGTGTATTAATGCTGGAATGAAATCCAGAAAGAAAAACAGAAATAAGCAGATGATAAAATGTTTAAGAATATTAAGCCTAGAATGAAAAATCAAGAATTACAGAAACAATAGAACAAGGGTTATTTAGGTTGTTTCTTGAAAGGTAGAATGAAGTAAATCAAGAAGAAAAGAGATGCAAAAGAGATCATGTTTCATAATCTCATTCGCTTCTTTCTGTTGTCGACTGCTTTCTAGCCTTAATAAGCTTTTTGTTGTTTCTGTTTTTCCTTACTGATTTCCATTCTAACCTTACTACCCTTAAACATTATATCTTTCCCTTATTCTTGTTCTTTCTTGATTTAATTCATTCTAGCATTAATAAACATCTCCTCTTTCGTTTTTTTCTGTTGTCCTTTCTTGATTTACTGAATTCTAGAACTTAATACTTAAATATGATCTCTTGCTTCTTTCTGTTGTTCTTCATTTACTTCAGAAGTCTAGCCTTAATACACTAGAACAAGGTTTCTTTAGGAAGTTTCTTTTGTTCTTTATTTCCATCCAGCAGTAGACTAGAACAAACTTTCTTTAGGTAGTGTCTGCTTTTTATTGATTTACTTGATTCTATGTTTAATTATTTCATTCATTTCTTTCCTTAATACACCAGAATATGGTTTCTTCGGACTTTCTGTTTTTTCTTGATTTACTTCATTCTAGCTTTTTTTGAAACCCTAAAGATACCCTAACCCTAGGCCTTAATTTAAAACTAACTCTAACCCTAACTCTGACCATAACTAATCAGAACCTGAATCTTAACCCTAATCAAATCCCTTACTTTAACCCTAAACCTATCCCTAACCCTAACCCTAAACGTAACCCTAACCCCAAATGTAAAACTAACCCTTACCCAAAACCTAACGCGAACCTTACATTAACCCTAAACGTAGCCCTTACCTAGCTGTTAATTTACAGTTGGGGTTAGAACGAAGTTAATCAAGAAAGAACAAGAGATGTAAAAATCATATTTAATATTAAGACTAGAAGTATATCAAAAAAGAAGACGCTACCTAAGGAACGCTTATTCTAATGTATTATGTTCTAGAATTCAGTAAATCAAGAAAGGACAACAGAAAAAAACGAAAGCGGTGATGTTTAAGATTATTAATGCTAGAATGAATTAAATCAAGAAAGAACAAGAATAAGGGAAAGATATAATGTTTAAGGGTAGTAAGGTTAGAATGGAAATCAGTAAGGAAAAACAAAGAAAGCTTGTTTGTGTATTAAGGCTAGAAAGCAGTAGACAACAGAAAGAAGCGAATGAGATTATGAAACATGATCTCTTTTGCATCTCTTTTCTTCTTGATTTACTTCATTCTACCTTTCAAGATTTACAGAAGCAACCTAAATAACCCTTGTTCTATTGTTTCTGTAATTCTTGATTTTTCATTCTAGGCTTAATATTCTTAAACATTCCAGCACTAATACACGTGTTCTTTAGGTTTTCTGTTGTTCCTTATTGATCTACATTGTAGCCGTAAACCTCTTAGATCTCTTTCACTTCTTTGTCCTGATTTACTTCATTCTAGCCTTAATACCACTAAATAGCTGTTTCCTTTTTTTGTTGTTCTACCTTGATTTATTTCTCTAAATGATCTCTGTTCTTCTTGATTTCCTTCATTCTAGTCTTAATACACTCAAACAAGCTTTCTTTTGGCTGTTTCTGTTGTTTTTTTACTGATTTCCATTATAGCCGCAAATTTCTTAAACCTAATGTTTCGCTTCTTTCTGTTCTTGATTTTCTTCATGCTAGCCTTTATGCAAAGAAACAAGCTATAGGCAGTCTCTGATGTTCCTTACGGATTTCCTTCATTCTAGCCTTAATTACCTTAAATATGATCTCTTTTGCTTCTGTTGTACTTTCTTGATTTGCTTCATTCTTACAATAGTAAACATTATCTTTCATTTCTTTTGTTTTTTTTCTTGATTTCATTCTCGTTCATTGAAATTTTAATTGATAGTGGGAAGTGGTCACTGTCAATGCGGGCGCCAATGGAGAAGTTGCTGCAACTGGTCAATAGCTCAGGTGAAACCAAAATGTAGTCCAACACACTGGCACCGAGGGGGGAGAGGAAGGTAAAATTGTCAGCGTGGGGATACGTGCCCGCCAACAATCCTCCACCACCTTAAATCAAGAAAGAACAAGAGGAGGTAGCGAAAGAGATTATCTTTTAAAATAAAGTAGATCAAGATGGTAAAACAGGAACAAAATAAAGACGTTGTTTGAGTGTATTAAGGCCTAGAATGAAGGACATCAAGAAAGAAAGAAAGAAAGAAACAACCTATAGAAAGCTTCTCCGAGTCCCTCCAATCAAGATTGGTTAATCAAGAACAACAGAAAGAAGCGAAAGAGATCGTTTTAAGAGAGAGCTAGAATGAAGTCAGTAAAGAACAACAGAAACAACCCAAAGAAAGCTTCTTGTTTAGAAGTAAATCAAGAAAGAACGAAAAGATGCAAAAGAGAAGCGGTGGAAGAGTATTGGCTAGAAGTAAGTCAGTAAAGAACAAAAGAAACAACCGTGTGTATTAAGGCTAGAATGAAATAATTCCAGAAATAACCTGAAAAAAACCTAAAGAAAGTTGCTTCGAGTGTATTAAGGCTGGAATGAAGTAAATCAAGAAAGAACGCCAGAAACAACTTAAAAGTTTCATCGAGTGTATTATGGCTAGAATGAAGTAAAGCAAGAAAAAAACAATAACCTAAAGCAAATTTGTTCAAGTGTGTTAAGCGTAGAATGTAGTAAATCAAGACAGAACAACAGAAACAACCTAAAGAAATCTTTTTCAGTCAACTAAGACTAGAATGAAGCAAATCAATAAACAACAGAAAGTGAAATACATCTTTTTAAAGCGGGAATGAAATCAAGAAGGAACGGCAGAAAGAAAAGTGATAATATTTAAGGCTAGGAGGTAAATCAAGAATGAACAACAGAAATAACCAAAAAGCGTCTTCGAGTATGGCTAGAATGAAGTAAATCAAGAAAGGAGAAAGATGTTTTAGGGACGTAAGGCTAGAATTGTTAAAAATACCAACAGAAAGAAGCGAAAGAGATCGTCAAAGAGTTTTAGAAAAATTAAATCAAGAGAAAATAGGTGAAATAGATCATGTTTAAGACTAAAGGCTAGAATGAAATAAAGATCAACAGAAAAAACCTAAAGCTTGTTTGAGTGTACTAAGGTTAGAATGATATTAAAGAACAACAGAAAGAAGCGAAAATGATCATGTTTCAGGGTAAAAATGAGGTAAATCAAGAAGGAACAAAAGAAACAATAAACATATCAATAAATAAAAAAAAACATTTCTGCTGCTTTCTGTTGTTTTTTCATGACTTACATTCTATCAATAAACTAAAACATGACCTCTATTCCTGTTGTTCTTTCTTAATTAACCATTCTATCATTAATTACAAGCTATCAGCTTGTTTCTCGATCTTTCTTTTATTTTATTCCAGCCCCAATAAGCATTCGCTTCTGGTTTTTCTTCATTTACTTGATTCTAGCATTAAAACATTAGAACAAGCGTTCTTTAGGTAGTGTCTGTTCTTTATTTTTACTCCATCCTAGCCTCAATACTCTTAAACGTGGTCTGTTCCGCTTCTTTCTGCTATTTTTTCTTGATATACTTCATTCTGGCATGTACACAAGAACAAACTAGGTTGTTTCTCTTCTTGATATATTTAATTCTAGCTTTATTACACTAGAACAAGCGTTCTTTAGGTTGTTTATTGGTTTACTTCATTCTATCATTCCGAACACCCTTAATCATCTGTTTCCATTTCCTGTTCTCTATTGATTTACCTCATCCCCTTAATATACTACAAGCGTTCTTGGTTTTCTGTAGCTCTTTATTACCACTCTATCCTTGATACCCTTAAAATGTCCTTTCTTGATTTACTTCTACCATTAATACATTGAAAACATGACTTCTTTCGCCTCCTCTTGTTTTTTCTTGATTTACCTGATTCTAGCTTTAATAATCTTAAATATTAACTCTTCCATTTCTTTCTGTTCTTTAATGAATTACCTTAATGTAGGCTTAATACATTCGAAAAAGCTTTCTTTAGTTTGCTTCGTGGTTCTTTCTTGATATACTTCTTTCTAGCCTTAATACTCTTACAACCATTTCTGTTGTTTTTTTCCTAATATCCTTCATTCAAGCCTTAATAAACTCAAACAAGGTTTCTTTAGGTTGTTTCTGTTCTTTCTTGATTTACTTCATTCGAACCCTAACAGTAAAATAACGGTTAGGGTTAGCGTTAGGTTTAGGGTTAGGGTTCGGGTTAGGGACAGGGGTTAGGGGTTAAGGTAAAGTTAAGTTTAGGGTTTGAGTTAGGGTTACGCTTAACGTTAGGGTACGCTTTAGGGTTAAGGTTAGGATTAGGGTTATATTAAGGCCTAAATTTAGGGTTAGGGCTAGGGTTACGGATAGGGTTAAAATAAGGGCTAGGGTTAGGGTTAAAATTAAGATTAAGATTAGGATTAGGGCTAGATTAGGGTTCGGGTTCTGATGAGAGTTAAAGTCAGAGTAAGAGTTAGAGTTAGCCTTAAATTAAGGGCTATGGTTAGGGTGACCGTTAGGGTTATGCTAATGGTTAGGGTACTAAAGCTAGAATCAAGTAAATCAAGAAAGCGAACGAGATCATGTTTAAGGCTATTAAGGCTAGAAAGGATATCGGTAAAGAAAAACAGAAACTACCTAAAGAAAGCTTGTTTGAGTGATGAAGGAAATGAAGAAGGAACAGAGGAAATCGAAACATCATGTTTCAGTGTAGTAAGGGTAGAATGTAAATCAATAAAGAAGCAACCTAAAGAACGTTTATAAGGAGTGTATTAAAGCTAGAACAAAGTAAATCAGGAAAGAAAGAAGCGCTAGAGATCATGTTTATTAAGGCTAGAATACAGGAAACCGGTAAAGAACAGAAAGCCTAAAGAAAGCTTGTTCTGGTGTAAGGCTAGAATGAAATGTCAAGAAAGAACAAAAGTAACAACCTGAAGAAACCTTGTTCTAGGTATTAAGGCTAGAAAGAAGTATATCAAGAAAGAACAGAAAGCGACATTCATGTTTAAGGGTATTACGCCTAAAATGAAGTAATTTAAAAAGAACTGAAACAACATAAAGAAACGTTCGAGGGTATTGTTAGGATGAAGTCAAGAAAGAACAACGAAGCAAACTAGAGAAAGTTTTAGAACGTATTAAGCCTACAATAGAGCCTACATTAGAGCAGAAGGAAATTTTAAGATTATTAAAGCTAGAATCCAGTTAAGTCATGAAAGAACATGTTTCTGTTCTTTCTTGATTTCTGTTGTTTCTGTTGTTTCTGTTCTTTCTTGGTTTACTTCATTCTAGCCTTGTACACTGAAACATGATTCGCTTATTCTTGTTTATTGATCTAGCATTAATACACGTTTTTTTCTTGACACTGAAACATGATTTCCTCCTTTCTTTTCCTTCATCACCCAAACAAGCTTTAGGTAGTTTCTGTTTTTCTTTACCGATATCCTTTCTAGCCTTAATAGCCTTAAACATGATCTCTTTCGCTTCTTCCCCTTTTATTTCTTGATTTACTTAATTGATTTAGCTTTAATACCCTAAAAGGTAAAGGTAAAGGTTCCCCTTGACAATTTTTGTCCAGTCGTGTTGGACTCTAGGGGGCGGTGCTCATCCCCTTTTCCAAGCCATAGAGCCAGCGTTTTGTCCGAAGACAATCTTCCGTGGTCACATGGCCAGTGCGACTTAGACACGGAACGCTGTTACCTTCCCACCGAGGTGGTCCCTATTAATCTACTCGCACTTGCATGCTTTCGAACCGCTAGGTTGGCGGGAGCTGGGACAAGCGACGGGCGCTCACTCCGTCGCGTGGATTCGATCTTACGACTGCTTGGTCTTCTGACCCTGCAGCACAGGCTTCTGCGGTTTAGCCCACAGCGCCACCACGTCCCGTGTTAATACCCTAACCTTTAGCATAACCCTAACCCTAACGGTCACCCTAACCCTAGCCCTCGATTTAAGGCTAACCCTTAGTCTGACTTTAACTCTCATCGGAACCCGAACTTTAACCCTAACCCTATCCGTAACCCTAGCCCTAACCCTATTTAGGACTTATTTTAACCCTAATAATAAACCTTAACCCTAAAGCCTACCCTAGTAACCCCAAGCCTAACCCTAAACCTAGCGCGAACCCTAACCGTTACTTTACTGTTAGGGTTAGAATGAAGTAAATCAAGAAAGAACCAAAAAAACTTCCTAAAGAAACCTTGTTCTAGTATTTAAGGCTAGACTGAAGTAAATCACGAAAGAACAACAGAAAGAAGCAAAAGAGGTCATGTTTAATATTAAAGCTAGAATGTAAATCAAGAAAGTTCAACAGAAAGAAGCAAAAGAGATAATGTTTGAAGGAATTGTGAACAACAGAAATTTATAAAGCTTGTTTGAGTTTATTAAGGCTTGAATGAACGCTATAAAAAAAAACAGAATGAAGAAAAAGGCCAGGTTTAGGAAATTTGAGGGTGTTAGAAAAAGGTTAGAAAAAAATTAAATCAAGAGAAAACAACAGAAGGAAGCGAAATAGATCTTGTCTAAGACCAAAGTTAGAAAGAATTAAATCAAGATAGAACACGAGAAACAACATAAAGAAAGCTACTATAAGGCTAGAATGAAATCAAAAAAGAATAGAAAGAAGCGAAAATCATTTTTCAGTGGTTTAAGGATGGAATGAGGTAGGTCAAAAACGAACAAAACATGAACCGTCCTTAATATTAAACCTGATCTATTTTGCTTCTTTCTGTTCTTTCATGATTTACTTCATTCTAGCCTTAGTAATTTTAAACATCAGCTTCTAAGCTTCTTTCAGCTTTTCTTTCTTGATTTGATTCTAGCCTTAGAAGAAGCGTTCTTTAGGTAGTCTGTTTTTCTTTTTTGGTTTACCTTAGCCTTTACACTGTTAAACATGCTCTTTCGCTTCTTTCTGTTGATCCTTTACTTCATTCTAACCTTAATACACTGAAACATCTTTTGCATCTTTCTCTTGTTCTTTCTTGATCTAATTCATTCCCTTTAATACAATAGAACAAGGTTTCTTTAGGTTATTTCTGCTGTTTTTATTACTTCATTGTAGCATTAAAACGCTTAGATTTTCGCTTCTTTCTGTACTCATTTACTTAATTCTGGCCTTCATAGCCTTAAACAGCTTTCCCTCATTTGTTCCTTCTTGATTTACTTCATTCTAGTCTTAATACCCTGAAACATAATCTTTTTCGCTTCTTGTTTTTCTTGATTTGCTTTTCAAGCTTTAAAACTATTATCTTTCATTTCTTCCGATTTTCTTTTTTGATATACCTTATTGTAGACTCAATACACTCGAACAAGGTTTCTTTAGGTTCTTTGTTGTTTTACTTCATTCTAACCTTAAAAACCCTGGAACAAGGTCTTTTTAAGTTTCATTTGTTCTTTCTAAATTACTTCATTTTCGGCTTAATACCATTAAACATGATTTTCGTTTTTTATTCCTGTTTTTTCATCTTTCTAGCCTTACTACACTTTACCATGATCCCTTTCGCTTCTTTCTGTTGTTCCTTCTTGATTTACATCATTCTAAGCTTAAAACTGTTAAATATGATTTTGCTTCTTTTTTACTTACTTCATTCTAGTTCCTTTATGTTCCTGGATTTCTTTCTAGACAGTATCAAACATCTCTTTTTCTTCTTGTTCTTTCTTTTTACTTCGTTGTAGCTTTAATATTCTGAAACATGATCTCTCTTCTTTCTGGTGTTCTTTCTGGATTTATTTCATTTTAGCGAAACATTAGGCTTAAGAAATTTCCGGTATAATAGTAAAAAAACAACAGAAACAGCCAAAAGAAAGCTTGTTTGAGTGTATTAAGACTAGAATGAAGGAAATCAAGAAGAACAGAGATCATTTAAAGAGAAGTAAATCGGTAGAACAACAGAAATAAAGGAAACAGCTATTTAATGGTATTAAGGCTAGAGTGAAGTGAATCAGGACAGGACAAAGAAGTGAAAGAGATTTAAGAGGTTTACGGCTACAATGAAGTAGATCAATAAGGAACAACAGAAAACCTAAAGAGCACGTGTATTAATGCTGGAATGAAATCCAGAAAGAAAAACAGAAATAAGCAGATGATAAAATGTTTAAGAATATTAAGCCTAGAATGAAAAATCAAGAATTACAGAAACAATAGAACATCTGTTTCCATTTCCTGTTCTCTATTGATTTACCTCATCCCCTTAATATACTACAAGCGTTCTTGGTTTTCTGTAGCTCTTTATTACCACTCTATCCTTGATACCCTTAAAATGTCCTTTCTTGATTTACTTCTACCATTAATACATTGAAAACATGACTTCTTTCGCCTCCTCTTGTTTTTTCTTGATTTACCTGATTCTAGCTTTAATAATCTTAAATATTAACTCTTCCATTTCTTTCTGTTCTTTAATGAATTACCTTAATGTAGGCTTAATACATTCGAAAAAGCTTTCTTTAGTTTGCTTCGTGGTTCTTTCTTGATATACTTCTTTCTAGCCTTAATACTCTTACAACCATTTCTGTTGTTTTTTTCCTAATATCCTTCATTCAAGCCTTAATAAACTCAAACAAGGTTTCTTTAGGTTGTTTCTGTTCTTTCTTGATTTACTTCATTCGAACCCTAACAGTAAAATAACGGTTAGGGTTAGCGTTAGGTTTAGGGTTAGGGTTCGGGTTAGGGACAGGGGTTAGGGGTTAAGGTAAAGTTAAGTTTAGGGTTTGAGTTAGGGTTACGCTTAACGTTAGGGTACGCTTTAGGGTTAAGGTTAGGATTAGGGTTATATTAAGGCCTAAATTTAGGGTTAGGGCTAGGGTTACGGATAGGGTTAAAATAAGGGCTAGGGTTAGGGTTAAAATTAAGATTAGGATTAGGGCTAGATTAGGGTTCGGGTTCTGATGAGAGTTAAAGTCAGAGTAAGAGTTAGAGTTAGCCTTAAATTAAGGGCTATGGTTAGGGTGACCGTTAGGGTTATGCTAATGGTTAGGGTACTAAAGCTAGAATCAAGTAAATCAAGAAAGCGAACGAGATCATGTTTAAGGCTATTAAGGCTAGAAAGGATATCGGTAAAGAAAAACAGAAACTACCTAAAGAAAGCTTGTTTGAGTGATGAAGGAAATGAAGAAGGAACAGAGGAAATCGAAACATCATGTTTCAGTGTAGTAAGGGTAGAATGTAAATCAATAAAGAAGCAACCTAAAGAACGTTTATAAGGAGTGTATTAAAGCTAGAACAAAGTAAATCAGGAAAGAAAGAAGCGCTAGAGATCATGTTTATTAAGGCTAGAATACAGGAAACCGATAAAGAACAGAAAGCCTAAAGAAAGCTTGTTCTGGTGTAAGGCTAGAATGAAATGTCAAGAAAGAACAAAAGTAACAACCTGAAGAAACCTTGTTCTAGGTATTAAGGCTAGAAAGAAGTATATCAAGAAAAAACAGAAAGCGACATTCATGTTTAAGGGTATTACGCCTAAAATGAAGTAATTTAAAAAGAACTGAAACAACATAAAGAAACGTTCGAGGGTATTGTTAGGATGAAGTCAAGAAAGAACAACGAAGCAAACTAGAGAAAGTTTTAGAACGTATTAAGCCTACAATAGAGCCTACATTAGAGCAGAAGGAAATTTTAAGATTATTAAAGCTAGAATCCAGTTAAGTCATGAAAGAACATGTTTCTGTTCTTTCTTGATTTCTGTTGTTTCTGTTGTTTCTGTTCTTTCTTGGTTTACTTCATTCTAGCCTTGTACACTGAAACATGATTCGCTTATTCTTGTTTATTGATCTAGCATTAATACACGTTTTTTTCTTGACACTGAAACATGATCTCTTTCGATTTCCTCCTTTCTTTTCCTTCATCACCCAAACAAGCTTTAGGTAGTTTCTGTTTTTCTTTACCGATATCCTTTCTAGCCTTAATAGCCTTAAACATGATCTCTTTCGCTTCTTCCCCTTTTATTTCTTGATTTACTTAATTGATTTAGCTTTAATACCCTAAAAGGTAAAGGTAAAGGTTCCCCTTGACAATTTTTGTCCAGTCGTGTTCGACTCTAGGGGGCGGTGCTCATCCCCGTTTCCAAGCCATAGAGCCAGCGTTTTGTCCGAAGACAATCTTCCGTGGTCACATGGCCAGTGCGACTTAGACACGGAACGCTGTTACCTTCCCACCGAGGTGGTCCCTATTAATCTACTCGCACTTGCATGCTTTCGAACCGCTAGGTTGGCGGGAGCTGGGACAAGCGACGGGCGCTCACTCCGTCGCGTGGATTCGATCTTACGACTGCTTGGTCTTCTGACCCTGCAGCACAGGCTTCTGCGGTTTAGCCCACAGCGCCACCACGTCCCGTGTTAATACCCTAACCTTTAGCATAACCCTAACCCTAACGGTCACCCTAACCCTAGCCCTCGATTTAAGGCTAACCCTTAGTCTGACTTTAACTCTCATCGGAACCCGAACTTTAACCCTAACCCTATCCGTAACCCTAGCCCTAACCCTATTTAGGACTTATTTTAACCCTAATAATAAACCTTAACCCTAAAGCCTACCCTAGTAACCCCAAGCCTAACCCTAAACCTAGCGCGAACCCTAACCGTTACTTTACTGTTAGGGTTAGAATGAAGTAAATCAAGAAAGAACCAAAAAAACTTCCTAAAGAAACCTTGTTCTAGTATTTAAGGCTAGACTGAAGTAAATCACGAAAGAACAACAGAAAGAAGCAAAAGAGGTCATGTTTAATATTAAAGCTAGAATGTAGATCAAGAAAGTTCAACAGAAAGAAGCAAAAGAGATAATGTTTGAAGGAATTGTGAACAACAGAAATTTATAAAGCTTGTTTGAGTTTATTAAGGCTTGAATGAACGCTATAAAAAAAAACAGAATGAAGAAAAAGGCCAGGTTTAAGAAATTTGAGGGTGTTAGAAAAAGGTTAGAAAAAAATTAAATCAAGAGAAAACAACAGAAGGAAGCGAAATAGATCTTGTCTAAGACCAAAGTTAGAAAGAATTAAATCAAGATAGAACACGAGAAACAACATAAAGAAAGCTACTATAAGGCTAGAATGAAATCAAAAAAGAATAGAAAGAAGCGAAAATCATTTTTCAGTGGTTTAAGGATGGAATGAGGTAGGTCAAAAACGAACAAAACATGAACCGTCCTTAATATTAAACCTGATCTATTTTGCTTCTTTCTGTTCTTTCATGATTTACTTCATTCTAGCCTTAGTAATTTTAAACATCAGCTTCTAAGCTTCTTTCAGCTTTTCTTTCTTGATTTGATTCTAGCCTTAGAAGAAGCGTTCTTTAGGTAGTCTGTTTTTCTTTTTTGGTTTACCTTAGCCTTTACACTGTTAAACATGCTCTTTCGCTTCTTTCTGTTGATCCTTTACTTCATTCTAACCTTAATACACTGAAACATCTTTTGCATCTTTCTCTTGTTCTTTCTTGATCTAATTCATTCCCTTTAATACAATAGAACAAGGTTTCTTTAGGTTATTTCTGCTGTTTTTATTACTTCATTGTAGCATTAAAACGCTTAGATTTTCGCTTCTTTCTGTACTCATTTACTTAATTCTGGCCTTCATAGCCTTAAACAGCTTTCCCTCATTTGTTCCTTCTTGATTTACTTCATTCTAGTCTTAATACCCTGAAACATAATCTTTTTCGCTTCTTGTTTTTCTTGATTTGCTTTTCAAGCTTTAAAACTATTATCTTTCATTTCTTCCGATTTTCTTTTTTGATATACCTTATTGTAGACTCAATACACTCGAACAAGGTTTCTTTAGGTTCTTTGTTGTTTTACTTCATTCTAACCTTAAAAACCCTGGAACAAGGTCTTTTTAAGTTTCATTTGTTCTTTCTAAATTACTTCATTTTCGGCTTAATACCATTAAACATGATTTTCGTTTTTTATTCCTGTTTTTTCATCTTTCTAGCCTTACTACACTTTACCATGATCCCTTTCGCTTCTTTCTGTTGTTCCTTCTTGATTTACATCATTCTAAGCTTAAAACTGTTAAATATGATTTTGCTTCTTTTTTACTTACTTCATTCTAGTTCCTTTATGTTCCTGGATTTCTTTCTAGACAGTATCAAACATCTCTTTTTCTTCTTGTTCTTTCTTTTTACTTCGTTGTAGCTTTAATATTCTGAAACATGATCTCTCTGATTTCTGGTGTTCTTTCTGGATTTATTTCATTTTAGCGAAACATTAGGCTTAAGAAATTTCCGGTATAATAGTAAAAAAACAACAGAAACAGCCAAAAGAAAGCTTGTTTGAGTGTATTAAGACTAGAATGAAGGAAATCAAGAAGAACAGAGATCATTTAAAGAGAAGTAAATCGGTAGAACAACAGAAATAAAGGAAACAGCTATTTAATGGTATTAAGGCTAGAATGAAGTGAATCAGGACAGGACAAAGAAGTGAAAGAGATTTAAGAGGTTTACGGCTACAATGAAGTAGATCAATAAGGAACAACAGAAAACCTAAAGAGCACGTGTATTAATGCTGGAATGAAATCCAGAAAGAAAAACAGAAATAAGCAGATGATAAAATGTTTAAGAATATTAAGCCTAGAATGAAAAATCAAGAATTACAGAAACAATAGAACATCTGTTTCCATTTCCTGTTCTCTATTGATTTACCTCATCCCCTTAATATACTACAAGCGTTCTTGGTTTTCTGTAGCTCTTTATTACCACTCTATCCTTGATACCCTTAAAATGTCCTTTCTTGATTTACTTCTACCATTAATACATTGAAAACATGACTTCTTTCGCCTCCTCTTGTTTTTTCTTGATTTACCTGATTCTAGCTTTAATAATCTTAAATATTAACTCTTCCATTTCTTTCTGTTCTTTAATGAATTACCTTAATGTAGGCTTAATACATTCGAAAAAGCTTTCTTTAGTTTGCTTCGTGGTTCTTTCTTGATATACTTCTTTCTAGCCTTAATACTCTTACAACCATTTCTGTTGTTTTTTTCCTAATATCCTTCATTCAAGCCTTAATAAACTCAAACAAGGTTTCTTTAGGTTGTTTCTGTTCTTTCTTGATTTACTTCATTCGAACCCTAACAGTAAAATAACGGTTAGGGTTAGCGTTAGGTTTAGGGTTAGGGTTCGGGTTAGGGACAGGGGTTAGGGGTTAAGGTAAAGTTAAGTTTAGGGTTTGAGTTAGGGTTACGCTTAACGTTAGGGTACGCTTTAGGGTTAAGGTTAGGATTAGGGTTATATTAAGGCCTAAATTTAGGGTTAGGGCTAGGGTTACGGATAGGGTTAAAATAAGGGCTAGGGTTAGGGTTAAAATTAAGATTAAGATTAGGATTAGGGCTAGATTAGGGTTCGGGTTCTGATGAGAGTTAAAGTCAGAGTAAGAGTTAGAGTTAGCCTTAAATTAAGGGCTATGGTTAGGGTGACCGTTAGGGTTATGCTAATGGTTAGGGTACTAAAGCTAGAATCAAGTAAATCAAGAAAGCGAACGAGATCATGTTTAAGGCTATTAAGGCTAGAAAGGATATCGGTAAAGAAAAACAGAAACTACCTAAAGAAAGCTTGTTTGAGTGATGAAGGAAATGAAGAAGGAACAGAGGAAATCGAAACATCATGTTTCAGTGTAGTAAGGGTAGAATGTAAATCAATAAAGAAGCAACCTAAAGAACGTTTATAAGGAGTGTATTAAAGCTAGAACAAAGTAAATCAGGAAAGAAAGAAGCGCTAGAGATCATGTTTATTAAGGCTAGAATACAGGAAACCGGTAAAGAACAGAAAGCCTAAAGAAAGCTTGTTCTGGTGTAAGGCTAGAATGAAATGTCAAGAAAGAACAAAAGTAACAACCTGAAGAAACCTTGTTCTAGGTATTAAGGCTAGAAAGAAGTATATCAAGAAAGAACAGAAAGCGACATTCATGTTTAAGGGTATTACGCCTAAAATGAAGTAATTTAAAAAGAACTGAAACAACATAAAGAAACGTTCGAGGGTATTGTTAGGATGAAGTCAAGAAAGAACAACGAAGCAAACTAGAGAAAGTTTTAGAACGTATTAAGCCTACAATAGAGCCTACATTAGAGCAGAAGGAAATTTTAAGATTATTAAAGCTAGAATCCAGTTAAGTCATGAAAGAACATGTTTCTGTTCTTTCTTGATTTCTGTTGTTTCTGTTGTTTCTGTTCTTTCTTGGTTTACTTCATTCTAGCCTTGTACACTGAAACATGATTCGCTTATTCTTGTTTATTGATCTAGCATTAATACACGTTTTTTTCTTGACACTGAAACATGATCTCTTTCGATTTCCTCCTTTCTTTTCCTTCATCACCCAAACAAGCTTTAGGTAGTTTCTGTTTTTCTTTACCGATATCCTTTCTAGCCTTAATAGCCTTAAACATGATCTCTTTCGCTTCTTCCCCTTTTATTTCTTGATTTACTTAATTGATTTAGCTTTAATACCCTAAAAGGTAAAGGTAAAGGTTCCCCTTGACAATTTTTGTCCAGTCATGTTCGACTCTAGGGGGCGGTGCTCATCCCCTTTTCCAAGCCATAGAGCCAGCGTTTTGTCCGAAGACAATCTTCCGTGGTCACATGGCCAGTGCGACTTAGACACGGAACGCTGTTACCTTCCCACCGAGGTGGTCCCTATTAATCTACTCGCACTTGCATGCTTTCGAACCGCTAGGTTGGCGGGAGCTGGGACAAGCGACGGGCGCTCACTCCGTCGCGTGGATTCGATCTTACGACTGCTTGGTCTTCTGACCCTGCAGCACAGGCTTCTGCGGTTTAGCCCACAGCGCCACCACGTCCCGTGTTAATACCCTAACCTTTAGCATAACCCTAACCCTAACGGTCACCCTAACCCTAGCCCTCGATTTAAGGCTAACCCTTAGTCTGACTTTAACTCTCATCGGAACCCGAACTTTAACCCTAACCCTATCCGTAACCCTAGCCCTAACCCTATTTAGGACTTATTTTAACCCTAATAATAAACCTTAACCCTAAAGCCTACCCTAGTAACCCCAAGCCTAACCCTAAACCTAGCGCGAACCCTAACCGTTACTTTACTGTTAGGGTTAGAATGAAGTAAATCAAGAAAGAACCAAAAAAACTTCCTAAAGAAACCTTGTTCTAGTATTTAAGGCTAGACTGAAGTAAATCACGAAAGAACAACAGAAAGAAGCAAAAGAGGTCATGTTTAATATTAAAGCTAGAATGTAAATCAAGAAAGTTCAACAGAAAGAAGCAAAAGAGATAATGTTTGAAGGAATTGTGAACAACAGAAATTTATAAAGCTTGTTTGAGTTTATTAAGGCTTGAATGAACGCTATAAAAAAAAACAGAATGAAGAAAAAGGCCAGGTTTAAGAAATTTGAGGGTGTTAGAAAAAGGTTAGAAAAAAATTAAATCAAGAGAAAACAACAGAAGGAAGCGAAATAGATCTTGTCTAAGACCAAAGTTAGAAAGAATTAAATCAAGATAGAACACGAGAAACAACATAAAGAAAGCTACTATAAGGCTAGAATGAAATCAAAAAAGAATAGAAAGAAGCGAAAATCATTTTTCAGTGGTTTAAGGATGGAATGAGGTAGGTCAAAAACGAACAAAACATGAACCGTCCTTAATATTAAACCTGATCTATTTTGCTTCTTTCTGTTCTTTCATGATTTACTTCATTCTAGCCTTAGTAATTTTAAACATCAGCTTCTAAGCTTCTTTCAGCTTTTCTTTCTTGATTTGATTCTAGCCTTAGAAGAAGCGTTCTTTAGGTAGTCTGTTTTTCTTTTTTGGTTTACCTTAGCCTTTACACTGTTAAACATGCTCTTTCGCTTCTTTCTGTTGATCCTTTACTTCATTCTAACCTTAATACACTGAAACATCTTTTGCATCTTTCTCTTGTTCTTTCTTGATCTAATTCATTCCCTTTAATACAATAGAACAAGGTTTCTTTAGGTTATTTCTGCTGTTTTTATTACTTCATTGTAGCATTAAAACGCTTAGATTTTCGCTTCTTTCTGTACTCATTTACTTAATTCTGGCCTTCATAGCCTTAAACAGCTTTCCCTCATTTGTTCCTTCTTGATTTACTTCATTCTAGTCTTAATACCCTGAAACATAATCTTTTTCGCTTCTTGTTTTTCTTGATTTGCTTTTCAAGCTTTAAAACTATTATCTTTCATTTCTTCCGATTTTCTTTTTTGATATACCTTATTGTAGACTCAATACACTCGAACAAGGTTTCTTTAGGTTCTTTGTTGTTTTACTTCATTCTAACCTTAAAAACCCTGGAACAAGGTCTTTTTAAGTTTCATTTGTTCTTTCTAAATTACTTCATTTTCGGCTTAATACCATTAAACATGATTTTCGTTTTTTATTCCTGTTTTTTCATCTTTCTAGCCTTACTACACTTTACCATGATCCCTTTCGCTTCTTTCTGTTGTTCCTTCTTGATTTACATCATTCTAAGCTTAAAACTGTTAAATATGATTTTGCTTCTTTTTTACTTACTTCATTCTAGTTCCTTTATGTTCCTGGATTTCTTTCTAGACAGTATCAAACATCTCTTTTTCTTCTTGTTCTTTCTTTTTACTTCGTTGTAGCTTTAATATTCTGAAACATGATCTCTCTTCTTTCTGGTGTTCTTTCTGGATTTATTTCATTTTAGCGAAACATTAGGCTTAAGAAATTTCCGGTATAATAGTAAAAAAACAACAGAAACAGCCAAAAGAAAGCTTGTTTGAGTGTATTAAGACTAGAATGAAGGAAATCAAGAAGAACAGAGATCATTTAAAGAGAAGTAAATCGGTAGAACAACAGAAATAAAGGAAACAGCTATTTAATGGTATTAAGGCTAGAATGAAGTGAATCAGGACAGGACAAAGAAGTGAAAGAGATTTAAGAGGTTTACGGCTACAATGAAGTAGATCAATAAGGAACAACAGAAAACCTAAAGAGCACGTGTATTAATGCTGGAATGAAATCCAGAAAGAAAAACAGAAATAAGCAGATGATAAAATGTTTAAGAATATTAAGCCTAGAATGAAAAATCAAGAATTACAGAAACAATAGAACATCTGTTTCCATTTCCTGTTCTCTATTGATTTACCTCATCCCCTTAATATACTACAAGCGTTCTTGGTTTTCTGTAGCTCTTTATTACCACTCTATCCTTGATACCCTTAAAATGTCCTTTCTTGATTTACTTCTACCATTAATACATTGAAAACATGACTTCTTTCGCCTCCTCTTGTTTTTTCTTGATTTACCTGATTCTAGCTTTAATAATCTTAAATATTAACTCTTCCATTTCTTTCTGTTCTTTAATGAATTACCTTAATGTAGGCTTAATACATTCGAAAAAGCTTTCTTTAGTTTGCTTCGTGGTTCTTTCTTGATATACTTCTTTCTAGCCTTAATACTCTTACAACCATTTCTGTTGTTTTTTTCCTAATATCCTTCATTCAAGCCTTAATAAACTCAAACAAGGTTTCTTTAGGTTGTTTCTGTTCTTTCTTGATTTACTTCATTCGAACCCTAACAGTAAAATAACGGTTAGGGTTAGCGTTAGGTTTAGGGTTAGGGTTTGGGTTAGGGACAGGGGTTAGGGGTTAAGGTAAAGTTAAGTTTAGGGTTTGAGTTAGGGTTACGCTTAACGTTAGGGTACGCTTTAGGGTTAAGGTTAGGATTAGGGTTATATTAAGGCCTAAATTTAGGGTTAGGGCTAGGGTTACGGATAGGGTTAAAATAAGGGCTAGGGTTAGGGTTAAAATTAAGATTAGGATTAGGGCTAGATTAGGGTTCGGGTTCTGATGAGAGTTAAAGTCAGAGTAAGAGTTAGAGTTAGCCTTAAATTAAGGGCTATGGTTAGGGTGACCGTTAGGGTTATGCTAATGGTTAGGGTACTAAAGCTAGAATCAAGTAAATCAAGAAAGCGAACGAGATCATGTTTAAGGCTATTAAGGCTAGAAAGGATATCGGTAAAGAAAAACAGAAACTACCTAAAGAAAGCTTGTTTGAGTGATGAAGGAAATGAAGAAGGAACAGAGGAAATCGAAACATCATGTTTCAGTGTAGTAAGGGTAGAATGTAAATCAATAAAGAAGCAACCTAAAGAACGTTTATAAGGAGTGTATTAAAGCTAGAACAAAGTAAATCAGGAAAGAAAGAAGCGCTAGAGATCATGTTTATTAAGGCTAGAATACAGGAAACCGATAAAGAACAGAAAGCCTAAAGAAAGCTTGTTCTGGTGTAAGGCTAGAATGAAATGTCAAGAAAGAACAAAAGTAACAACCTGAAGAAACCTTGTTCTAGGTATTAAGGCTAGAAAGAAGTATATCAAGAAAAAACAGAAAGCGACATTCATGTTTAAGGGTATTACGCCTAAAATGAAGTAATTTAAAAAGAACTGAAACAACATAAAGAAACGTTCGAGGGTATTGTTAGGATGAAGTCAAGAAAGAACAACGAAGCAAACTAGAGAAAGTTTTAGAACGTATTAAGCCTACAATAGAGCCTACATTAGAGCAGAAGGAAATTTTAAGATTATTAAAGCTAGAATCCAGTTAAGTCATGAAAGAACATGTTTCTGTTCTTTCTTGATTTCTGTTGTTTCTGTTGTTTCTGTTCTTTCTTGGTTTACTTCATTCTAGCCTTGTACACTGAAACATGATTCGCTTATTCTTGTTTATTGATCTAGCATTAATACACGTTTTTTTCTTGACACTGAAACATGATCTCTTTCGATTTCCTCCTTTCTTTTCCTTCATCACCCAAACAAGCTTTAGGTAGTTTCTGTTTTTCTTTACCGATATCCTTTCTAGCCTTAATAGCCTTAAACATGATCTCTTTCGCTTCTTCCCCTTTTATTTCTTGATTTACTTAATTGATTTAGCTTTAATACCCTAAAAGGTAAAGGTAAAGGTTCCCCTTGACAATTTTTGTCCAGTCGTGTTCGACTCTAGGGGGCGGTGCTCATCCCCGTTTCCAAGCCATAGAGCCAGCGTTTTGTCCGAAGACAATCTTCCGTGGTCACATGGCCAGTGCGACTTAGACACGGAACGCTGTTACCTTCCCACCGAGGTGGTCCCTATTAATCTACTCGCACTTGCATGCTTTCGAACCGCTAGGTTGGCGGGAGCTGGGACAAGCGACGGGCGCTCACTCCGTCGCGTGGATTCGATCTTACGACTGCTTGGTCTTCTGACCCTGCAGCACAGGCTTCTGCGGTTTAGCCCACAGCGCCACCACGTCCCGTGTTAATACCCTAACCTTTAGCATAACCCTAACCCTAACGGTCACCCTAACCCTAGCCCTCGATTTAAGGCTAACCCTTAGTCTGACTTTAACTCTCATCGGAACCCGAACTTTAACCCTAACCCTATCCGTAACCCTAGCCCTAACCCTATTTAGGACTTATTTTAACCCTAATAATAAACCTTAACCCTAAAGCCTACCCTAGTAACCCCAAGCCTAACCCTAAACCTAGCGCGAACCCTAACCGTTACTTTACTGTTAGGGTTAGAATGAAGTAAATCAAGAAAGAACCAAAAAAACTTCCTAAAGAAACCTTGTTCTAGTATTTAAGGCTAGACTGAAGTAAATCACGAAAGAACAACAGAAAGAAGCAAAAGAGGTCATGTTTAATATTAAAGCTAGAATGTAAATCAAGAAAGTTCAACAGAAAGAAGCAAAAGAGATAATGTTTGAAGGAATTGTGAACAACAGAAATTTATAAAGCTTGTTTGAGTTTATTAAGGCTTGAATGAACGCTATAAAAAAAAACAGAATGAAGAAAAAGGCCAGGTTTAAGAAATTTGAGGGTGTTAGAAAAAGGTTAGAAAAAAATTAAATCAAGAGAAAACAACAGAAGGAAGCGAAATAGATCTTGTCTAAGACCAAAGTTAGAAAGAATTAAATCAAGATAGAACACGAGAAACAACATAAAGAAAGCTACTATAAGGCTAGAATGAAATCAAAAAAGAATAGAAAGAAGCGAAAATCATTTTTCAGTGGTTTAAGGATGGAATGAGGTAGGTCAAAAACGAACAAAACATGAACCGTCCTTAATATTAAACCTGATCTATTTTGCTTCTTTCTGTTCTTTCATGATTTACTTCATTCTAGCCTTAGTAATTTTAAACATCAGCTTCTAAGCTTCTTTCAGCTTTTCTTTCTTGATTTGATTCTAGCCTTAGAAGAAGCGTTCTTTAGGTAGTCTGTTTTTCTTTTTTGGTTTACCTTAGCCTTTACACTGTTAAACATGCTCTTTCGCTTCTTTCTGTTGATCCTTTACTTCATTCTAACCTTAATACACTGAAACATCTTTTGCATCTTTCTCTTGTTCTTTCTTGATCTAATTCATTCCCTTTAATACAATAGAACAAGGTTTCTTTAGGTTATTTCTGCTGTTTTTATTACTTCATTGTAGCATTAAAACGCTTAGATTTTCGCTTCTTTCTGTACTCATTTACTTAATTCTGGCCTTCATAGCCTTAAACAGCTTTCCCTCATTTGTTCCTTCTTGATTTACTTCATTCTAGTCTTAATACCCTGAAACATAATCTTTTTCGCTTCTTGTTTTTCTTGATTTGCTTTTCAAGCTTTAAAACTATTATCTTTCATTTCTTCCGATTTTCTTTTTTGATATACCTTATTGTAGACTCAATACACTCGAACAAGGTTTCTTTAGGTTCTTTGTTGTTTTACTTCATTCTAACCTTAAAAACCCTGGAACAAGGTCTTTTTAAGTTTCATTTGTTCTTTCTAAATTACTTCATTTTCGGCTTAATACCATTAAACATGATTTTCGTTTTTTATTCCTGTTTTTTCATCTTTCTAGCCTTACTACACTTTACCATGATCCCTTTCGCTTCTTTCTGTTGTTCCTTCTTGATTTACATCATTCTAAGCTTAAAACTGTTAAATATGATTTTGCTTCTTTTTTACTTACTTCATTCTAGTTCCTTTATGTTCCTGGATTTCTTTCTAGACAGTATCAAACATCTCTTTTTCTTCTTGTTCTTTCTTTTTACTTCGTTGTAGCTTTAATATTCTGAAACATGATCTCTCTGATTTCTGGTGTTCTTTCTGGATTTATTTCATTTTAGCGAAACATTAGGCTTAAGAAATTTCCGGTATAATAGTAAAAAAACAACAGAAACAGCCAAAAGAAAGCTTGTTTGAGTGTATTAAGACTAGAATGAAGGAAATCAAGAAGAACAGAGATCATTTAAAGAGAAGTAAATCGGTAGAACAACAGAAATAAAGGAAACAGCTATTTAATGGTATTAAGGCTAGAATGAAGTGAATCAGGACAGGACAAAGAAGTGAAAGAGATTTAAGAGGTTTACGGCTACAATGAAGTAGATCAATAAGGAACAACAGAAAACCTAAAGAGCACGTGTATTAATGCTGGAATGAAATCCAGAAAGAAAAACAGAAATAAGCAGATGATAAAATGTTTAAGAATATTAAGCCTAGAATGAAAAATCAAGAATTACAGAAACAATAGAACATCTGTTTCCATTTCCTGTTCTCTATTGATTTACCTCATCCCCTTAATATACTACAAGCGTTCTTGGTTTTCTGTAGCTCTTTATTACCACTCTATCCTTGATACCCTTAAAATGTCCTTTCTTGATTTACTTCTACCATTAATACATTGAAAACATGACTTCTTTCGCCTCCTCTTGTTTTTTCTTGATTTACCTGATTCTAGCTTTAATAATCTTAAATATTAACTCTTCCATTTCTTTCTGTTCTTTAATGAATTACCTTAATGTAGGCTTAATACATTCGAAAAAGCTTTCTTTAGTTTGCTTCGTGGTTCTTTCTTGATATACTTCTTTCTAGCCTTAATACTCTTACAACCATTTCTGTTGTTTTTTTCCTAATATCCTTCATTCAAGCCTTAATAAACTCAAACAAGGTTTCTTTAGGTTGTTTCTGTTCTTTCTTGATTTACTTCATTCGAACCCTAACAGTAAAATAACGGTTAGGGTTAGCGTTAGGTTTAGGGTTAGGGTTCGGGTTAGGGACAGGGGTTAGGGGTTAAGGTAAAGTTAAGTTTAGGGTTTGAGTTAGGGTTACGCTTAACGTTAGGGTACGCTTTAGGGTTAAGGTTAGGATTAGGGTTATATTAAGGCCTAAATTTAGGGTTAGGGCTAGGGTTACGGATAGGGTTAAAATAAGGGCTAGGGTTAGGGTTAAAATTAAGATTAAGATTAGGATTAGGGCTAGATTAGGGTTCGGGTTCTGATGAGAGTTAAAGTCAGAGTAAGAGTTAGAGTTAGCCTTAAATTAAGGGCTATGGTTAGGGTGACCGTTAGGGTTATGCTAATGGTTAGGGTACTAAAGCTAGAATCAAGTAAATCAAGAAAGCGAACGAGATCATGTTTAAGGCTATTAAGGCTAGAAAGGATATCGGTAAAGAAAAACAGAAACTACCTAAAGAAAGCTTGTTTGAGTGATGAAGGAAATGAAGAAGGAACAGAGGAAATCGAAACATCATGTTTCAGTGTAGTAAGGGTAGAATGTAAATCAATAAAGAAGCAACCTAAAGAACGTTTATAAGGAGTGTATTAAAGCTAGAACAAAGTAAATCAGGAAAGAAAGAAGCGCTAGAGATCATGTTTATTAAGGCTAGAATACAGGAAACCGGTAAAGAACAGAAAGCCTAAAGAAAGCTTGTTCTGGTGTAAGGCTAGAATGAAATGTCAAGAAAGAACAAAAGTAACAACCTGAAGAAACCTTGTTCTAGGTATTAAGGCTAGAAAGAAGTATATCAAGAAAGAACAGAAAGCGACATTCATGTTTAAGGGTATTACGCCTAAAATGAAGTAATTTAAAAAGAACTGAAACAACATAAAGAAACGTTCGAGGGTATTGTTAGGATGAAGTCAAGAAAGAACAACGAAGCAAACTAGAGAAAGTTTTAGAACGTATTAAGCCTACAATAGAGCCTACATTAGAGCAGAAGGAAATTTTAAGATTATTAAAGCTAGAATCCAGTTAAGTCATGAAAGAACATGTTTCTGTTCTTTCTTGATTTCTGTTGTTTCTGTTGTTTCTGTTCTTTCTTGGTTTACTTCATTCTAGCCTTGTACACTGAAACATGATTCGCTTATTCTTGTTTATTGATCTAGCATTAATACACGTTTTTTTCTTGACACTGAAACATGATCTCTTTCGATTTCCTCCTTTCTTTTCCTTCATCACCCAAACAAGCTTTAGGTAGTTTCTGTTTTTCTTTACCGATATCCTTTCTAGCCTTAATAGCCTTAAACATGATCTCTTTCGCTTCTTCCCCTTTTATTTCTTGATTTACTTAATTGATTTAGCTTTAATACCCTAAAAGGTAAAGGTAAAGGTTCCCCTTGACAATTTTTGTCCAGTCATGTTCGACTCTAGGGGGCGGTGCTCATCCCCTTTTCCAAGCCATAGAGCCAGCGTTTTGTCCGAAGACAATCTTCCGTGGTCACATGGCCAGTGCGACTTAGACACGGAACGCTGTTACCTTCCCACCGAGGTGGTCCCTATTAATCTACTCGCACTTGCATGCTTTCGAACCGCTAGGTTGGCGGGAGCTGGGACAAGCGACGGGCGCTCACTCCGTCGCGTGGATTCGATCTTACGACTGCTTGGTCTTCTGACCCTGCAGCACAGGCTTCTGCGGTTTAGCCCACAGCGCCACCACGTCCCGTGTTAATACCCTAACCTTTAGCATAACCCTAACCCTAACGGTCACCCTAACCCTAGCCCTCGATTTAAGGCTAACCCTTAGTCTGACTTTAACTCTCATCGGAACCCGAACTTTAACCCTAACCCTATCCGTAACCCTAGCCCTAACCCTATTTAGGACTTATTTTAACCCTAATAATAAACCTTAACCCTAAAGCCTACCCTAGTAACCCCAAGCCTAACCCTAAACCTAGCGCGAACCCTAACCGTTACTTTACTGTTAGGGTTAGAATGAAGTAAATCAAGAAAGAACCAAAAAAACTTCCTAAAGAAACCTTGTTCTAGTATTTAAGGCTAGACTGAAGTAAATCACGAAAGAACAACAGAAAGAAGCAAAAGAGGTCATGTTTAATATTAAAGCTAGAATGTAAATCAAGAAAGTTCAACAGAAAGAAGCAAAAGAGATAATGTTTGAAGGAATTGTGAACAACAGAAATTTATAAAGCTTGTTTGAGTTTATTAAGGCTTGAATGAACGCTATAAAAAAAAACAGAATGAAGAAAAAGGCCAGGTTTAAGAAATTTGAGGGTGTTAGAAAAAGGTTAGAAAAAAATTAAATCAAGAGAAAACAACAGAAGGAAGCGAAATAGATCTTGTCTAAGACCAAAGTTAGAAAGAATTAAATCAAGATAGAACACGAGAAACAACATAAAGAAAGCTACTATAAGGCTAGAATGAAATCAAAAAAGAATAGAAAGAAGCGAAAATCATTTTTCAGTGGTTTAAGGATGGAATGAGGTAGGTCAAAAACGAACAAAACATGAACCGTCCTTAATATTAAACCTGATCTATTTTGCTTCTTTCTGTTCTTTCATGATTTACTTCATTCTAGCCTTAGTAATTTTAAACATCAGCTTCTAAGCTTCTTTCAGCTTTTCTTTCTTGATTTGATTCTAGCCTTAGAAGAAGCGTTCTTTAGGTAGTCTGTTTTTCTTTTTTGGTTTACCTTAGCCTTTACACTGTTAAACATGCTCTTTCGCTTCTTTCTGTTGATCCTTTACTTCATTCTAACCTTAATACACTGAAACATCTTTTGCATCTTTCTCTTGTTCTTTCTTGATCTAATTCATTCCCTTTAATACAATAGAACAAGGTTTCTTTAGGTTATTTCTGCTGTTTTTATTACTTCATTGTAGCATTAAAACGCTTAGATTTTCGCTTCTTTCTGTACTCATTTACTTAATTCTGGCCTTCATAGCCTTAAACAGCTTTCCCTCATTTGTTCCTTCTTGATTTACTTCATTCTAGTCTTAATACCCTGAAACATAATCTTTTTCGCTTCTTGTTTTTCTTGATTTGCTTTTCAAGCTTTAAAACTATTATCTTTCATTTCTTCCGATTTTCTTTTTTGATATACCTTATTGTAGACTCAATACACTCGAACAAGGTTTCTTTAGGTTCTTTGTTGTTTTACTTCATTCTAACCTTAAAAACCCTGGAACAAGGTCTTTTTAAGTTTCATTTGTTCTTTCTAAATTACTTCATTTTCGGCTTAATACCATTAAACATGATTTTCGTTTTTTATTCCTGTTTTTTCATCTTTCTAGCCTTACTACACTTTACCATGATCCCTTTCGCTTCTTTCTGTTGTTCCTTCTTGATTTACATCATTCTAAGCTTAAAACTGTTAAATATGATTTTGCTTCTTTTTTACTTACTTCATTCTAGTTCCTTTATGTTCCTGGATTTCTTTCTAGACAGTATCAAACATCTCTTTTTCTTCTTGTTCTTTCTTTTTACTTCGTTGTAGCTTTAATATTCTGAAACATGATCTCTCTTCTTTCTGGTGTTCTTTCTGGATTTATTTCATTTTAGCGAAACATTAGGCTTAAGAAATTTCCGGTATAATAGTAAAAAAACAACAGAAACAGCCAAAAGAAAGCTTGTTTGAGTGTATTAAGACTAGAATGAAGGAAATCAAGAAGAACAGAGATCATTTAAAGAGAAGTAAATCGGTAGAACAACAGAAATAAAGGAAACAGCTATTTAATGGTATTAAGGCTAGAATGAAGTGAATCAGGACAGGACAAAGAAGTGAAAGAGATTTAAGAGGTTTACGGCTACAATGAAGTAGATCAATAAGGAACAACAGAAAACCTAAAGAGCACGTGTATTAATGCTGGAATGAAATCCAGAAAGAAAAACAGAAATAAGCAGATGATAAAATGTTTAAGAATATTAAGCCTAGAATGAAAAATCAAGAATTACAGAAACAATAGAACATCTGTTTCCATTTCCTGTTCTCTATTGATTTACCTCATCCCCTTAATATACTACAAGCGTTCTTGGTTTTCTGTAGCTCTTTATTACCACTCTATCCTTGATACCCTTAAAATGTCCTTTCTTGATTTACTTCTACCATTAATACATTGAAAACATGACTTCTTTCGCCTCCTCTTGTTTTTTCTTGATTTACCTGATTCTAGCTTTAATAATCTTAAATATTAACTCTTCCATTTCTTTCTGTTCTTTAATGAATTACCTTAATGTAGGCTTAATACATTCGAAAAAGCTTTCTTTAGTTTGCTTCGTGGTTCTTTCTTGATATACTTCTTTCTAGCCTTAATACTCTTACAACCATTTCTGTTGTTTTTTTCCTAATATCCTTCATTCAAGCCTTAATAAACTCAAACAAGGTTTCTTTAGGTTGTTTCTGTTCTTTCTTGATTTACTTCATTCGAACCCTAACAGTAAAATAACGGTTAGGGTTAGCGTTAGGTTTAGGGTTAGGGTTCGGGTTAGGGACAGGGGTTAGGGGTTAAGGTAAAGTTAAGTTTAGGGTTTGAGTTAGGGTTACGCTTAACGTTAGGGTACGCTTTAGGGTTAAGGTTAGGATTAGGGTTATATTAAGGCCTAAATTTAGGGTTAGGGCTAGGGTTACGGATAGGGTTACAGATAGGGTTAAAATAAGGGCTAGGGTTAGGGTTAAAATTAAGATTAAGATTAGGATTAGGGCTAGATTAGGGTTCGGGTTCTGATGAGAGTTAAAGTCAGAGTAAGAGTTAGAGTTAGCCTTAAATTAAGGGCTATGGTTAGGGTGACCGTTAGGGTTATGCTAATGGTTAGGGTACTAAAGCTAGAATCAAGTAAATCAAGAAAGCGAACGAGATCATGTTTAAGGCTATTAAGGCTAGAAAGGATATCGGTAAAGAAAAACAGAAACTACCTAAAGAAAGCTTGTTTGAGTGATGAAGGAAATGAAGAAGGAACAGAGGAAATCGAAACATCATGTTTCAGTGTAGTAAGGGTAGAATGTAAATCAATAAAGAAGCAACCTAAAGAACGTTTATAAGGAGTGTATTAAAGCTAGAACAAAGTAAATCAGGAAAGAAAGAAGCGCTAGAGATCATGTTTATTAAGGCTAGAATACAGGAAACCGGTAAAGAACAGAAAGCCTAAAGAAAGCTTGTTCTGGTGTAAGGCTAGAATGAAATGTCAAGAAAGAACAAAAGTAACAACCTGAAGAAACCTTGTTCTAGGTATTAAGGCTAGAAAGAAGTATATCAAGAAAAAACAGAAAGCGACATTCATGTTTAAGGGTATTACGCCTAAAATGAAGTAATTTAAAAAGAACTGAAACAACATAAAGAAACGTTCGAGGGTATTGTTAGGATGAAGTCAAGAAAGAACAACGAAGCAAACTAGAGAAAGTTTTAGAACGTATTAAGCCTACAATAGAGCCTACATTAGAGCAGAAGGAAATTTTAAGATTATTAAAGCTAGAATCCAGTTAAGTCATGAAAGAACATGTTTCTGTTCTTTCTTGATTTCTGTTGTTTCTGTTGTTTCTGTTCTTTCTTGGTTTACTTCATTCTAGCCTTGTACACTGAAACATGATTCGCTTATTCTTGTTTATTGATCTAGCATTAATACACGTTTTTTTCTTGACACTGAAACATGATCTCTTTCGATTTCCTCCTTTCTTTTCCTTCATCACCCAAACAAGCTTTAGGTAGTTTCTGTTTTTCTTTACCGATATCCTTTCTAGCCTTAATAGCCTTAAACATGATCTCTTTCGCTTCTTCCCCTTTTATTTCTTGATTTACTTAATTGATTTAGCTTTAATACCCTAAAAGGTAAAGGTAAAGGTTCCCCTTGACAATTTTTGTCCAGTCGTGTTCGACTCTAGGGGGCGGTGCTCATCCCCGTTTCCAAGCCATAGAGCCAGCGTTTTGTCCGAAGACAATCTTCCGTGGTCACATGGCCAGTGCGACTTAGACACGGAACGCTGTTACCTTCCCACCGAGGTGGTCCCTATTAATCTACTCGCACTTGCATGCTTTCGAACCGCTAGGTTGGCGGGAGCTGGGACAAGCGACGGGCGCTCACTCCGTCGCGTGGATTCGATCTTACGACTGCTTGGTCTTCTGACCCTGCAGCACAGGCTTCTGCGGTTTAGCCCACAGCGCCACCACGTCCCGTGTTAATACCCTAACCTTTAGCATAACCCTAACCCTAACGGTCACCCTAACCCTAGCCCTCGATTTAAGGCTAACCCTTAGTCTGACTTTAACTCTCATCGGAACCCGAACTTTAACCCTAACCCTATCCGTAACCCTAGCCCTAACCCTATTTAGGACTTATTTTAACCCTAATAATAAACCTTAACCCTAAAGCCTACCCTAGTAACCCCAAGCCTAACCCTAAACCTAGCGCGAACCCTAACCGTTACTTTACTGTTAGGGTTAGAATGAAGTAAATCAAGAAAGAACCAAAAAAACTTCCTAAAGAAACCTTGTTCTAGTATTTAAGGCTAGACTGAAGTAAATCACGAAAGAACAACAGAAAGAAGCAAAAGAGGTCATGTTTAATATTAAAGCTAGAATGTAAATCAAGAAAGTTCAACAGAAAGAAGCAAAAGAGATAATGTTTGAAGGAATTGTGAACAACAGAAATTTATAAAGCTTGTTTGAGTTTATTAAGGCTTGAATGAACGCTATAAAAAAAAACAGAATGAAGAAAAAGGCCAGGTTTAAGAAATTTGAGGGTGTTAGAAAAAGGTTAGAAAAAAATTAAATCAAGAGAAAACAACAGAAGGAAGCGAAATAGATCTTGTCTAAGACCAAAGTTAGAAAGAATTAAATCAAGATAGAACACGAGAAACAACATAAAGAAAGCTACTATAAGGCTAGAATGAAATCAAAAAAGAATAGAAAGAAGCGAAAATCATTTTTCAGTGGTTTAAGGATGGAATGAGGTAGGTCAAAAACGAACAAAACATGAACCGTCCTTAATATTAAACCTGATCTATTTTGCTTCTCTTCTGTTCTTTCATGATTTACTTCATTCTAGCCTTAGTAATTTTAAACATCAGCTTCTAAGCTTCTTTCAGCTTTTCTTTCTTGATTTGATTCTAGCCTTAGAAGAAGCGTTCTTTAGGTAGTCTGTTTTTCTTTTTTGGTTTACCTTAGCCTTTACACTGTTAAACATGCTCTTTCGCTTCTTTCTGTTGATCCTTTACTTCATTCTAACCTTAATACACTGAAACATCTTTTGCATCTTTCTCTTGTTCTTTCTTGATCTAATTCATTCCCTTTAATACAATAGAACAAGGTTTCTTTAGGTTATTTCTGCTGTTTTTATTACTTCATTGTAGCATTAAAACGCTTAGATTTTCGCTTCTTTCTGTACTCATTTACTTAATTCTGGCCTTCATAGCCTTAAACAGCTTTCCCTCATTTGTTCCTTCTTGATTTACTTCATTCTAGTCTTAATACCCTGAAACATAATCTTTTTCGCTTCTTGTTTTTCTTGATTTGCTTTTCAAGCTTTAAAACTATTATCTTTCATTTCTTCCGATTTTCTTTTTTGATATACCTTATTGTAGACTCAATACACTCGAACAAGGTTTCTTTAGGTTCTTTGTTGTTTTACTTCATTCTAACCTTAAAAACCCTGGAACAAGGTCTTTTTAAGTTTCATTTGTTCTTTCTAAATTACTTCATTTTCGGCTTAATACCATTAAACATGATTTTCGTTTTTTATTCCTGTTTTTTCATCTTTCTAGCCTTACTACACTTTACCATGATCCCTTTCGCTTCTTTCTGTTGTTCCTTCTTGATTTACATCATTCTAAGCTTAAAACTGTTAAATATGATTTTGCTTCTTTTTTATTTCATTCTAGTTCCTTTATGTTCCTGGATTTCTTTCTAGACAGTATCAAACATCTCTTTTTCTTCTTGTTCTTTCTTTTTACTTCGTTGTAGCTTTAATATTCTGAAACATGATCTCTCTTCTTTCTGGTGTTCTTTCTGGATTTATTTCATTTTAGCGAAACATTAGGCTTAAGAAATTTCCGGTATAATAGTAAAAAAACAACAGAAACAGCCAAAAGAAAGCTTGTTTGAGTGTATTAAGACTAGAATGAAGGAAATCAAGAAGAACAGAGATCATTTAAAGAGAAGTAAATCGGTAGAACAGAAATAAAGGAAACAGCTATTTAATGGTATTAAGGCTAGAATGAAGTGAATCAGGACAGGACAAAGAAGTGAAAGAGATTTAAGAGGTTTACGGCTACAATGAAGTAGATCAATAAGGAACAACAGAAAACCTAAAGAGCACGTGTATTAATGCTGGAATGAAATCCAGAAAGAAAAACAGAAATAAGCAGATGATAAAATGTTTAAGAATATTAAGCCTAGAATGAAAAATCAAGAATTACAGAAACAATAGAACAAGGGTTATTTAGGTTGTTTCTTGAAAGGTAGAATGAAGTAAATCAAGAAGAAAAGAGATGCAAAAGAGATCATGTTTCATAATCTCATTCGCTTCTTTCTGTTGTCGACTGCTTTCTAGCCTTAATAAGCTTTTTGTTGTTTCTGTTTTTCCTTACTGATTTCCATTCTAACCTTACTACCCTTAAACATTATATCTTTCCCTTATTCTTGTTCTTTCTTGATTTAATTCATTCTAGCATTAATAAACATCTCCTCTTTCGTTTTTTTCTGTTGTCCTTTCTTGATTTACTGAATTCTAGAACTTAATACTTAAATATGATCTCTTGCTTCTTTCTGTTGTTCTTCATTTACTTCAGAAGTCTAGCCTTAATACACTAGAACAAGGTTTCTTTAGGAAGTTTCTTTTGTTCTTTATTTCCATCCAGCAGTAGACTAGAACAAACTTTCTTTAGGTAGTGTCTGCTTTTTATTGATTTACTTGATTTTATGTTTAATTATTTCATTCATTTCTTTCCTTAATACACCAGAATATGGTTTCTTCGGACTTTCTGTTTTTTCTTGATTTACTTCATTCTAGCTTTTTTTGAAACCCTAAAGATAACCCTAACCCTAGGCCTTAATTTAAAACTAACTCTAACCCTAACTCTGACCATAACTAATCAGAACCTGAATCTTAACCCTAATCAAATCCCTTACTTTAACCCTAAACCTATCCCTAACCCTAACCCTAAACGTAACCCTAACCCCAAATGTAAAACTAACCCTTACCCAAAACCTAACGCGAACCTTACATTAACCCTAAACGTAGCCCTTACCTAGCTGTTAATTTACAGTTGGGGTTAGAACGAAGTTAATCAAGAAAGAACAAGAGATGTAAAAATCATATTTAATATTAAGACTAGAAGTATATCAAAAAAGAAGACGCTACCTAAGGAACGCTTATTCTAATGTATTATGTTCTAGAATTCAGTAAATCAAGAAAGGACAACAGAAAAAAACGAAAGCGGTGATGTTTAAGATTATTAATGCTAGAATGAATTAAATCAAGAAAGAACAAGAATAAGGGAAAGATATAATGTTTAAGGGTAGTAAGGTTAGAATGGAAATCAGTAAGGAAAAACAAAGAAAGCTTGTTTGTGTATTAAGGCTAGAAAGCAGTAGACAACAGAAAGAAGCGAATGAGATTATGAAACATGATCTCTTTTGCATCTCTTTTCTTCTTGATTTACTTCATTCTACCTTTCAAGATTTACAGAAGCAACCTAAATAACCCTTGTTCTATTGTTTCTGTAATTCTTGATTTTTCATTCTAGGCTTAATATTCTTAAACATTCCAGCACTAATACACGTGTTCTTTAGGTTTTCTGTTGTTCCTTATTGATCTACTTCATTGTAGCCGTAAACCTCTTAGATCTCTTTCACTTCTTTGTCCTGATTTACTTCATTCTAGCCTTAATACCACTAAATAGCTGTTTCCTTTTTTTGTTGTTCTACCTTGATTTATTTCTCTAAATGATCTCTGTTCTTCTTGATTTCCTTCATTCTAGTCTTAATACACTCAAACAAGCTTTCTTTTGGCTGTTTCTGTTGTTTTTTTACTGATTTCCATTATAGCCGCAAATTTCTTAAACCTAATGTTTCGCTTCTTTCTGTTCTTGATTTTCTTCATGCTAGCCTTTATGCAAAGAAACAAGCTATAGGCAGTCTCTGATGTTCCTTACGGATTTCCTTCATTCTAGCCTTAATTACCTTAAATATGATCTCTTTTGCTTCTGTTGTACTTTCTTGATTTGCTTCATTCTTACAATAGTAAACATTATCTTTCATTTCTTTTGTTTTTTTTCTTGATTTCATTCTCGTTCATTGAAATTTTAATTGATAGTGGGAAGTGGTCACTGTCAATGCGGGCGCCAATGGAGAAGTTGCTGCAACTGGTCAATAGCTCAGGTGAAACCAAAATGTAGTCCAACACACTGGCACCGAGGGGGGAGAGGAAGGTAAAATTGTCAGCGTGGGGATACGTGCCCGCCAACAATCCTCCACCACCTTAAATCAAGAAAGAACAAGAGGAGGTAGCGAAAGAGATTATCTTTTAAAATAAAGTAGATCAAGATGGTAAAACAGGAACAAAATAAAGACGTTGTTTGAGTGTATTAAGGCCTAGAATGAAGGACATCAAGAAAGAAAGAAAGAAAGAAACAACCTATAGAAAGCTTCTCCGAGTCCCTCCAATCAAGATTGGTTAATCAAGAACAACAGAAAGAAGCGAAAGAGATCGTTTTAAGAGAGAGCTAGAATGAAGTCAGTAAAGAACAACAGAAACAACCCAAAGAAAGCTTCTTGTTTAGAAGTAAATCAAGAAAGAACGAAAAGATGCAAAAGAGAAGAGGTGGAAGAGTATTGGCTAGAAGTAAGTCAGTAAAGAACAAAAGAAACAACCGTGTGTATTAAGGCTAGAATGAAATAATTCCAGAAATAACCTGAAAAAAACCTAAAGAAAGTTGCTTCGAGTGTATTAAGGCTGGAATGAAGTAAATCAAGAAAGAACGCCAGAAACAACTTAAAAGTTTCATCGAGTGTATTATGGCTAGAATGAAGTAAAGCAAGAAAAAAACAATAACCTAAAGCAAATTTGTTCAAGTGTGTTAAGCGTAGAATGTAGTAAATCAAGACAGAACAACAGAAACAACCTAAAGAAATCTTTTTCAGTCAACTAAGACTAGAATGAAGCAAATCAATAAACAACAGAAAGTGAAATACATCTTTTTAAAGCGGGAATGAAATCAAGAAGGAACGGCAGAAAGAAAAGTGATAATATTTAAGGCTAGGAGGTAAATCAAGAATGAACAACAGAAATAACCAAAAAGCGTCTTCGAGTATGGCTAGAATGAAGTAAATCAAGAAAGGAGAAAGATGTTTTAGGGACGTAAGGCTAGAATTGTTAAAAATACCAACAGAAAGAAGCGAAAGAGATCGTCAAAGAGTTTTAGAAAAATTAAATCAAGAGAAAATAGGTGAAATAGATCATGTTTAAGACTAAAGGCTAGAATGAAATAAAGATCAACAGAAAAAACCTAAAGCTTGTTTGAGTGTACTAAGGTTAGAATGATATTAAAGAACAACAGAAAGAAGCGAAAATGATCATGTTTCAGGGTAAAAATGAGGTAAATCAAGAAGGAACAAAAGAAACAATAAACATATCAATAAATAAAAAAATATCATTTCTGCTGCTTTCTGTTGTTTTTTCATGACTTACATTCTATCAATAAACTAAAACATGACCTCTATTCCTGTTGTTCTTTCTTAATTAACCATTCTATCATTAATTACAAGCTATCAGCTTGTTTCTCGATCTTTCTTTTATTTTATTCTAGCCCCAATAAGCATTCGCTTCTGGTTTTTCTTCATTTACTTGATTCTAGCATTAAAACATTAGAACAAGCGTTCTTTAGGTAGTGTCTGTTCTTTATTTTTACTCCATCCTAGCCTCAATACTCTTAAACGTGGTCTGTTCCGCTTCTTTCTGCTATTTTTTCTTGATATACTTCATTCTGGCATGTACACAAGAACAAACTAGGTTGTTTCTCTTCTTGATATATTTAATTCTAGCTTTATTACACTAGAACAAGCGTTCTTTAGGTTGTTTATTGGTTTACTTCATTCTATCATTCCGAACACCCTTAATCATCTGTTTCCATTTCCTGTTCTCTATTGATTTACCTCATCCCCTTAATATACTACAAGCGTTCTTGGTTTTCTGTAGCTCTTTATTACCACTCTATCCTTGATACCCTTAAAATGTCCTTTCTTGATTTACTTCTACCATTAATACATTGAAAACATGACTTCTTTCGCCTCCTCTTGTTTTTTCTTGATTTACCTGATTCTAGCTTTAATAATCTTAAATATTAACTCTTTCATTTCTTTCTGTTCTTTAATGAATTACCTTAATGTAGGCTTAATACATTCGAAAAAGCTTTCTTTAGTTTGCTTCGTGGTTCTTTCTTGATATACTTCTTTCTAGCCTTAATACTCTTACAACCATTTCTGTTGTTTTTTTCCTAATATCCTTCATTCAAGCCTTAATAAACTCAAACAAGGTTTCTTTAGGTTGTTTCTGTTCTTTCTTGATTTACTTCATTCGAACCCTAACAGTAAAATAACGGTTAGGGTTAGCGTTAGGTTTAGGGTTAGGGTTCGGGTTAGGGACAGGGGTTAGGGGTTAAGGTAAAGTTAAGTTTAGGGTTTGAGTTAGGGTTACGCTTAACGTTAGGGTACGCTTTAGGGTTAAGGTTAGGATTAGGGTTATATTAAGGCCTAAATTTAGGGTTAGGGCTAGGGTTACGGATAGGGTTAAAATAAGGGCTAGGGTTAGGGTTAAAATTAAGATTAAGATTAGGATTAGGGCTAGATTAGGGTTCGGGTTCTGATGAGAGTTAAAGTCAGAGTAAGAGTTAGAGTTAGCCTTAAATTAAGGGCTATGGTTAGGGTGACCGTTAGGGTTATGCTAATGGTTAGGGTACTAAAGCTAGAATCAAGTAAATCAAGAAAGCGAATGAGATCATGTTTAAGGCTATTAAGGCTAGAAAGGATATCGGTAAAGAAAAACAGAAACTACCTAAAGAAAGCTTGTTTGAGTGATGAAGGAAATGAAGAAGGAACAGAGGAAATCGAAACATCATGTTTCAGTGTAGTAAGGGTAGAATGTAAATCAATAAAGAAGCAACCTAAAGAACGTTTATAAGGAGTGTATTAAAGCTAGAACAAAGTAAATCAGGAAAGAAAGAAGCGCTAGAGATCATGTTTATTAAGGCTAGAATACAGGAAACCGGTAAAGAACAGAAAGCCTAAAGAAAGCTTGTTCTGGTGTAAGGCTAGAATGAAATGTCAAGAAAGAACAAAAGTAACAACCTGAAGAAACCTTGTTCTAGGTATTAAGGCTAGAAAGAAGTATATCAAGAAAGAACAGAAAGCGACATTCATGTTTAAGGGTATTACGCCTAAAATGAAGTAATTTAAAAAGAACTGAAACAACATAAAGAAACGTTCGAGGGTATTGTTAGGATGAAGTCAAGAAAGAACAACGAAGCAAACTAGAGAAAGTTTTAGAACGTATTAAGCCTACAATAGAGCCTACATTAGAGCAGAAGGAAATTTTAAGATTATTAAAGCTAGAATCCAGTTAAGTCATGAAAGAACATGTTTCTGTTCTTTCTTGATTTCTGTTGTTTCTGTTGTTTCTGTTCTTTCTTGGTTTACTTCATTCTAGCCTTGTACAGTGAAACATGATTCGCTTATTCTTGTTTATTGATCTAGCATTAATACACGTTTTTTTCTTGACACTGAAACATGATCTCTTTCGATTTCCTCCTTTCTTTTCCTTCATCACCCAAACAAGCTTTAGGTAGTTTCTGTTTTTCTTTACCGATATCCTTTCTAGCCTTAATAGCCTTAAACATGATCTCTTTCGCTTCTTCCCCTTTTATTTCTTGATTTACTTAATTGATTTAGCTTTAATACCCTAAAAGGTAAAGGTAAAGGTTCCCCTTGACAATTTTTGTCCAGTCGTGTTCGACTCTAGGGGGCGGTGCTCATCCCCTTTTCCAAGCCATAGAGCCAGCGTTTTGTCCGAAGACAATCTTCCGTGGTCACATGGCCAGTGCGACTTAGACACGGAACGCTGTTACCTTCCCACCGAGATGGTCCCTATTAATCTACTCGCACTTGCATGCTTTCGAACCGCTAGGTTGGCGGGAGCTGGGACAAGCGACGGGCGCTCACTCCGTCGCGTGGATTCGATCTTACGACTGCTTGGTCTTCTGACCCTGCAGCACAGGCTTCTGCGGTTTAGCCCACAGCGCCACCACGTCCCGTGTTAATACCCTAACCTTTAGCATAACCCTAACCCTAACGGTCACCCTAACCCTAGCCCTCGATTTAAGGCTAACCCTTAGTCTGACTTTAACTCTCATCGGAACCCGAACTTTAACCCTAACCCTATCCGTAACCCTAGCCCTAACCCTATTTAGGACTTATTTTAACCCTAATAATAAACCTTAACCCTAAAGCCTACCCTAGTAACCCCAAGCCTAACCCTAAACCTAGCGCGAACCCTAACCGTTACTTTACTGTTAGGGTTAGAATGAAGTAAATCAAGAAAGAACCAAAAAAACTTCCTAAAGAAACCTTGTTCTAGTATTTAAGGCTAGACTGAAGTAAATCACGAAAGAACAACAGAAAGAAGCAAAAGAGGTCATGTTTAATATTAAAGCTAGAATGTAAATCAAGAAAGTTCAACAGAAAGAAGCAAAAGAGATAATGTTTGAAGGAATTGTGAACAACAGAAATTTATAAAGCTTGTTTGAGTTTATTAAGGCTTGAATGAACGCTATAAAAAAAAAACAGAATGAAGAAAAAGGCCAGGTTTAAGAAATTTGAGGGTGTTAGAAAAAGGTTAGAAAAAAATTAAATCAAGAGAAAACAACAGAAGGAAGCGAAATAGATCTTGTCTAAGACCAAAGTTAGAAAGAATTAAATCAAGATAGAACACGAGAAACAACATAAAGAAAGCTACTATAAGTCTAGAATGAAATCAAAAACGAATAGAAAGAAGCGAAAATCATTTTTCAGTGGTTTAAGGATGGAATGAGGTAGGTCAAAAACGAACAAAACATGAACCGTCCTTAATATTAAACCTGATCTATTTTGCTTCTTTCTGTTCTTTCATGATTTACTTCATTCTAGCCTTAGTAATATTAAACATCAGCTTCTAAGCTTCTTTCAGCTTTTCTTTCTTGATTTGATTCTAGCCTTAGAAGAAGCGTTCTTTAGGTAGTCTGTTTTTCTTTTTTGGTTTACCTTAGCCTTTACACTGTTAAACATGCTCTTTCGCTTCTTTCTGTTGATCCTTTACTTCATTCTAACCTTAATACACTGAAACATCTTTTGCATCTTTCTCTTGTTCTTTCTTGATCTAATTCATTCCCTTTAATACAATAGAACAAGGTTTCTTTAGGTTAGTTCTGCTGTTTTTATTACTTCATTGTAGCATTAAAACGCTTAGATTTTCGCTTCTTTCTGTACTCATTTAATTCTGGCCTTCATAGCCTTAAACAGCTTTCCCTCATTTGTTCCTTCTTGATTTACTTCATTCTAGTCTTAATACCCTGAAACATAATCTTTTTCGCTTCTTGTTTTTCTTGATTTGCTTTTCAAGCTTTAAAACTATTATCTTTCATTTCTTCCGATTTTCTTTTTTGATATACCTTATTGTAGACTCAATACACTCGAACAAGGTTTCTTTAGGTTCTTTGTTGTTTTACTTCATTCTAACCTTAAAAACCCTGGAACAAGGTCTTTTTAAGTTTCATTTGTTCTTTCTAAATTACTTCATTTTCGGCTTAATACCATTAAACATGATTTTCGTTTTTTATTCCTGTTTTTTCATCTTTCTAGCCTTACTACACTTTACCATGATCCCTTTCGCTTCTTTCTGTTGTTCCTTCTTGATTTACATCATTCTAAGCTTAAAACTGTTAAATATGATTTTGCTTCTTTTTTATTTCATTCTAGTTCCTTTATGTTCCTGGATTTCTTTCTAGACAGTATCAAACATCTCTTTTTCTTCTTGTTCTTTCTTTTTACTTCGTTGTAGCTTTAATATTCTGAAACATGATCTCTCTTCTTTCTGGTGTTCTTTCTGGATTTATTTCATTTTAGCGAAACATTAGGCTTAAGAAATTTCCGGTATAATAGTAAAAAAACAACAGAAACAGCCAAAAGAAAGCTTGTTTGAGTGTATTAAGACTAGAATGAAGGAAATCAAGAAGAACAGAGATCATTTAAAGAGAAGTAAATCGGTAGAACAGAAATAAAGGAAACAGCTATTTAATGGTATTAAGGCTAGAATGAAGTGAATCAGGACAGGACAAAGAAGTGAAAGAGATTTAAGAGGTTTACGGCTACAATGAAGTAGATCAATAAGGAACAACAGAAAACCTAAAGAGCACGTGTATTAATGCTGGAATGAAATCCAGAAAGAAAAACAGAAATAAGCAGATGATAAAATGTTTAAGAATATTAAGCCTAGAATGAAAAATCAAGAATTACAGAAACAATAGAACAAGGGTTATTTAGGTTGTTTCTTGAAAGGTAGAATGAAGTAAATCAAGAAGAAAAGAGATGCAAAAGAGATCATGTTTCATAATCTCATTCGCTTCTTTCTGTTGTCGACTGCTTTCTAGCCTTAATAAGCTTTTTGTTGTTTCTGTTTTTCCTTACTGATTTCCATTCTAACCTTACTACCCTTAAACATTATATCTTTCCCTTATTCTTGTTCTTTCTTGATTTAATTCATTCTAGCATTAATAAACATCTCCTCTTTCGTTTTTTTCTGTTGTCCTTTCTTGATTTACTGAATTCTAGAACTTAATACTTAAATATGATCTCTTGCTTCTTTCTGTTGTTCTTCATTTACTTCAGAAGTCTAGCCTTAATACACTAGAACAAGGTTTCTTTAGGAAGTTTCTTTTGTTCTTTATTTCCATCCAGCAGTAGACTAGAACAAACTTTCTTTAGGTAGTGTCTGCTTTTTATTGATTTACTTGATTTTATGTTTAATTATTTCATTCATTTCTTTCCTTAATACACCAGAATATGGTTTCTTCGGACTTTCTGTTTTTTCTTGATTTACTTCATTCTAGCTTTTTTTGAAACCCTAAAGATAACCCTAACCCTAGGCCTTAATTTAAAACTAACTCTAACCCTAACTCTGACCATAACTAATCAGAACCTGAATCTTAACCCTAATCAAATCCCTTACTTTAACCCTAAACCTATCCCTAACCCTAACCCTAAACGTAACCCTAACCCCAAATGTAAAACTAACCCTTACCCAAAACCTAACGCGAACCTTACATTAACCCTAAACGTAGCCCTTACCTAGCTGTTAATTTACAGTTGGGGTTAGAACGAAGTTAATCAAGAAAGAACAAGAGATGTAAAAATCATATTTAATATTAAGACTAGAAGTATATCAAAAAAGAAGACGCTACCTAAGGAACGCTTATTCTAATGTATTATGTTCTAGAATTCAGTAAATCAAGAAAGGACAACAGAAAAAAACGAAAGCGGTGATGTTTAAGATTATTAATGCTAGAATGAATTAAATCAAGAAAGAACAAGAATAAGGGAAAGATATAATGTTTAAGGGTAGTAAGGTTAGAATGGAAATCAGTAAGGAAAAACAAAGAAAGCTTGTTTGTGTATTAAGGCTAGAAAGCAGTAGACAACAGAAAGAAGCGAATGAGATTATGAAACATGATCTCTTTTGCATCTCTTTTCTTCTTGATTTACTTCATTCTACCTTTCAAGATTTACAGAAGCAACCTAAATAACCCTTGTTCTATTGTTTCTGTAATTCTTGATTTTTCATTCTAGGCTTAATATTCTTAAACATTCCAGCACTAATACACGTGTTCTTTAGGTTTTCTGTTGTTCCTTATTGATCTACTTCATTGTAGCCGTAAACCTCTTAGATCTCTTTCACTTCTTTGTCCTGATTTACTTCATTCTAGCCTTAATACCACTAAATAGCTGTTTCCTTTTTTTGTTGTTCTACCTTGATTTATTTCTCTAAATGATCTCTGTTCTTCTTGATTTCCTTCATTCTAGTCTTAATACACTCAAACAAGCTTTCTTTTGGCTGTTTCTGTTGTTTTTTTACTGATTTCCATTATAGCCGCAAATTTCTTAAACCTAATGTTTCGCTTCTTTCTGTTCTTGATTTTCTTCATGCTAGCCTTTATGCAAAGAAACAAGCTATAGGCAGTCTCTGATGTTCCTTACGGATTTCCTTCATTCTAGCCTTAATTACCTTAAATATGATCTCTTTTGCTTCTGTTGTACTTTCTTGATTTGCTTCATTCTTACAATAGTAAACATTATCTTTCATTTCTTTTGTTTTTTTTCTTGATTTCATTCTCGTTCATTGAAATTTTAATTGATAGTGGGAAGTGGTCACTGTCAATGCGGGCGCCAATGGAGAAGTTGCTGCAACTGGTCAATAGCTCAGGTGAAACCAAAATGTAGTCCAACACACTGGCACCGAGGGGGGAGAGGAAGGTAAAATTGTCAGCGTGGGGATACGTGCCCGCCAACAATCCTCCACCACCTTAAATCAAGAAAGAACAAGAGGAGGTAGCGAAAGAGATTATCTTTTAAAATAAAGTAGATCAAGATGGTAAAACAGGAACAAAATAAAGACGTTGTTTGAGTGTATTAAGGCCTAGAATGAAGGACATCAAGAAAGAAAGAAAGAAAGAAACAACCTATAGAAAGCTTCTCCGAGTCCCTCCAATCAAGATTGGTTAATCAAGAACAACAGAAAGAAGCGAAAGAGATCGTTTTAAGAGAGAGCTAGAATGAAGTCAGTAAAGAACAACAGAAACAACCCAAAGAAAGCTTCTTGTTTAGAAGTAAATCAAGAAAGAACGAAAAGATGCAAAAGAGAAGAGGTGGAAGAGTATTGGCTAGAAGTAAGTCAGTAAAGAACAAAAGAAACAACCGTGTGTATTAAGGCTAGAATGAAATAATTCCAGAAATAACCTGAAAAAAACCTAAAGAAAGTTGCTTCGAGTGTATTAAGGCTGGAATGAAGTAAATCAAGAAAGAACGCCAGAAACAACTTAAAAGTTTCATCGAGTGTATTATGGCTAGAATGAAGTAAAGCAAGAAAAAAACAATAACCTAAAGCAAATTTGTTCAAGTGTGTTAAGCGTAGAATGTAGTAAATCAAGACAGAACAACAGAAACAACCTAAAGAAATCTTTTTCAGTCAACTAAGACTAGAATGAAGCAAATCAATAAACAACAGAAAGTGAAATACATCTTTTTAAAGCGGGAATGAAATCAAGAAGGAACGGCAGAAAGAAAAGTGATAATATTTAAGGCTAGGAGGTAAATCAAGAATGAACAACAGAAATAACCAAAAAGCGTCTTCGAGTATGGCTAGAATGAAGTAAATCAAGAAAGGAGAAAGATGTTTTAGGGACGTAAGGCTAGAATTGTTAAAAATACCAACAGAAAGAAGCGAAAGAGATCGTCAAAGAGTTTTAGAAAAATTAAATCAAGAGAAAATAGGTGAAATAGATCATGTTTAAGACTAAAGGCTAGAATGAAATAAAGATCAACAGAAAAAACCTAAAGCTTGTTTGAGTGTACTAAGGTTAGAATGATATTAAAGAACAACAGAAAGAAGCGAAAATGATCATGTTTCAGGGTAAAAATGAGGTAAATCAAGAAGGAACAAAAGAAACAATAAACATATCAATAAATAAAAAAATATCATTTCTGCTGCTTTCTGTTGTTTTTTCATGACTTACATTCTATCAATAAACTAAAACATGACCTCTATTCCTGTTGTTCTTTCTTAATTAACCATTCTATCATTAATTACAAGCTATCAGCTTGTTTCTCGATCTTTCTTTTATTTTATTCTAGCCCCAATAAGCATTCGCTTCTGGTTTTTCTTCATTTACTTGATTCTAGCATTAAAACATTAGAACAAGCGTTCTTTAGGTAGTGTCTGTTCTTTATTTTTACTCCATCCTAGCCTCAATACTCTTAAACGTGGTCTGTTCCGCTTCTTTCTGCTATTTTTTCTTGATATACTTCATTCTGGCATGTACACAAGAACAAACTAGGTTGTTTCTCTTCTTGATATATTTAATTCTAGCTTTATTACACTAGAACAAGCGTTCTTTAGGTTGTTTATTGGTTTACTTCATTCTATCATTCCGAACACCCTTAATCATCTGTTTCCATTTCCTGTTCTCTATTGATTTACCTCATCCCCTTAATATACTACAAGCGTTCTTGGTTTTCTGTAGCTCTTTATTACCACTCTATCCTTGATACCCTTAAAATGTCCTTTCTTGATTTACTTCTACCATTAATACATTGAAAACATGACTTCTTTCGCCTCCTCTTGTTTTTTCTTGATTTACCTGATTCTAGCTTTAATAATCTTAAATATTAACTCTTTCATTTCTTTCTGTTCTTTAATGAATTACCTTAATGTAGGCTTAATACATTCGAAAAAGCTTTCTTTAGTTTGCTTCGTGGTTCTTTCTTGATATACTTCTTTCTAGCCTTAATACTCTTACAACCATTTCTGTTGTTTTTTTCCTAATATCCTTCATTCAAGCCTTAATAAACTCAAACAAGGTTTCTTTAGGTTGTTTCTGTTCTTTCTTGATTTACTTCATTCGAACCCTAACAGTAAAATAACGGTTAGGGTTAGCGTTAGGTTTAGGGTTAGGGTTCGGGTTAGGGACAGGGGTTAGGGGTTAAGGTAAAGTTAAGTTTAGGGTTTGAGTTAGGGTTACGCTTAACGTTAGGGTACGCTTTAGGGTTAAGGTTAGGATTAGGGTTATATTAAGGCCTAAATTTAGGGTTAGGGCTAGGGTTACGGATAGGGTTAAAATAAGGGCTAGGGTTAGGGTTAAAATTAAGATTAAGATTAGGATTAGGGCTAGATTAGGGTTCGGGTTCTGATGAGAGTTAAAGTCAGAGTAAGAGTTAGAGTTAGCCTTAAATTAAGGGCTATGGTTAGGGTGACCGTTAGGGTTATGCTAATGGTTAGGGTACTAAAGCTAGAATCAAGTAAATCAAGAAAGCGAATGAGATCATGTTTAAGGCTATTAAGGCTAGAAAGGATATCGGTAAAGAAAAACAGAAACTACCTAAAGAAAGCTTGTTTGAGTGATGAAGGAAATGAAGAAGGAACAGAGGAAATCGAAACATCATGTTTCAGTGTAGTAAGGGTAGAATGTAAATCAATAAAGAAGCAACCTAAAGAACGTTTATAAGGAGTGTATTAAAGCTAGAACAAAGTAAATCAGGAAAGAAAGAAGCGCTAGAGATCATGTTTATTAAGGCTAGAATACAGGAAACCGGTAAAGAACAGAAAGCCTAAAGAAAGCTTGTTCTGGTGTAAGGCTAGAATGAAATGTCAAGAAAGAACAAAAGTAACAACCTGAAGAAACCTTGTTCTAGGTATTAAGGCTAGAAAGAAGTATATCAAGAAAGAACAGAAAGCGACATTCATGTTTAAGGGTATTACGCCTAAAATGAAGTAATTTAAAAAGAACTGAAACAACATAAAGAAACGTTCGAGGGTATTGTTAGGATGAAGTCAAGAAAGAACAACGAAGCAAACTAGAGAAAGTTTTAGAACGTATTAAGCCTACAATAGAGCCTACATTAGAGCAGAAGGAAATTTTAAGATTATTAAAGCTAGAATCCAGTTAAGTCATGAAAGAACATGTTTCTGTTCTTTCTTGATTTCTGTTGTTTCTGTTGTTTCTGTTCTTTCTTGGTTTACTTCATTCTAGCCTTGTACAGTGAAACATGATTCGCTTATTCTTGTTTATTGATCTAGCATTAATACACGTTTTTTTCTTGACACTGAAACATGATCTCTTTCGATTTCCTCCTTTCTTTTCCTTCATCACCCAAACAAGCTTTAGGTAGTTTCTGTTTTTCTTTACCGATATCCTTTCTAGCCTTAATAGCCTTAAACATGATCTCTTTCGCTTCTTCCCCTTTTATTTCTTGATTTACTTAATTGATTTAGCTTTAATACCCTAAAAGGTAAAGGTAAAGGTTCCCCTTGACAATTTTTGTCCAGTCGTGTTCGACTCTAGGGGGCGGTGCTCATCCCCTTTTCCAAGCCATAGAGCCAGCGTTTTGTCCGAAGACAATCTTCCGTGGTCACATGGCCAGTGCGACTTAGACACGGAACGCTGTTACCTTCCCACCGAGGTGGTCCCTATTAATCTACTCGCACTTGCATGCTTTCGAACCGCTAGGTTGGCGGGAGCTGGGACAAGCGACGGGCGCTCACTCCGTCGCGTGGATTCGATCTTACGACTGCTTGGTCTTCTGACCCTGCAGCACAGGCTTCTGCGGTTTAGCCCACAGCGCCACCACGTCCCGTGTTAATACCCTAACCTTTAGCATAACCCTAACCCTAACGGTCACCCTAACCCTAGCCCTCGATTTAAGGCTAACCCTTAGTCTGACTTTAACTCTCATCGGAACCCGAACTTTAACCCTAACCCTATCCGTAACCCTAGCCCTAACCCTATTTAGGACTTATTTTAACCCTAATAATAAACCTTAACCCTAAAGCCTACCCTAGTAACCCCAAGCCTAACCCTAAACCTAGCGCGAACCCTAACCGTTACTTTACTGTTAGGGTTAGAATGAAGTAAATCAAGAAAGAACCAAAAAAACTTCCTAAAGAAACCTTGTTCTAGTATTTAAGGCTAGACTGAAGTAAATCACGAAAGAACAACAGAAAGAAGCAAAAGAGGTCATGTTTAATATTAAAGCTAGAATGTAAATCAAGAAAGTTCAACAGAAAGAAGCAAAAGAGATAATGTTTGAAGGAATTGTGAACAACAGAAATTTATAAAGCTTGTTTGAGTTTATTAAGGCTTGAATGAACGCTATAAAAAAAAAACAGAATGAAGAAAAAGGCCAGGTTTAAGAAATTTGAGGGTGTTAGAAAAAGGTTAGAAAAAAATTAAATCAAGAGAAAACAACAGAAGGAAGCGAAATAGATCTTGTCTAAGACCAAAGTTAGAAAGAATTAAATCAAGATAGAACACGAGAAACAACATAAAGAAAGCTACTATAAGTCTAGAATGAAATCAAAAACGAATAGAAAGAAGCGAAAATCATTTTTCAGTGGTTTAAGGATGGAATGAGGTAGGTCAAAAACGAACAAAACATGAACCGTCCTTAATATTAAACCTGATCTATTTTGCTTCTTTCTGTTCTTTCATGATTTACTTCATTCTAGCCTTAGTAATTTTAAACATCAGCTTCTAAGCTTCTTTCAGCTTTTCTTTCTTGATTTGATTCTAGCCTTAGAAGAAGCGTTCTTTAGGTAGTCTGTTTTTCTTTTTTGGTTTACCTTAGCCTTTACACTGTTAAACATGCTCTTTCGCTTCTTTCTGTTGATCCTTTACTTCATTCTAACCTTAATACACTGAAACATCTTTTGCATCTTTCTCTTGTTCTTTCTTGATCTAATTCATTCCCTTTAATACAATAGAACAAGGTTTCTTTAGGTTAGTTCTGCTGTTTTTATTACTTCATTGTAGCATTAAAACGCTTAGATTTTCGCTTCTTTCTGTACTCATTTACTTAATTCTGGCCTTCATAGCCTTAAACAGCTTTCCCTCATTTGTTCCTTCTTGATTTACATTCTAGTCTTAATACCCTGAAACATAATCTTTTTCGCTTCTTGTTTTTCTTGATTTGCTTTTCAAGCTTTAAAACTATTATCTTTCATTTCTTCCGATTTTCTTTTTTGATATACCTTATTGTAGACTCAATACACTCGAACAAGGTTTCTTTAGGTTCTTTGTTGTTTTACTTCATTCTAACCTTAAAAACCCTGGAACAAGGTCTTTTTAAGTTTCATTTGTTCTTTCTAAATTACTTCATTTTCGGCTTAATACCATTAAACATGATTTTCGTTTTTTATTCCTGTTTTTTCATCTTTCTAGCCTTACTACACTTTACCATGATCCCTTTCGCTTCTTTCTGTTGTTCCTTCTTGATTTACATCATTCTAAGCTTAAAACTGTTAAATATGATTTTGCTTCTTTTTTACTTACTTCATTCTAGTTCCTTTATGTTCCTGGATTTCTTTCTAGACAGTATCAAACATCTCTTTTTCTTCTTGTTCTTTCTTTTTACTTCGTTGTAGCTTTAATATTCTGAAACATGATCTCTCTTCTTTCTGGTGTTCTTTCTGGATTTATTTCATTTTAGCGAAACATTAGGCTTAAGAAATTTCCGGTATAATAGTAAAAAAACAACAGAAACAGCCAAAAGAAAGCTTGTTTGAGTGTATTAAGACTAGAATGAAGGAAATCAAGAAGAACAGAGATCATTTAAAGAGAAGTAAATCGGTAGAACAACAGAAATAAAGGAAACAGCTATTTAATGGTATTAAGGCTAGAATGAAGTGAATCAGGACAGGACAAAGAAGTGAAAGAGATTTAAGAGGTTTACGGCTACAATGAAGTAGATCAATAAGGAACAACAGAAAACCTAAAGAGCACGTGTATTAATGCTGGAATGAAATCCAGAAAGAAAAACTGAAATAAGCAGATGATAAAATGTTTAAGAATATTAAGCCTAGAATGAAAAATCAAGAATTACAGAAACAATAGAACAAGGGTTATTTAGGTTGTTTCTTGAAAGGTAGAATGAAGTAAATCAAGAAGAAAAGAGATGCAAAAGAGATCATGTTTCATAATCTCATTCGCTTCTTTCTGTTGTCGACTGCTTTCTAGCCTTAATAAGCTTTTTGTTGTTTCTGTTTTTCCTTACTGATTTCCATTCTAACCTTACTACCCTTAAACATTATATCTTTCCCTTATTCTTGTTCTTTCTTGATTTAATTCATTCTAGCATTAATAAACATCTCCTCTTTCGTTTTTTTCTGTTGTCCTTTCTTGATTTACTGAATTCTAGAACTTAATACTTAAATATGATCTCTTGCTTCTTTCTGTTGTTCTTCATTTACTTCAGAAGTCTAGCCTTAATACACTAGAACAAGGTTTCTTTAGGAAGTTTCTTTTGTTCTTTATTTCCATCCAGCAGTAGACTAGAACAAACTTTCTTTAGGTAGTGTCTGCTTTTTATTGATTTACTTGATTCTATGTTTAATTATTTCATTCATTTCTTTCCTTAATACACCAGAATATGGTTTCTTCGGACTTTCTGTTTTTTCTTGATTTACTTCATTCTAGCTTTTTTTGAAACCCTAAAGATAACCCTAACCCTAGGCCTTAATTTAAAACTAACTCTAACCCTAACTCTGACCATAACTAATCAGAACCCTAATCAAATCCCTTACTTTAACCCTAAACCTATCCCTAACCCTAACCCTAAACGTAACCCTAACCCCAAATGTAAAACTAACCCTTACCCAAAACCTAACGCGAACCTTACATTAACCCTAAACGTAGCCCTTACCTAGCTGTTAATTTACAGTTGGGGTTAGAACGAAGTAATCAAGAAAGAACAAGAGATGTAAAAATCATATTTAATATTAAGACTAGAAGTATATCAAAAAAGAAGACGCTACCTAAGGAACGCTTATTCTAATGTATTATGTTCTAGAATTCAGTAAATCAAGAAAGGACAACAGAAAAAAACGAAAGCGGTGATGTTTAAGATTATTAATGCTAGAATGAATTAAATCAAGAAAGAACAAGAATAAGGGAAAGATATAATGTTTAAGGGTAGTAAGGTTAGAATGGAAATCAGTAAGGAAAAACAAAGAAAGCTTGTTTGTGTATTAAGGCTAGAAAGCAGTAGACAACAGAAAGAAGCGAATGAGATTATGAAACATGATCTCTTTTGCATCTCTTTTCTTCTTGATTTACTTCATTCTACCTTTCAAGATTTACAGAAGCAACCTAAATAACCCTTGTTCTATTGTTTCTGTAATTCTTGATTTTTCATTCTAGGCTTAATATTCTTAAACATTCCAGCACTAATACACGTGTTCTTTAGGTTTTCTGTTGTTCCTTATTGATCTACTTCATTGTAGCCGTAAACCTCTTAGATCTCTTTCACTTCTTTGTCCTGATTTACTTCATTCTAGCCTTAATACCACTAAATAGCTGTTTCCTTTTTTTGTTGTTCTACCTTGATTTATTTCTCTAAATGATCTCTGTTCTTCTTGATTTCCTTCATTCTAGTCTTAATACACTCAAACAAGCTTTCTTTTGGCTGTTTCTGTTGTTTTTTTACTGATTTCCATTACAGCCGCAAATTTCTTAAACCTAATGTTTCGCTTCTTTCTGTTCTTGATTTTCTTCATGCTAGCCTTTATGCAAAGAAACAAGCTATAGGCAGTCTCTGATGTTCCTTACGGATTTCCTTCATTCTAGCCTTAATTACCTTAAATATGATCTCTTTTGCTTCTGTTGTACTTTCTTGATTTGCTTCATTCTTACAATAGTAAACATTATCTTTCATTTCTTTTGTTTTTTTTCTTGATTTCATTCTCGTTCATTGAAATTTTAATTGATAGTGGGAAGTGGTCACTGTCAATGCGGGCGCCAATGGAGAAGTTGCTGCAACTGGTCAATAGCTCAGGTGAAACCAAAATGTAGTCCAACACACTGGCACCGAGGGGGGAGAGGAAGGTAAAATTGTCAGCGTGGGGATACGTGCCCGCCAACAATCCTCCACCACCTTAAATCAAGAAAGAACAAGAGGAGGTAGCGAAAGAGATTATCTTTTAAAATAAAGTAGATCAAGATGGTAAAACAGGAACAAAATAAAGACGTTGTTTGAGTGTATTAAGGCCTAGAATGAAGGACATCAAGAAAGAAAGAAAGAAAGAAACAACCTATAGAAAGCTTCTCCGAGTCCCTCCAATCAAGATTGGTTAATCAAGAACAACAGAAAGAAGCGAAAGAGATCGTTTTAAGAGAGAGCTAGAATGAAGTCAGTAAAGAACAACAGAAACAACCCAAAGAAAGCTTCTTGTTTAGAAGTAAATCAAGAAAGAACGAAAAGATGCAAAAGAGAAGAGGTGGAAGAGTATTGGCTAGAAAAGTCAGTAAAGAACAAAAGAAACAACCGTGTGTATTAAGGCTAGAATGAAATAATTCCAGAAATAACCTGAAAAAAACCTAAAGAAAGTTGCTTCGAGTGTATTAAGGCTGGAATGAAGTAAATCAAGAAAGAACGCCAGAAACAACTTAAAAGTTTCATCGAGTGTATTATGGTTAGAATGAAGTAAAGCAAGAAAAAAACAATAACCTAAAGCAAATTTGTTCAAGTGTGTTAAGCGTAGAATGTAGTAAATCAAGACAGAACAACAGAAACAACCTAAAGAAATCTTTTTCAGTCAACTAAGACTAGAATGAAGCAAATCAATAAACAACAGAAAGTGAAATACATCTTTTTAAAGCGGGAATGAAATCAAGAAGGAACGGCAGAAAGAAAAGTGATAATATTTAAGGCTAGGAGGTAAATCAAGAATGAACAACAGAAATAACCAAAAAGCGTCTTCGAGTATGGCTAGAATGAAGTAAATCAAGAAAGGAGAAAGATGTTTTAGGGACGTAAGGCTAGAATTGTTAAAAATACCAACAGAAAGAAGCGAAAGAGATCGTCAAAGAGTTTTAGAAAAATTAAATCAAGAGAAAATAGGTGAAATAGATCATGTTTAAGACTAAAGGCTAGAATGAAATAAAGATCAACAGAAAAAACCTAAAGCTTGTTTGAGTGTACTAAGGTTAGAATGATATTAAAGAACAACAGAAAGAAGCGAAAATGATCATGTTTCAGGGTAAAAATGAGGTAAATCAAGAAGGAACAAAAGAAACAATAAACATATCAATAAATAAAAAAATATCATTTCTGCTGCTTTCTGTTGTTTTTTCATGACTTACATTCTATCAATAAACTAAAACATGACCTCTATTCCTGTTGTTCTTTCTTAATTAACCATTCTATCATTAATTACAAGCTATCAGCTTGTTTCTCGATCTTTCTTTTATTTTATTCTAGCCCCAATAAGCATTCGCTTCTGGTTTTTCTTCATTTACTTGATTCTAGCATTAAAACATTAGAACAAGCGTTCTTTAGGTAGTGTCTGTTCTTTATTTTTACTCCATCCTAGCCTCAATACTCTTAAACGTGGTCTGTTCCGCTTCTTTCTGCTATTTTTTCTTGATATACTTCATTCTGGCATGTACACAAGAACAAACTAGGTTGTTTCTCTTCTTGATATATTTAATTCTAGCTTTATTACACTAGAACAAGCGTTCTTTAGGTTGTTTATTGGTTTACTTCATTCTATCATTCCGAACACCCTTAATCATCTGTTTCCATTTCCTGTTCTCTATTGATTTACCTCATCCCCTTAATATACTACAAGCGTTCTTGGTTTTCTGTAGCTCTTTATTACCACTCTATCCTTGATACCCTTAAAATGTCCTTTCTTGATTTACTTCTACCATTAATACATTGAAAACATGACTTCTTTCGCCTCCTCTTGTTTTTTCTTGATTTACCTGATTCTAGCTTTAATAATCTTAAATATTAACTCTTTCATTTCTTTCTGTTCTTTAATGAATTACCTTAATGTAGGCTTAATACATTCGAAAAAGCTTTCTTTAGTTTGCTTCGTGGTTCTTTCTTGATATACTTCTTTCTAGCCTTAATACTCTTACAACCATTTCTGTTGTTTTTTTCCTAATATCCTTCATTCAAGCCTTAATAAACTCAAACAAGGTTTCTTTAGGTTGTTTCTGTTCTTTCTTGATTTACTTCATTCGAACCCTAACAGTAAAATAACGGTTAGGGTTAGCGTTAGGTTTAGGGTTAGGGTTCGGGTTAGGGACAGGGGTTAGGGGTTAAGGTAAAGTTAAGTTTAGGGTTTGAGTTAGGGTTACGCTTAACGTTAGGGTACGCTTTAGGGTTAAGGTTAGGATTAGGGTTATATTAAGGCCTAAATTTAGGGTTAGGGCTAGGGTTACGGATAGGGTTAAAATAAGGGCTAGGGTTAGGGTTAAAATTAAGATTAAGATTAGGATTAGGGCTAGATTAGGGTTCGGGTTCTGATGAGAGTTAAAGTCAGAGTAAGAGTTAGAGTTAGCCTTAAATTAAGGGCTATGGTTAGGGTGACCGTTAGGGTTATGCTAATGGTTAGGGTACTAAAGCTAGAATCAAGTAAATCAAGAAAGCGAACGAGATCATGTTTAAGGCTATTAAGGCTAGAAAGGATATCGGTAAAGAAAAACAGAAACTACCTAAAGAAAGCTTGTTTGAGTGATGAAGGAAATGAAGAAGGAACAGAGGAAATCGAAACATCATGTTTCAGTGTAGTAAGGGTAGAATGTAAATCAATAAAGAAGCAACCTAAAGAACGTTTATAAGGAGTGTATTAAAGCTAGAACAAAGTAAATCAGGAAAGAAAGAAGCGCTAGAGATCATGTTTATTAAGGCTAGAATACAGGAAACCGGTAAAGAACAGAAAGCCTAAAGAAAGCTTGTTCTGGTGTAAGGCTAGAATGAAATGTCAAGAAAGAACAAAAGTAACAACCTGAAGAAACCTTGTTCTAGGTATTAAGGCTAGAAAGAAGTATATCAAGAAAGAACAGAAAGCGACATTCATGTTTAAGGGTATTACGCCTAAAATGAAGTAATTTAAAAAGAACTGAAACAACATAAAGAAACGTTCGAGGGTATTGTTAGGATGAAGTCAAGAAAGAACAACGAAGCAAACTAGAGAAAGTTTTAGAACGTATTAAGCCTACAATAGAGCCTACATTAGAGCAGAAGGAAATTTTAAGATTATTAAAGCTAGAATCCAGTTAAGTCATGAAAGAACATGTTTCTGTTCTTTCTTGATTTCTGTTGTTTCTGTTGTTTCTGTTCTTTCTTGGTTTACTTCATTCTAGCCTTGTACAGTGAAACATGATTCGCTTATTCTTGTTTATTGATCTAGCATTAATACACGTTTTTTTCTTGACACTGAAACATGATCTCTTTCGATTTCCTCCTTTCTTTTCCTTCATCACCCAAACAAGCTTTAGGTAGTTTCTGTTTTTCTTTACCGATATCCTTTCTAGCCTTAATAGCCTTAAACATGATCTCTTTCGCTTCTTCCCCTTTTATTTCTTGATTTACTTAATTGATTTAGCTTTAATACCCTAAAAGGTAAAGGTAAAGGTTCCCCTTGACAATTTTTGTCCAGTCGTGTTCGACTCTAGGGGGCGGTGCTCATCCCCTTTTCCAAGCCATAGAGCCAGCGTTTTGTCCGAAGACAATCTTCCGTGGTCACATGGCCAGTGCGACTTAGACACGGAACGCTGTTACCTTCCCACCGAGGTGGTCCCTATTAATCTACTCGCACTTGCATGCTTTCGAACCGCTAGGTTGGCGGGAGCTGGGACAAGCGACGGGCGCTCACTCCGTCGCGTGGATTCGATCTTACGACTGCTTGGTCTTCTGACCCTGCAGCACAGGCTTCTGCGGTTTAGCCCACAGCGCCACCACGTCCCGTGTTAATACCCTAACCTTTAGCATAACCCTAACCCTAACGGTCACCCTAACCCTAGCCCTCGATTTAAGGCTAACCCTTAGTCTGACTTTAACTCTCATCGGAACCCGAACTTTAACCCTAACCCTATCCGTAACCCTAGCCCTAACCCTATTTAGGACTTATTTTAACCCTAATAATAAACCTTAACCCTAAAGCCTACCCTAGTAACCCCAAGCCTAACCCTAAACCTAGCGCGAACCCTAACCGTTACTTTACTGTTAGGGTTAGAATGAAGTAAATCAAGAAAGAACCAAAAAAACTTCCTAAAGAAACCTTGTTCTAGTATTTAAGGCTAGACTGAAGTAAATCACGAAAGAACAACAGAAAGAAGCAAAAGAGGTCATGTTTAATATTAAAGCTAGAATGTAAATCAAGAAAGTTCAACAGAAAGAAGCAAAAGAGATAATGTTTGAAGGAATTGTGAACAACAGAAATTTATAAAGCTTGTTTGAGTTTATTAAGGCTTGAATGAACGCTATAAAAAAAAAACAGAATGAAGAAAAAGGCCAGGTTTAAGAAATTTGAGGGTGTTAGAAAAAGGTTAGAAAAAAATTAAATCAAGAGAAAACAACAGAAGGAAGCGAAATAGATCTTGTCTAAGACCAAAGTTAGAAAGAATTAAATCAAGATAGAACACGAGAAACAACATAAAGAAAGCTACTATAAGTCTAGAATGAAATCAAAAACGAATAGAAAGAAGCGAAAATCATTTTTCAGTGGTTTAAGGATGGAATGAGGTAGGTCAAAAACGAACAAAACATGAACCGTCCTTAATATTAAACCTGATCTATTTTGCTTCTTTCTGTTCTTTCATGATTTACTTCATTCTAGCCTTAGTAATTTTAAACATCAGCTTCTAAGCTTCTTTCAGCTTTTCTTTCTTGATTTGATTCTAGCCTTAGAAGAAGCGTTCTTTAGGTAGTCTGTTTTTCTTTTTTGGTTTACCTTAGCCTTTACACTGTTAAACATGCTCTTTCGCTTCTTTCTGTTGATCCTTTACTTCATTCTAACCTTAATACACTGAAACATCTTTTGCATCTTTCTCTTGTTCTTTCTTGATCTAATTCATTCCCTTTAATACAATAGAACAAGGTTTCTTTAGGTTAGTTCTGCTGTTTTTATTACTTCATTGTAGCATTAAAACGCTTAGATTTTCGCTTCTTTCTGTACTCATTTACTTAATTCTGGCCTTCATAGCCTTAAACAGCTTTCCCTCATTTGTTCCTTCTTGATTTACATTCTAGTCTTAATACCCTGAAACATAATCTTTTTCGCTTCTTGTTTTTCTTGATTTGCTTTTCAAGCTTTAAAACTATTATCTTTCATTTCTTCCGATTTTCTTTTTTGATATACCTTATTGTAGACTCAATACACTCGAACAAGGTTTCTTTAGGTTCTTTGTTGTTTTACTTCATTCTAACCTTAAAAACCCTGGAACAAGGTCTTTTTAAGTTTCATTTGTTCTTTCTAAATTACTTCATTTTCGGCTTAATACCATTAAACATGATTTTCGTTTTTTATTCCTGTTTTTTCATCTTTCTAGCCTTACTACACTTTACCATGATCCCTTTCGCTTCTTTCTGTTGTTCCTTCTTGATTTACATCATTCTAAGCTTAAAACTGTTAAATATGATTTTGCTTCTTTTTTACTTACTTCATTCTAGTTCCTTTATGTTCCTGGATTTCTTTCTAGACAGTATCAAACATCTCTTTTTCTTCTTGTTCTTTCTTTTTACTTCGTTGTAGCTTTAATATTCTGAAACATGATCTCTCTTCTTTCTGGTGTTCTTTCTGGATTTATTTCATTTTAGCGAAACATTAGGCTTAAGAAATTTCCGGTATAATAGTAAAAAAACAACAGAAACAGCCAAAAGAAAGCTTGTTTGAGTGTATTAAGACTAGAATGAAGGAAATCAAGAAGAACAGAGATCATTTAAAGAGAAGTAAATCGGTAGAACAACAGAAATAAAGGAAACAGCTATTTAATGGTATTAAGGCTAGAATGAAGTGAATCAGGACAGGACAAAGAAGTGAAAGAGATTTAAGAGGTTTACGGCTACAATGAAGTAGATCAATAAGGAACAACAGAAAACCTAAAGAGCACGTGTATTAATGCTGGAATGAAATCCAGAAAGAAAAACTGAAATAAGCAGATGATAAAATGTTTAAGAATATTAAGCCTAGAATGAAAAATCAAGAATTACAGAAACAATAGAACAAGGGTTATTTAGGTTGTTTCTTGAAAGGTAGAATGAAGTAAATCAAGAAGAAAAGAGATGCAAAAGAGATCATGTTTCATAATCTCATTCGCTTCTTTCTGTTGTCGACTGCTTTCTAGCCTTAATAAGCTTTTTGTTGTTTCTGTTTTTCCTTACTGATTTCCATTCTAACCTTACTACCCTTAAACATTATATCTTTCCCTTATTCTTGTTCTTTCTTGATTTAATTCATTCTAGCATTAATAAACATCTCCTCTTTCGTTTTTTTCTGTTGTCCTTTCTTGATTTACTGAATTCTAGAACTTAATACTTAAATATGATCTCTTGCTTCTTTCTGTTGTTCTTCATTTACTTCAGAAGTCTAGCCTTAATACACTAGAACAAGGTTTCTTTAGGAAGTTTCTTTTGTTCTTTATTTCCATCCAGCAGTAGACTAGAACAAACTTTCTTTAGGTAGTGTCTGCTTTTTATTGATTTACTTGATTCTATGTTTAATTATTTCATTCATTTCTTTCCTTAATACACCAGAATATGGTTTCTTCGGACTTTCTGTTTTTTCTTGATTTACTTCATTCTAGCTTTTTTTGAAACCCTAAAGATAACCCTAACCCTAGGCCTTAATTTAAAACTAACTCTAACCCTAACTCTGACCATAACTAATCAGAACCCTAATCAAATCCCTTACTTTAACCCTAAACCTATCCCTAACCCTAACCCTAAACGTAACCCTAACCCCAAATGTAAAACTAACCCTTACCCAAAACCTAACGCGAACCTTACATTAACCCTAAACGTAGCCCTTACCTAGCTGTTAATTTACAGTTGGGGTTAGAACGAAGTAATCAAGAAAGAACAAGAGATGTAAAAATCATATTTAATATTAAGACTAGAAGTATATCAAAAAAGAAGACGCTACCTAAGGAACGCTTATTCTAATGTATTATGTTCTAGAATTCAGTAAATCAAGAAAGGACAACAGAAAAAAACGAAAGCGGTGATGTTTAAGATTATTAATGCTAGAATGAATTAAATCAAGAAAGAACAAGAATAAGGGAAAGATATAATGTTTAAGGGTAGTAAGGTTAGAATGGAAATCAGTAAGGAAAAACAAAGAAAGCTTGTTTGTGTATTAAGGCTAGAAAGCAGTAGACAACAGAAAGAAGCGAATGAGATTATGAAACATGATCTCTTTTGCATCTCTTTTCTTCTTGATTTACTTCATTCTACCTTTCAAGATTTACAGAAGCAACCTAAATAACCCTTGTTCTATTGTTTCTGTAATTCTTGATTTTTCATTCTAGGCTTAATATTCTTAAACATTCCAGCACTAATACACGTGTTCTTTAGGTTTTCTGTTGTTCCTTATTGATCTACTTCATTGTAGCCGTAAACCTCTTAGATCTCTTTCACTTCTTTGTCCTGATTTACTTCATTCTAGCCTTAATACCACTAAATAGCTGTTTCCTTTTTTTGTTGTTCTACCTTGATTTATTTCTCTAAATGATCTCTGTTCTTCTTGATTTCCTTCATTCTAGTCTTAATACACTCAAACAAGCTTTCTTTTGGCTGTTTCTGTTGTTTTTTTACTGATTTCCATTACAGCCGCAAATTTCTTAAACCTAATGTTTCGCTTCTTTCTGTTCTTGATTTTCTTCATGCTAGCCTTTATGCAAAGAAACAAGCTATAGGCAGTCTCTGATGTTCCTTACGGATTTCCTTCATTCTAGCCTTAATTACCTTAAATATGATCTCTTTTGCTTCTGTTGTACTTTCTTGATTTGCTTCATTCTTACAATAGTAAACATTATCTTTCATTTCTTTTGTTTTTTTTCTTGATTTCATTCTCGTTCATTGAAATTTTAATTGATAGTGGGAAGTGGTCACTGTCAATGCGGGCGCCAATGGAGAAGTTGCTGCAACTGGTCAATAGCTCAGGTGAAACCAAAATGTAGTCCAACACACTGGCACCGAGGGGGGAGAGGAAGGTAAAATTGTCAGCGTGGGGATACGTGCCCGCCAACAATCCTCCACCACCTTAAATCAAGAAAGAACAAGAGGAGGTAGCGAAAGAGATTATCTTTTAAAATAAAGTAGATCAAGATGGTAAAACAGGAACAAAATAAAGACGTTGTTTGAGTGTATTAAGGCCTAGAATGAAGGACATCAAGAAAGAAAGAAAGAAAGAAACAACCTATAGAAAGCTTCTCCGAGTCCCTCCAATCAAGATTGGTTAATCAAGAACAACAGAAAGAAGCGAAAGAGATCGTTTTAAGAGAGAGCTAGAATGAAGTCAGTAAAGAACAACAGAAACAACCCAAAGAAAGCTTCTTGTTTAGAAGTAAATCAAGAAAGAACGAAAAGATGCAAAAGAGAAGAGGTGGAAGAGTATTGGCTAGAAGTAAGTCAGTAAAGAACAAAAGAAACAACCGTGTGTATTAAGGCTAGAATGAAATAATTCCAGAAATAACCTGAAAAAAACCTAAAGAAAGTTGCTTCGAGTGTATTAAGGCTGGAATGAAGTAAATCAAGAAAGAACGCCAGAAACAACTTAAAAGTTTCATCGAGTGTATTATGGCTAGAATGAAGTAAAGCAAGAAAAAAACAATAACCTAAAGCAAATTTGTTCAAGTGTGTTAAGCGTAGAATGTAGTAAATCAAGACAGAACAACAGAAACAACCTAAAGAAATCTTTTTCAGTCAACTAAGACTAGAATGAAGCAAATCAATAAACAACAGAAAGTGAAATACATCTTTTTAAAGCGGGAATGAAATCAAGAAGGAACGGCAGAAAGAAAAGTGATAATATTTAAGGCTAGGAGGTAAATCAAGAATGAACAACAGAAATAACCAAAAAGCGCCTTCGAGTATGGCTAGAATGAAGTAAATCAAGAAAGGAGAAAGATGTTTTAGGGACGTAAGGCTAGAATTGTTAAAAATACCAACAGAAAGAAGCGAAAGAGATCGTCAAAGAGTTTTAGAAAAATTAAATCAAGAGAAAATAGGTGAAATAGATCATGTTTAAGACTAAAGGCTAGAATGAAATAAAGATCAACAGAAAAAACCTAAAGCTTGTTTGAGTGTACTAAGGTTAGAATGATATTAAAGAACAACAGAAAGAAGCGAAAATGATCATGTTTCAGGGTAAAAATGAGGTAAATCAAGAAGGAACAAAAGAAACAATAAACATATCAATAAATAAAAAAATATCATTTCTGCTGCTTTCTGTTGTTTTTTCATGACTTACATTCTATCAATAAACTAAAACATGACCTCTATTCCTGTTGTTCTTTCTTAATTAACCATTCTATCATTAATTACAAGCTATCAGCTTGTTTCTCGATCTTTCTTTTATTTTATTCTAGCCCCAATAAGCATTCGCTTCTGGTTTTTCTTCATTTACTTGATTCTAGCATTAAAACATTAGAACAAGCGTTCTTTAGGTAGTGTCTGTTCTTTATTTTTACTCCATCCTAGCCTCAATACTCTTAAACGTGGTCTGTTCCGCTTCTTTCTGCTATTTTTTCTTGATATACTTCATTCTGGCATGTACACAAGAACAAACTAGGTTGTTTCTCTTCTTGATATATTTAATTCTAGCTTTATTACACTAGAACAAGCGTTCTTTAGGTTGTTTATTGGTTTACTTCATTCTATCATTCCGAACACCCTTAATCATCTGTTTCCATTTCCTGTTCTCTATTGATTTACCTCATCCCCTTAATATACTACAAGCGTTCTTGGTTTTCTGTAGCTCTTTATTACCACTCTATCCTTGATACCCTTAAAATGTCCTTTCTTGATTTACTTCTACCATTAATACATTGAAAACATGACTTCTTTCGCCTCCTCTTGTTTTTTCTTGATTTACCTGATTCTAGCTTTAATAATCTTAAATATTAACTCTTTCATTTCTTTCTGTTCTTTAATGAATTACCTTAATGTAGGCTTAATACATTCGAAAAAGCTTTCTTTAGTTTGCTTCGTGGTTCTTTCTTGATATACTTCTTTCTAGCCTTAATACTCTTACAACCATTTCTGTTGTTTTTTTCCTAATATCCTTCATTCAAGCCTTAATAAACTCAAACAAGGTTTCTTTAGGTTGTTTCTGTTCTTTCTTGATTTACTTCATTCGAACCCTAACAGTAAAATAACGGTTAGGGTTAGCGTTAGGTTTAGGGTTAGGGTTCGGGTTAGGGACAGGGGTTAGGGGTTAAGGTAAAGTTAAGTTTAGGGTTTGAGTTAGGGTTACGCTTAACGTTAGGGTACGCTTTAGGGTTAAGGTTAGGATTAGGGTTATATTAAGGCCTAAATTTAGGGTTAGGGCTAGGGTTACGGATAGGGTTAAAATAAGGGCTAGGGTTAGGGTTAAAATTAAGATTAAGATTAGGATTAGGGCTAGATTAGGGTTCGGGTTCTGATGAGAGTTAAAGTCAGAGTAAGAGTTAGAGTTAGCCTTAAATTAAGGGCTATGGTTAGGGTGACCGTTAGGGTTATGCTAATGGTTAGGGTACTAAAGCTAGAATCAAGTAAATCAAGAAAGCGAACGAGATCATGTTTAAGGCTATTAAGGCTAGAAAGGATATCGGTAAAGAAAAACAGAAACTACCTAAAGAAAGCTTGTTTGAGTGATGAAGGAAATGAAGAAGGAACAGAGGAAATCGAAACATCATGTTTCAGTGTAGTAAGGGTAGAATGTAAATCAATAAAGAAGCAACCTAAAGAACGTTTATAAGGAGTGTATTAAAGCTAGAACAAAGTAAATCAGGAAAGAAAGAAGCGCTAGAGATCATGTTTATTAAGGCTAGAATACAGGAAACCGGTAAAGAACAGAAAGCCTAAAGAAAGCTTGTTCTGGTGTAAGGCTAGAATGAAATGTCAAGAAAGAACAAAAGTAACAACCTGAAGAAACCTTGTTCTAGGTATTAAGGCTAGAAAGAAGTATATCAAGAAAGAACAGAAAGCGACATTCATGTTTAAGGGTATTACGCCTAAAATGAAGTAATTTAAAAAGAACTGAAACAACATAAAGAAACGTTCGAGGGTATTGTTAGGATGAAGTCAAGAAAGAACAACGAAGCAAACTAGAGAAAGTTTTAGAACGTATTAAGCCTACAATAAGGTAGTTCATTAGAGCAGAAGGAAATTTTAAGATTATTAAAGCTAGAATCCAGTTAAGTCATGAAAGAACATGTTTCTGTTCTTTCTTGATTTCTGTTGTTTCTGTTGTTTCTGTTCTTTCTTGGTTTACTTCATTCTAGCCTTGTACACTGAAACATGATTCGCTTATTCTTGTTTATTGATCTAGCATTAATACACGTTTTTTTCTTGACACTGAAACATGATCTCTTTCGATTTCCTCCTTTCTTTTCCTTCATCACCCAAACAAGCTTTAGGTAGTTTCTGTTTTTCTTTACCGATATCCTTTCTAGCCTTAATAGCCTTAAACATGATCTCTTTCGCTTCTTCCCCTTTTATTTCTTGATTTACTTAATTGATTTAGCTTTAATACCCTAAAAGGTAAAGGTAAAGGCTCCCCTTGACAATTTTTGTCCAGTCGTGTTCGACTCTAGGGGGCGGTGCTCATCCCCTTTTCCAAGCCATAGAGCCAGCGTTTTGTCCGAAGACAATCTTCCGTGGTCACATGGCCAGTGCGACTTAGACACGGAACGCTGTTACCTTCCCACCGAGGTGGTCCCTATTAATCTACTCGCACTTGCATGCTTTCGAACCGCTAGGTTGGCGGGAGCTGGGACAAGCGACGGGCGCTCACTCCGTCGCGTGGATTCGATCTTACGACTGCTTGGTCTTCTGACCCTGCAGCACAGGCTTCTGCGGTTTAGCCCACAGCGCCACCACGTCCCGTGTTAATACCCTAACCTTTAGCATAACCCTAACCCTAACGGTCACCCTAACCCTAGCCCTCGATTTAAGGCTAACCCTTAGTCTGACTTTAACTCTCATCGGAACCCGAACTTTAACCCTAACCCTATCCGTAACCCTAGCCCTAACCCTATTTAGGACTTATTTTAACCCTAATAATAAACCTTAACCCTAAAGCCTACCCTAGTAACCCCAAGCCTAACCCTAAACCTAGCGCGAACCCTAACCGTTACTTTACTGTTAGGGTTAGAATGAAGTAAATCAAGAAAGAACCAAAAAAACTTCCTAAAGAAACCTTGTTCTAGTATTTAAGGCTAGACTGAAGTAAATCACGAAAGAACAACAGAAAGAAGCAAAAGAGGTCATGTTTAATATTAAAGCTAGAATGTAAATCAAGAAAGTTCAACAGAAAGAAGCAAAAGAGATAATGTTTGAAGGAATTGTGAACAACAGAAATTTATAAAGCTTGTTTGAGTTTATTAAGGCTTGAATGAACGCTATAAAAAAAAACAGAATGAAGAAAAAGGCCAGGTTTAAGAAATTTGAGGGTGTTAGAAAAAGGTTAGAAAAAAATTAAATCAAGAGAAAACAACAGAAGGAAGCGAAATAGATCTTGTCTAAGACCAAAGTTAGAAAGAATTAAATCAAGATAGAACACGAGAAACAACATAAAGAAAGCTACTATAAGGCTAGAATGAAATCAAAAAAGAATAGAAAGAAGCGAAAATCATTTTTCAGTGGTTTAAGGATGGAATGAGGTAGGTCAAAAACGAACAAAACATGAACCGTCCTTAATATTAAACCTGATCTATTTTGCTTCTTTCTGTTCTTTCATGATTTACTTCATTCTAGCCTTAGTAATTTTAAACATCAGCTTCTAAGCTTCTTTCAGCTTTTCTTTCTTGATTTGATTCTAGCCTTAGAAGAAGCGTTCTTTAGGTAGTCTGTTTTTCTTTTTTGGTTTACCTTAGCCTTTACACTGTTAAACATGCTCTTTCGCTTCTTTCTGTTGATCCTTTACTTCATTCTAACCTTAATACACTGAAACATCTTTTGCATCTTTCTCTTGTTCTTTCTTGATCTAATTCATTCCCTTTAATACAATAGAACAAGGTTTCTTTAGGTTATTTCTGCTGTTTTTATTACTTCATTGTAGCATTAAAACGCTTAGATTTTCGCTTCTTTCTGTACTCATTTACTTAATTCTGGCCTTCATAGCCTTAAACAGCTTTCCCTCATTTGTTCCTTCTTGATTTACTTCATTCTAGTCTTAATACCCTGAAACATAATCTTTTTCGCTTCTTGTTTTTCTTGATTTGCTTTTCAAGCTTTAAAACTATTATCTTTCATTTCTTCCGATTTTCTTTTTTGATATACCTTATTGTAGACTCAATACACTCGAACAAGGTTTCTTTAGGTTCTTTGTTGTTTTACTTCATTCTAACCTTAAAAACCCTGGAACAAGGTCTTTTTAAGTTTTATTTGTTCTTTCTAAATTACTTCATTTTCGGCTTAATACCATTAAACATGATTTTCGTTTTTTATTCCTGTTTTTTCATCTTTCTAGCCTTACTACACTTTACCATGATCCCTTTCGCTTCTTTCTGTTGTTCCTTCTTGATTTACATCATTCTAAGCTTAAAACTGTTAAATATGATTTTGCTTCTTTTTTATTTCATTCTAGTTCCTTTATGTTCCTGGATTTCTTTCTAGACAGTATCAAACATCTCTTTTTCTTCTTGTTCTTTCTTTTTACTTCGTTGTAGCTTTAATATTCTGAAACATGATCTCTCTTCTTTCTGGTGTTCTTTCTGGATTTATTTCATTTTAGCGAAACATTAGGCTTAAGAAATTTCCGGTATAATAGTAAAAAAACAACAGAAACAGCCAAAAGAAAGCTTGTTTGAGTGTATTAAGACTAGAATGAAGGAAATCAAGAAGAACAGAGATCATTTAAAGAGAAGTAAATCGGTAGAACAACAGAAATAAAGGAAACAGCTATTTAATGGTATTAAGGCTAGAATGAAGTGAATCAGGACAGGACAAAGAAGTGAAAGAGATTTAAGAGGTTTACGGCTACAATGAAGTAGATCAATAAGGAACAACAGAAAACCTAAAGAGCACGTGTATTAATGCTGGAATGAAATCCAGAAAGAAAAACAGAAATAAGCAGATGATAAAATGTTTAAGAATATTAAGCCTAGAATGAAAAATCAAGAATTACAGAAACAATAGAACAAGGGTTATTTAGGTTGTTTCTTGAAAGGTAGAATGAAGTAAATCAAGAAGAAAAGAGATGCATGTTTCATAATCTCATTCGCTTCTTTCTGTTGTCGACTGCTTTCTAGCCTTAATAAGCTTTTTGTTGTTTCTGTTTTTCCTTACTGATTTCCATTCTAACCTTACTACCCTTAAACATTATATCTTTCCCTTATTCTTGTTCTTTCTTGATTTAATTCATTCTAGCATTAATAAACATCTCCTCTTTCGTTTTTTTCTGTTGTCCTTTCTTGATTTACTGAATTCTAGAACTTAATACTTAAATATGATCTCTTGCTTCTTTCTGTTGTTCTTCATTTACTTCAGAAGTCTAGCCTTAATACACTAGAACAAGGTTTCTTTAGGAAGTTTCTTTTGTTCTTTATTTCCATCCAGCAGTAGACTAGAACAAACTTTCTTTAGGTAGTGTCTGCTTTTTATTGATTTACTTGATTCTATGTTTAATTATTTCATTCATTTCTTTCCTTAATACACCAGAATATGGTTTCTTCGGACTTTCTGTTTTTTCTTGATTTACTTCATTCTAGCTTTTTTTGAAACCCTAAAGATAACCCTAACCCTAGGCCTTAATTTAAAACTAACTCTAACCCTAACTCTGACCATAACTAATCAGAACCTGAATCTTAACCCTAATCAAATCCCTTACTTTAACCCTAAACCTATCCCTAACCCTAACCCTAAACGTAACCCTAACCCCAAATGTAAAACTAACCCTTACCCAAAACCTAACGCGAACCTTACATTAACCCTAAACGTAGCCCTTACCTAGCTGTTAATTTACAGTTGGGGTTAGAACGAAGTAATCAAGAAAGAACAAGAGATGTAAAAATCATATTTAATATTAAGACTAGAAGTATATCAAAAAAGAAGACGCTACCTAAGGAACGCTTATTCTAATGTATTATGTTCTAGAATTCAGTAAATCAAGAAAGGACAACAGAAAAAAACGAAAGCGGTGATGTTTAAGATTATTAATGCTAGAATGAATTAAATCAAGAAAGAACAAGAATAAGGGAAAGATATAATGTTTAAGGGTAGTAAGGTTAGAATGGAAATCAGTAAGGAAAAACAAAGAAAGCTTGTTTGTGTATTAAGGCTAGAAAGCAGTAGACAACAGAAAGAAGCGAATGAGATTATGAAACATGATCTCTTTTGCATCTCTTTTCTTCTTGATTTACTTCATTCTACCTTTCAAGATTTACAGAAGCAACCTAAATAACCCTTGTTCTATTGTTTCTGTAATTCTTGATTTTTCATTCTAGGCTTAATATTCTTAAACATTCCAGCACTAATACACGTGTTCTTTAGGTTTTCTGTTGTTCCTTATTGATCTACTTCATTGTAGCCGTAAACCTCTTAGATCTCTTTCACTTCTTTGTCCTGATTTACTTCATTCTAGCCTTAATACCATTAAATAGCTGTTTCCTTTTTTTGTTGTTCTACCTTGATTTATTTCTCTAAATGATCTCTGTTCTTCTTGATTTCCTTCATTCTAGTCTTAATACACTCAAACAAGCTTTCTTTTGGCTGTTTCTGTTGTTTTTTTACTGATTTCCATTACAGCCGCAAATTTCTTAAACCTAATGTTTCGCTTCTTTCTGTTCTTGATTTTCTTCATGCTAGCCTTTATGCAAAGAAACAAGCTATAGGCAGTCTCTGATGTTCCTTACGGATTTCCTTCATTCTAGCCTTAATTACCTTAAATATGATCTCTTTTGCTTCTGTTGTACTTTCTTGATTTGCTTCATTCTTACAATAGTAAACATTATCTTTCATTTCTTTTGTTTTTTTTCTTGATTTCATTCTCGTTCATTGAAATTTTAATTGATAGTGGGAAGTGGTCACTGTCAATGCGGGCGCCAATGGAGAAGTTGCTGCAACTGGTCAATAGCTCAGGTGAAACCAAAATGTAGTCCAACACACTGGCACCGAGGGGGGAGAGGAAGGTAAAATTGTCAGCGTGGGGATACGTGCCCGCCAACAATCCTCCACCACCTTAAATCAAGAAAGAACAAGAGGAGGTAGCGAAAGAGATTATCTTTTAAAATAAAGTAGATCAAGATGGTAAAACAGGAACAAAATAAAGACGTTGTTTGAGTGTATTAAGGCCTAGAATGAAGGACATCAAGAAAGAAAGAAAGAAAGAAACAACCTATAGAAAGCTTCTCCGAGTCCCTCCAATCAAGATTGGTTAATCAAGAACAACAGAAAGAAGCGAAAGAGATCGTTTTAAGAGAGAGCTAGAATGAAGTCAGTAAAGAACAACAGAAACAACCCAAAGAAAGCTTCTTGTTTAGAAGTAAATCAAGAAAGAACGAAAAGATGCAAAAGAGAAGAGGTGGAAGAGTATTGGCTAGAAGTAAGTCAGTAAAGAACAAAAGAAACAACCGTGTGTATTAAGGCTAGAATGAAATAATTCCAGAAATAACCTGAAAAAAACCTAAAGAAAGTTGCTTCGAGTGTATTAAGGCTGGAATGAAGTAAATCAAGAAAGAACGCCAGAAACAACTTAAAAGTTTCATCGAGTGTATTATGGCTAGAATGAAGTAAAGCAAGAAAAAAACAATAACCTAAAGCAAATTTGTTCAAGTGTGTTAAGCGTAGAATGTAGTAAATCAAGACAGAACAACAGAAACAACCTAAAGAAATCTTTTTCAGTCAACTAAGACTAGAATGAAGCAAATCAATAAACAACAGAAAGTGAAATACATCTTTTTAAAGCGGGAATGAAATCAAGAAGGAACGGCAGAAAGAAAAGTGATAATATTTAAGGCTAGGAGGTAAATCAAGAATGAACAACAGAAATAACCAAAAAGCGTCTTCGAGTATGGCTAGAATGAAGTAAATCAAGAAAGGAGAAAGATGTTTTAGGGACGTAAGGCTAGAATTGTTAAAAATACCAACAGAAAGAAGCGAAAGAGATCGTCAAAGAGTTTTAGAAAAATTAAATCAAGAGAAAATAGGTGAAATAGATCATGTTTAAGACTAAAGGCTAGAATGAAATAAAGATCAACAGAAAAAACCTAAAGCTTGTTTGAGTGTACTAAGGTTAGAATGATATTAAAGAACAACAGAAAGAAGCGAAAATGATCATGTTTCAGGGTAAAAATGAGGTAAATCAAGAAGGAACAAAAGAAACAATAAACATATCAATAAATAAAAAAATATCATTTCTGCTGCTTTCTGTTGTTTTTTCATGACTTACATTCTATCAATAAACTAAAACATGACCTCTATTCCTGTTGTTCTTTCTTAATTAACCATTCTATCATTAATTACAAGCTATCAGCTTGTTTCTCGATCTTTCTTTTATTTTATTCTAGCCCCAATAAGCATTCGCTTCTGGTTTTTCTTCATTTACTTGATTCTAGCATTAAAACATTAGAACAAGCGTTCTTTAGGTAGTGTCTGTTCTTTATTTTTACTCCATCCTAGCCTCAATACTCTTAAACGTGGTCTGTTCCGCTTCTTTCTGCTATTTTTTCTTGATATACTTCATTCTGGCATGTACACAAGAACAAACTAGGTTGTTTCTCTTCTTGATATATTTAATTCTAGCTTTATTACACTAGAACAAGCGTTCTTTAGGTTGTTTATTGGTTTACTTCATTCTATCATTCCGAACACCCTTAATCATCTGTTTCCATTTCCTGTTCTCTATTGATTTACCTCATCCCCTTAATATACTACAAGCGTTCTTGGTTTTCTGTAGCTCTTTATTACCACTCTATCCTTGATACCCTTAAAATGTCCTTTCTTGATTTACTTCTACCATTAATACATTGAAAACATGACTTCTTTCGCCTCCTCTTGTTTTTTCTTGATTTACCTGATTCTAGCTTTAATAATCTTAAATATTAACTCTTTCATTTCTTTCTGTTCTTTAATGAATTACCTTAATGTAGGCTTAATACATTCGAAAAAGCTTTCTTTAGTTTGCTTCGTGGTTCTTTCTTGATATACTTCTTTCTAGCCTTAATACTCTTACAACCATTTCTGTTGTTTTTTTCCTAATATCCTTCATTCAAGCCTTAATAAACTCAAACAAGGTTTCTTTAGGTTGTTTCTGTTCTTTCTTGATTTACTTCATTCGAACCCTAACAGTAAAATAACGGTTAGGGTTAGCGTTAGGTTTAGGGTTAGGGTTCGGGTTAGGGACAGGGGTTAGGGGTTAAGGTAAAGTTAAGTTTAGGGTTTGAGTTAGGGTTACGCTTAACGTTAGGGTACGCTTTAGGGTTAAGGTTAGGATTAGGGTTATATTAAGGCCTAAATTTAGGGTTAGGGCTAGGGTTACGGATAGGGTTAAAATAAGGGCTAGGGTTAGGGTTAAAATTAAGATTAAGATTAGGATTAGGGCTAGATTAGGGTTCGGGTTCTGATGAGAGTTAAAGTCAGAGTAAGAGTTAGAGTTAGCCTTAAATTAAGGGCTATGGTTAGGGTGACCGTTAGGGTTATGCTAATGGTTAGGGTACTAAAGCTAGAATCAAGTAAATCAAGAAAGCGAACGAGATCATGTTTAAGGCTATTAAGGCTAGAAAGGATATCGGTAAAGAAAAACAGAAACTACCTAAAGAAAGCTTGTTTGAGTGATGAAGGAAATGAAGAAGGAACAGAGGAAATCGAAACATCATGTTTCAGTGTAGTAAGGGTAGAATGTAAATCAATAAAGAAGCAACCTAAAGAACGTTTATAAGGAGTGTATTAAAGCTAGAACAAAGTAAATCAGGAAAGAAAGAAGCGCTAGAGATCATGTTTATTAAGGCTAGAATACAAGAAACCGGTAAAGAACAGAAAGCCTAAAGAAAGCTTGTTCTGGTGTAAGGCTAGAATGAAATGTCAAGAAAGAACAAAAGTAACAACCTGAAGAAACCTTGTTCTAGGTATTAAGGCTAGAAAGAAGTATATCAAGAAAGAACAGAAAGCGACATTCATGTTTAAGGGTATTACGCCTAAAATGAAGTAATTTAAAAAGAACTGAAACAACATAAAGAAACGTTCGAGGGTATTGTTAGGATGAAGTCAAGAAAGAACAACGAAGCAAACTAGAGAAAGTTTTAGAACGTATTAAGCCTACAATAGAGCCTACATTAGAGCAGAAGGAAATTTTAAGATTATTAAAGCTAGAATCCAGTTAAGTCATGAAAGAACATGTTTCTGTTCTTTCTTGATTTCTGTTGTTTCTGTTGTTTCTGTTCTTTCTTGGTTTACTTCATTCTAGCCTTGTACACTGAAACATGATTCGCTTATTCTTGTTTATTGATCTAGCATTAATACACGTTTTTTTCTTGACACTGAAACATGATCTCTTTCGATTTCCTCCTTTCTTTTCCTTCATCACCCAAACAAGCTTTAGGTAGTTTCTGTTTTTTTTTACCGATATCCTTTCTAGCCTTAATAGCCTTAAACATGATCTCTTTCGCTTCTTCCCCTTTTATTTCTTGATTTACTTAATTGATTTAGCTTTAATACCCTAAAAGGTAAAGGTAAAGGTTCCCCTTGACAATTTTTGTCCAGTCGTGTTCGACTCTAGGGGGCGGTGCTCATCCCCGTTTCCAAGCCATAGAGCCAGCGTTTTGTCCGAAGACAATCTTCCGTGGTCACATGGCCAGTGCGACTTAGACACGGAACGCTGTTACCTTCCCACCGAGGTGGTCCCTATTAATCTACTCGCACTTGCATGCTTTCGAACCGCTAGGTTGGCGGGAGCTGGGACAAGCGACGGGCGCTCACTCCGTCGCGTGGATTCGATCTTACGACTGCTTGGTCTTCTGACCCTGCAGCACAGGCTTCTGCGGTTTAGCCCACAGCGCCACCACGTCCCGTGTTAATACCCTAACCTTTAGCATAACCCTAACCCTAACGGTCACCCTAACCCTAGCCCTCGATTTAAGGCTAACCCTTAGTCTGACTTTAACTCTCATCGGAACCCGAACTTTAACCCTAACCCTATCCGTAACCCTAGCCCTAACCCTATTTAGGACTTATTTTAACCCTAATAATAAACCTTAACCCTAAAGCCTACCCTAGTAACCCCAAGCCTAACCCTAAACCTAGCGCGAACCCTAACCGTTACTTTACTGTTAGGGTTAGAATGAAGTAAATCAAGAAAGAACCAAAAAAACTTCCTAAAGAAACCTTGTTCTAGTATTTAAGGCTAGACTGAAGTAAATCACGAAAGAACAACAGAAAGAAGCAAAAGAGGTCATGTTTAATATTAAAGCTAGAATGTAAATCAAGAAAGTTCAACAGAAAGAAGCAAAAGAGATAATGTTTGAAGGAATTGTGAACAACAGAAATTTATAAAGCTTGTTTGAGTTTATTAAGGCTTGAATGAACGCTATAAAAAAAAAACAGAATGAAGAAAAAGGCCAGGTTTAAGAAATTTGAGGGTGTTAGAAAAAGGTTAGAAAAAAATTAAATCAAGAGAAAACAACAGAAGGAAGCGAAATAGATCTTGTCTAAGACCAAAGTTAGAAAGAATTAAATCAAGATAGAACACGAGAAACAACATAAAGAAAGCTACTATAAGGCTAGAATGAAATCAAAAAAGAATAGAAAGAAGCGAAAATCATTTTTCAGTGGTTTAAGGATGGAATGAGGTAGGTCAAAAACGAACAAAACATGAACCGTCCTTAATATTAAACCTGATCTATTTTGCTTCTTTCTGTTCTTTCATGATTTACTTCATTCTAGCCTTAGTAATTTTAAACATCAGCTTCTAAGCTTCTTTCAGCTTTTCTTTCTTGATTTGATTCTAGCCTTAGAAGAAGCGTTCTTTAGGTAGTCTGTTTTTCTTTTTTGGTTTACCTTAGCCTTTACACTGTTAAACATGCTCTTTCGCTTCTTTCTGTTGATCCTTTACTTCATTCTAACCTTAATACACTGAAACATCTTTTGCATCTTTCTCTTGTTCTTTCTTGATCTAATTCATTCCCTTTAATACAATAGAACAAGGTTTCTTTAGGTTATTTCTGCTGTTTTTATTACTTCATTGTAGCATTAAAACGCTTAGATTTTCGCTTCTTTCTGTACTCATTTACTTAATTCTGGCCTTCATAGCCTTAAACAGCTTTCCCTCATTTGTTCCTTCTTGATTTACTTCATTCTAGTCTTAATACCCTGAAACATAATCTTTTTCGCTTCTTGTTTTTCTTGATTTGCTTTTCAAGCTTTAAAACTATTATCTTTCATTTCTTCCGATTTTCTTTTTTGATATACCTTATTGTAGACTCAATACACTCGAACAAGGTTTCTTTAGGTTCTTTGTTGTTTTACTTCATTCTAACCTTAAAAACCCTGGAACAAGGTCTTTTTAAGTTTCATTTGTTCTTTCTAAATTACTTCATTTTCGGCTTAATACCATTAAACATGATTTTCGTTTTTTATTCCTGTTTTTTCATCTTTCTAGCCTTACTACACTTTACCATGATCCCTTTCGCTTCTTTCTGTTGTTCCTTCTTGATTTACATCATTCTAAGCTTAAAACTGTTAAATATGATTTTGCTTCTTTTTTACTTACTTCATTCTAGTTCCTTTATGTTCCTGGATTTCTTTCTAGACAGTATCAAACATCTCTTTTTCTTCTTGTTCTTTCTTTTTACTTCGTTGTAGCTTTAATATTCTGAAACATGATCTCTCTTCTTTCTGGTGTTCTTTCTGGATTTATTTCATTTTAGCGAAACATTAGGCTTAAGAAATTTCCGGTATAATAGTAAAAAAACAACAGAAACAGCCAAAAGAAAGCTTGTTTGAGTGTATTAAGACTAGAATGAAGGAAATCAAGAAGAACAGAGATCATTTAAAGAGAAGTAAATCGGTAGAACAACAGAAATAAAGGAAACAGCTATTTAATGGTATTAAGGCTAGAATGAAGTGAATCAGGACAGGACAAAGAAGTGAAAGAGATCTAAGAGGTTTACGGCTACAATGAAGTAGATCAATAAGGAACAACAGAAAACCTAAAGAGCACGTGTATTAATGCTGGAATGAAATCCAGAAAGAAAAACAGAAATAAGCAGATGATAAAATGTTTAAGAATATTAAGCCTAGAATGAAAAATCAAGAATTACAGAAACAATAGAACAAGGGTTATTTAGGTTGTTTCTTGAAAGGTAGAATGAAGTAAATCAAGAAGAAAAGAGATGCAAAAGAGATCATGTTTCATAATCTCATTCGCTTCTTTCTGTTGTCGACTGCTTTCTAGCCTTAATAAGCTTTTTGTTGTTTCTGTTTTTCCTTACTGATTTCCATTCTAACCTTACTACCCTTAAACATTATATCTTTCCCTTATTCTTGTTCTTTCTTGATTTAATTCATTCTAGCATTAATAAACATCTCCTCTTTCGTTTTTTTCTGTTGTCCTTTCTTGATTTACTGAATTCTAGAACTTAATACTTAAATATGATCTCTTGCTTCTTTCTGTTGTTCTTCATTTACTTCAGAAGTCTAGCCTTAATACACTAGAACAAGGTTTCTTTAGGAAGTTTCTTTTGTTCTTTATTTCCATCCAGCAGTAGACTAGAACAAACTTTCTTTAGGTAGTGTCTGCTTTTTATTGATTTACTTGATTCTATGTTTAATTATTTCATTCATTTCTTTCCTTAATACACCAGAATATGGTTTCTTCGGACTTTCTGTTTTTTCTTGATTTACTTCATTCTAGCTTTTTTTGAAACCCTAAAGATAACCCTAACCCTAGGCCTTAATTTAAAACTAACTCTAACCCTAACTCTGACCATAACTAATCAGAACCTGAATCTTAACCCTAATCAAATCCCTTACTTTAACCCTAAACCTATCCCTAACCCTAACCCTAAACGTAACCCTAACCCCAAATGTAAAACTAACCCTTACCCAAAACCTAACGCGAACCTTACATTAACCCTAAACGTAGCCCTTACCTAGCTGTTAATTTACAGTTGGGGTTAGAACGAAGTAATCAAGAAAGAACAAGAGATGTAAAAATCATATTTAATATTAAGACTAGAAGTATATCAAAAAAGAAGACGCTACCTAAGGAACGCTTATTCTAATGTATTATGTTCTAGAATTCAGTAAATCAAGAAAGGACAACAGAAAAAAACGAAAGCGGTGATGTTTAAGATTATTAATGCTAGAATGAATTAAATCAAGAAAGAACAAGAATAAGGGAAAGATATAATGTTTAAGGGTAGTAAGGTTAGAATGGAAATCAGTAAGGAAAAAAAAGAAAGCTTGTTTGTGTATTAAGGCTAGAAAGCAGTAGACAACAGAAAGAAGCGAATGAGATTATGAAACATGATCTCTTTTGCATCTCTTTTCTTCTTGATTTACTTCATTCTACCTTTCAAGATTTACAGAAGCAACCTAAATAACCCTTGTTCTATTGTTTCTGTAATTCTTGATTTTTCATTCTAGGCTTAATATTCTTAAACATTCCAGCACTAATACACGTGTTCTTTAGGTTTTCTGTTGTTCCTTATTGATCTACTTCATTGTAGCCGTAAACCTCTTAGATCTCTTTCACTTCTTTGTCCTGATTTACTTCATTCTAGCCTTAATACCATTAAATAGCTGTTTCCTTTTTTTGTTGTTCTACCTTGATTTATTTCTCTAAATGATCTCTGTTCTTCTTGATTTCCTTCATTCTAGTCTTAATACACTCAAACAAGCTTTCTTTTGGCTGTTTCTGTTGTTTTTTTACTGATTTCCATTACAGCCGCAAATTTCTTAAACCTAATGTTTCGCTTCTTTCTGTTCTTGATTTTCTTCATGCTAGCCTTTATGCAAAGAAACAAGCTATAGGCAGTCTCTGATGTTCCTTACGGATTTCCTTCATTCTAGCCTTAATTACCTTAAATATGATCTCTTTTGCTTCTGTTGTACTTTCTTGATTTGCTTCATTCTTACAATAGTAAACATTATCTTTCATTTCTTTTGTTTTTTTTCTTGATTTCATTCTCGTTCATTGAAATTTTAATTGATAGTGGGAAGTGGTCACTGTCAATGCGGGCGCCAATGGAGAAGTTGCTGCAACTGGTCAATAGCTCAGGTGAAACCAAAATGTAGTCCAACACACTGGCACCGAGGGGGGAGAGGAAGGTAAAATTGTCAGCGTGGGGATACGTGCCCGCCAACAATCCTCCACCACCTTAAATCAAGAAAGAACAAGAGGAGGTAGCGAAAGAGATTATCTTTTAAAATAAAGTAGATCAAGATGGTAAAACAGGAACAAAATAAAGACGTTGTTTGAGTGTATTAAGGCCTAGAATGAAGGACATCAAGAAAGAAAGAAAGAAAGAAACAACCTATAGAAAGCTTCTCCGAGTCCCTCCAATCAAGATTGGTTAATCAAGAACAACAGAAAGAAGCGAAAGAGATCGTTTTAAGAGAGAGCTAGAATGAAGTCAGTAAAGAACAACAGAAACAACCCAAAGAAAGCTTCTTGTTTAGAAGTAAATCAAGAAAGAACGAAAAGATGCAAAAGAGAAGAGGTGGAAGAGTATTGGCTAGAAGTAAGTCAGTAAAGAACAAAAGAAACAACCGTGTGTATTAAGGCTAGAATGAAATAATTCCAGAAATAACCTGAAAAAAACCTAAAGAAAGTTGCTTCGAGTGTATTAAGGCTGGAATGAAGTAAATCAAGAAAGAACGCCAGAAACAACTTAAAAGTTTCATCGAGTGTATTATGGCTAGAATGAAGTAAAGCAAGAAAAAAACAATAACCTAAAGCAAATTTGTTCAAGTGTGTTAAGCGTAGAATGTAGTAAATCAAGACAGAACAACAGAAACAACCTAAAGAAATCTTTTTCAGTCAACTAAGACTAGAATGAAGCAAATCAATAAACAACAGAAAGTGAAATACATCTTTTTAAAGCGGGAATGAAATCAAGAAGGAACGGCAGAAAGAAAAGTGATAATATTTAAGGCTAGGAGGTAAATCAAGAATGAACAACAGAAATAACCAAAAAGCGTCTTCGAGTATGGCTAGAATGAAGTAAATCAAGAAAGGAGAAAGATGTTTTAGGGACGTAAGGCTAGAATTGTTAAAAATACCAACAGAAAGAAGCGAAAGAGATCGTCAAAGAGTTTTAGAAAAATTAAATCAAGAGAAAATAGGTGAAATAGATCATGTTTAAGACTAAAGGCTAGAATGAAATAAAGATCAACAGAAAAAACCTAAAGCTTGTTTGAGTGTACTAAGGTTAGAATGATATTAAAGAACAACAGAAAGAAGCGAAAATGATCATGTTTCAGGGTAAAAATGAGGTAAATCAAGAAGGAACAAAAGAAACAATAAACATATCAATAAATAAAAAAATATCATTTCTGCTGCTTTCTGTTGTTTTTTCATGACTTACATTCTATCAATAAACTAAAACATGACCTCTATTCCTGTTGTTCTTTCTTAATTAACCATTCTATCATTAATTACAAGCTATCAGCTTGTTTCTCGATCTTTCTTTTATTTTATTCTAGCCCCAATAAGCATTCGCTTCTGGTTTTTCTTCATTTACTTGATTCTAGCATTAAAACATTAGAACAAGCGTTCTTTAGGTAGTGTCTGTTCTTTATTTTTACTCCATCCTAGCCTCAATACTCTTAAACGTGGTCTGTTCCGCTTCTTTCTGCTATTTTTTCTTGATATACTTCATTCTGGCATGTACACAAGAACAAACTAGGTTGTTTCTCTTCTTGATATATTTAATTCTAGCTTTATTACACTAGAACAAGCGTTCTTTAGGTTGTTTATTGGTTTACTTCATTCTATCATTCCGAACACCCTTAATCATCTGTTTCCATTTCCTGTTCTCTATTGATTTACCTCATCCCCTTAATATACTACAAGCGTTCTTGGTTTTCTGTAGCTCTTTATTACCACTCTATCCTTGATACCCTTAAAATGTCCTTTCTTGATTTACTTCTACCATTAATACATTGAAAACATGACTTCTTTCGCCTCCTCTTGTTTTTTCTTGATTTACCTGATTCTAGCTTTAATAATCTTAAATATTAACTCTTTCATTTCTTTCTGTTCTTTAATGAATTACCTTAATGTAGGCTTAATACATTCGAAAAAGCTTTCTTTAGTTTGCTTCGTGGTTCTTTCTTGATATACTTCTTTCTAGCCTTAATACTCTTACAACCATTTCTGTTGTTTTTTTCCTAATATCCTTCATTCAAGCCTTAATAAACTCAAACAAGGTTTCTTTAGGTTGTTTCTGTTCTTTCTTGATTTACTTCATTCGAACCCTAACAGTAAAATAACGGTTAGGGTTAGCGTTAGGTTTAGGGTTAGGGTTCGGGTTAGGGACAGGGGTTAGGGGTTAAGGTAAAGTTAAGTTTAGGGTTTGAGTTAGGGTTACGCTTAACGTTAGGGTACGCTTTAGGGTTAAGGTTAGGATTAGGGTTATATTAAGGCCTAAATTTAGGGTTAGGGCTAGGGTTACGGATAGGGTTAAAATAAGGGCTAGGGTTAGGGTTAAAATTAAGATTAAGATTAGGATTAGGGCTAGATTAGGGTTCGGGTTCTGATGAGAGTTAAAGTCAGAGTAAGAGTTAGAGTTAGCCTTAAATTAAGGGCTATGGTTAGGGTGACCGTTAGGGTTATGCTAATGGTTAGGGTACTAAAGCTAGAATCAAGTAAATCAAGAAAGCGAACGAGATCATGTTTAAGGCTATTAAGGCTAGAAAGGATATCGGTAAAGAAAAACAGAAACTACCTAAAGAAAGCTTGTTTGAGTGATGAAGGAAATGAAGAAGGAACAGAGGAAATCGAAACATCATGTTTCAGTGTAGTAAGGGTAGAATGTAAATCAATAAAGAAGCAACCTAAAGAACGTTTATAAGGAGTGTATTAAAGCTAGAACAAAGTAAATCAGGAAAGAAAGAAGCGCTAGAGATCATGTTTATTAAGGCTAGAATACAAGAAACCGGTAAAGAACAGAAAGCCTAAAGAAAGCTTGTTCTGGTGTAAGGCTAGAATGAAATGTCAAGAAAGAACAAAAGTAACAACCTGAAGAAACCTTGTTCTAGGTATTAAGGCTAGAAAGAAGTATATCAAGAAAGAACAGAAAGCGACATTCATGTTTAAGGGTATTACGCCTAAAATGAAGTAATTTAAAAAGAACTGAAACAACATAAAGAAACGTTCGAGGGTATTGTTAGGATGAAGTCAAGAAAGAACAACGAAGCAAACTAGAGAAAGTTTTAGAACGTATTAAGCCTACAATAGAGCCTACATTAGAGCAGAAGGAAATTTTAAGATTATTAAAGCTAGAATCCAGTTAAGTCATGAAAGAACATGTTTCTGTTCTTTCTTGATTTCTGTTGTTTCTGTTGTTTCTGTTCTTTCTTGGTTTACTTCATTCTAGCCTTGTACACTGAAACATGATTCGCTTATTCTTGTTTATTGATCTAGCATTAATACACGTTTTTTTCTTGACACTGAAACATGATCTCTTTCGATTTCCTCCTTTCTTTTCCTTCATCACCCAAACAAGCTTTAGGTAGTTTCTGTTTTTTTTTACCGATATCCTTTCTAGCCTTAATAGCCTTAAACATGATCTCTTTCGCTTCTTCCCCTTTTATTTCTTGATTTACTTAATTGATTTAGCTTTAATACCCTAAAAGGTAAAGGTAAAGGTTCCCCTTGACAATTTTTGTCCAGTCGTGTTCGACTCTAGGGGGCGGTGCTCATCCCCGTTTCCAAGCCATAGAGCCAGCGTTTTGTCCGAAGACAATCTTCCGTGGTCACATGGCCAGTGCGACTTAGACACGGAACGCTGTTACCTTCCCACCGAGGTGGTCCCTATTAATCTACTCGCACTTGCATGCTTTCGAACCGCTAGGTTGGCGGGAGCTGGGACAAGCGACGGGCGCTCACTCCGTCGCGTGGATTCGATCTTACGACTGCTTGGTCTTCTGACCCTGCAGCACAGGCTTCTGCGGTTTAGCCCACAGCGCCACCACGTCCCGTGTTAATACCCTAACCTTTAGCATAACCCTAACCCTAACGGTCACCCTAACCCTAGCCCTCGATTTAAGGCTAACCCTTAGTCTGACTTTAACTCTCATCGGAACCCGAACTTTAACCCTAACCCTATCCGTAACCCTAGCCCTAACCCTATTTAGGACTTATTTTAACCCTAATAATAAACCTTAACCCTAAAGCCTACCCTAGTAACCCCAAGCCTAACCCTAAACCTAGCGCGAACCCTAACCGTTACTTTACTGTTAGGGTTAGAATGAAGTAAATCAAGAAAGAACCAAAAAAACTTCCTAAAGAAACCTTGTTCTAGTATTTAAGGCTAGACTGAAGTAAATCACGAAAGAACAACAGAAAGAAGCAAAAGAGGTCATGTTTAATATTAAAGCTAGAATGTAGATCAAGAAAGTTCAACAGAAAGAAGCAAAAGAGATAATGTTTGAAGGAATTGTGAACAACAGAAATTTATAAAGCTTGTTTGAGTTTATTAAGGCTTGAATGAACGCTATAAAAAAAAAACAGAATGAAGAAAAAGGCCAGGTTTAAGAAATTTGAGGGTGTTAGAAAAAGGTTAGAAAAAAATTAAATCAAGAGAAAACAACAGAAGGAAGCGAAATAGATCTTGTCTAAGACCAAAGTTAGAAAGAATTAAATCAAGATAGAACACGAGAAACAACATAAAGAAAGCTACTATAAGGCTAGAATGAAATCAAAAAAGAATAGAAAGAAGCGAAAATCATTTTTCAGTGGTTTAAGGATGGAATGAGGTAGGTCAAAAACGAACAAAACATGAACCGTCCTTAATATTAAACCTGATCTATTTTGCTTCTTTCTGTTCTTTCATGATTTACTTCATTCTAGCCTTAGTAATTTTAAACATCAGCTTCTAAGCTTCTTTCAGCTTTTCTTTCTTGATTTGATTCTAGCCTTAGAAGAAGCGTTCTTTAGGTAGTCTGTTTTTCTTTTTTGGTTTACCTTAGCCTTTACACTGTTAAACATGCTCTTTCGCTTCTTTCTGTTGATCCTTTACTTCATTCTAACCTTAATACACTGAAACATCTTTTGCATCTTTCTCTTGTTCTTTCTTGATCTAATTCATTCCCTTTAATACAATAGAACAAGGTTTCTTTAGGTTATTTCTGCTGTTTTTATTACTTCATTGTAGCATTAAAACGCTTAGATTTTCGCTTCTTTCTGTACTCATTTACTTAATTCTGGCCTTCATAGCCTTAAACAGCTTTCCCTCATTTGTTCCTTCTTGATTTACTTCATTCTAGTCTTAATACCCTGAAACATAATCTTTTTCGCTTCTTGTTTTTCTTGATTTGCTTTTCAAGCTTTAAAACTATTATCTTTCATTTCTTCCGATTTTCTTTTTTGATATACCTTATTGTAGACTCAATACACTCGAACAAGGTTTCTTTAGGTTCTTTGTTGTTTTACTTCATTCTAACCTTAAAAACCCTGGAACAAGGTCTTTTTAAGTTTCATTTGTTCTTTCTAAATTACTTCATTTTCGGCTTAATACCATTAAACATGATTTTCGTTTTTTATTCCTGTTTTTTCATCTTTCTAGCCTTACTACACTTTACCATGATCCCTTTCGCTTCTTTCTGTTGTTCCTTCTTGATTTACATCATTCTAAGCTTAAAACTGTTAAATATGATTTTGCTTCTTTTTTACTTACTTCATTCTAGTTCCTTTATGTTCCTGGATTTCTTTCTAGACAGTATCAAACATCTCTTTTTCTTCTTGTTCTTTCTTTTTACTTCGTTGTAGCTTTAATATTCTGAAACATGATCTCTCTGATTTCTGGTGTTCTTTCTGGATTTATTTCATTTTAGCGAAACATTAGGCTTAAGAAATTTCCGGTATAATAGTAAAAAAACAACAGAAACAGCCAAAAGAAAGCTTGTTTGAGTGTATTAAGACTAGAATGAAGGAAATCAAGAAGAACAGAGATCATTTAAAGAGAAGTAAATCGGTAGAACAACAGAAATAAAGGAAACAGCTATTTAATGGTATTAAGGCTAGAATGAAGTGAATCAGGACAGGACAAAGAAGTGAAAGAGATCTAAGAGGTTTACGGCTACAATGAAGTAGATCAATAAGGAACAACAGAAAACCTAAAGAGCACGTGTATTAATGCTGGAATGAAATCCAGAAAGAAAAACAGAAATAAGCAGATGATAAAATGTTTAAGAATATTAAGCCTAGAATGAAAAATCAAGAATTACAGAAACAATAGAACAAGGGTTATTTAGGTTGTTTCTTGAAAGGTAGAATGAAGTAAATCAAGAAGAAAAGAGATGCAAAAGAGATCATGTTTCATAATCTCATTCGCTTCTTTCTGTTGTCGACTGCTTTCTAGCCTTAATAAGCTTTTTGTTGTTTCTGTTTTTCCTTACTGATTTCCATTCTAACCTTACTACCCTTAAACATTATATCTTTCCCTTATTCTTGTTCTTTCTTGATTTAATTCATTCTAGCATTAATAAACATCTCCTCTTTCGTTTTTTTCTGTTGTCCTTTCTTGATTTACTGAATTCTAGAACTTAATACTTAAATATGATCTCTTGCTTCTTTCTGTTGTTCTTCATTTACTTCAGAAGTCTAGCCTTAATACACTAGAACAAGGTTTCTTTAGGAAGTTTCTTTTGTTCTTTATTTCCATCCAGCAGTAGACTAGAACAAACTTTCTTTAGGTAGTGTCTGCTTTTTATTGATTTACTTGATTCTATGTTTAATTATTTCATTCATTTCTTTCCTTAATACACCAGAATATGGTTTCTTCGGACTTTCTGTTTTTTCTTGATTTACTTCATTCTAGCTTTTTTTGAAACCCTAAAGATACCCTAACCCTAGGCCTTAATTTAAAACTAACTCTAACCCTAACTCTGACCATAACTAATCAGAACCTGAATCTTAACCCTAATCAAATCCCTTACTTTAACCCTAAACCTATCCCTAACCCTAACCCTAAACGTAACCCTAACCCCAAATGTAAAACTAACCCTTACCCAAAACCTAACGCGAACCTTACATTAACCCTAAACGTAGCCCTTACCTAGCTGTTAATTTACAGTTGGGGTTAGAACGAAGTTAATCAAGAAAGAACAAGAGATGTAAAAATCATATTTAATATTAAGACTAGAAGTATATCAAAAAAGAAGACGCTACCTAAGGAACGCTTATTCTAATGTATTATGTTCTAGAATTCAGTAAATCAAGAAAGGACAACAGAAAAAAACGAAAGCGGTGATGTTTAAGATTATTAATGCTAGAATGAATTAAATCAAGAAAGAACAAGAATAAGGGAAAGATATAATGTTTAAGGGTAGTAAGGTTAGAATGGAAATCAGTAAGGAAAAACAAAGAAAGCTTGTTTGTGTATTAAGGCTAGAAAGCAGTAGACAACAGAAAGAAGCGAATGAGATTATGAAACATGATCTCTTTTGCATCTCTTTTCTTCTTGATTTACTTCATTCTACCTTTCAAGATTTACAGAAGCAACCTAAATAACCCTTGTTCTATTGTTTCTGTAATTCTTGATTTTTCATTCTAGGCTTAATATTCTTAAACATTCCAGCACTAATACACGTGTTCTTTAGGTTTTCTGTTGTTCCTTATTGATCTACTTCATTGTAGCCGTAAACCTCTTAGATCTCTTTCACTTCTTTGTCCTGATTTACTTCATTCTAGCCTTAATACCACTAAATAGCTGTTTCCTTTTTTTGTTGTTCTACCTTGATTTATTTCTCTAAATGATCTCTGTTCTTCTTGATTTCCTTCATTCTAGTCTTAATACACTCAAACAAGCTTTCTTTTGGCTGTTTCTGTTGTTTTTTTACTGATTTCCATTACAGCCGCAAATTTCTTAAACCTAATGTTTCGCTTCTTTCTGTTCTTGATTTTCTTCATGCTAGCCTTTATGCAAAGAAACAAGCTATAGGCAGTCTCTGATGTTCCTTACGGATTTCCTTCATTCTAGCCTTAATTACCTTAAATATGATCTCTTTTGCTTCTGTTGTACTTTCTTGATTTGCTTCATTCTTACAATAGTAAACATTATCTTTCATTTCTTTTGTTTTTTTTCTTGATTTCATTCTCGTTCATTGAAATTTTAATTGATAGTGGGAAGTGGTCACTGTCAATGCGGGCGCCAATGGAGAAGTTGCTGCAACTGGTCAATAGCTCAGGTGAAACCAAAATGTAGTCCAACACACTGGCACCGAGGGGGGAGAGGAAGGTAAAATTGTCAGCGTGGGGATACGTGCCCGCCAACAATCCTCCACCACCTTAAATCAAGAAAGAACAAGAGGAGGTAGCGAAAGAGATTATCTTTTAAAATAAAGTAGATCAAGATGGTAAAACAGGAACAAAATAAAGACGTTGTTTGAGTGTATTAAGGCCTAGAATGAAGGACATCAAGAAAGAAAGAAAGAAAGAAACAACCTATAGAAAGCTTCTCCGAGTCCCTCCAATCAAGATTGGTTAATCAAGAACAACAGAAAGAAGCGAAAGAGATCGTTTTAAGAGAGAGCTAGAATGAAGTCAGTAAAGAACAACAGAAACAACCCAAAGAAAGCTTCTTGTTTAGAAGTAAATCAAGAAAGAACGAAAAGATGCAAAAGAGAAGAGGTGGAAGAGTATTGGCTAGAAGTAAGTCAGTAAAGAACAAAAGAAACAACCGTGTGTATTAAGGCTAGAATGAAATAATTCCAGAAATAACCTGAAAAAAACCTAAAGAAAGTTGCTTCGAGTGTATTAAGGCTGGAATGAAGTAAATCAAGAAAGAACGCCAGAAACAACTTAAAAGTTTCATCGAGTGTATTATGGCTAGAATGAAGTAAAGCAAGAAAAAACAATAACCTAAAGCAAATTTGTTCAAGTGTGTTAAGCGTAGAATGTAGTAAATCAAGACAGAACAACAGAAACAACCTAAAGAAATCTTTTTCAGTCAACTAAGACTAGAATGAAGCAAATCAATAAACAACAGAAAGTGAAATACATCTTTTTAAAGCGGGAATGAAATCAAGAAGGAACGGCAGAAAGAAAAGTGATAATATTTAAGGCTAGGAGGTAAATCAAGAATGAACAACAGAAATAACCAAAAAGCGTCTTCGAGTATGGCTAGAATGAAGTAAATCAAGAAAGGAGAAAGATGTTTTAGGGACGTAAGGCTAGAATTGTTAAAAATACCAACAGAAAGAAGCGAAAGAGATCGTCAAAGAGTTTTAGAAAAATTAAATCAAGAGAAAATAGGTGAAATAGATCATGTTTAAGACTAAAGGCTAGAATGAAATAAAGATCAACAGAAAAAACCTAAAGCTTGTTTGAGTGTACTAAGGTTAGAATGATATTAAAGAACAACAGAAAGAAGCGAAAATGATCATGTTTCAGGGTAAAAATGAGGTAAATCAAGAAGGAACAAAAGAAACAATAAACATATCAATAAATAAAAAAATATCATTTCTGCTGCTTTCTGTTGTTTTTTCATGACTTACATTCTATCAATAAACTAAAACATGACCTCTATTCCTGTTGTTCTTTCTTAATTAACCATTCTATCATTAATTACAAGCTATCAGCTTGTTTCTCGATCTTTCTTTTATTTTATTCTAGCCCCAATAAGCATTCGCTTCTGGTTTTTCTTCATTTACTTGATTCTAGCATTAAAACATTAGAACAAGCGTTCTTTAGGTAGTGTCTGTTCTTTATTTTTACTCCATCCTAGCCTCAATACTCTTAAACGTGGTCTGTTCCGCTTCTTTCTGCTATTTTTTCTTGATATACTTCATTCTGGCATGTACACAAGAACAAACTAGGTTGTTTCTCTTCTTGATATATTTAATTCTAGCTTTATTACACTAGAACAAGCGTTCTTTAGGTTGTTTATTGGTTTACTTCATTCTATCATTCCGAACACCCTTAATCATCTGTTTCCATTTCCTGTTCTCTATTGATTTACCTCATCCCCTTAATATACTACAAGCGTTCTTGGTTTTCTGTAGCTCTTTATTACCACTCTATCCTTGATACCCTTAAAATGTCCTTTCTTGATTTACTTCTACCATTAATACATTGAAAACATGACTTCTTTCGCCTCCTCTTGTTTTTTCTTGATTTACCTGATTCTAGCTTTAATAATCTTAAATATTAACTCTTTCATTTCTTTCTGTTCTTTAATGAATTACCTTAATGTAGGCTTAATACATTCGAAAAAGCTTTCTTTAGTTTGCTTCGTGGTTCTTTCTTGATATACTTCTTTCTAGCCTTAATACTCTTACAACCATTTCTGTTGTTTTTTTCCTAATATCCTTCATTCAAGCCTTAATAAACTCAAACAAGGTTTCTTTAGGTTGTTTCTGTTCTTTCTTGATTTACTTCATTCGAACCCTAACAGTAAAATAACGGTTAGGGTTAGCGTTAGGTTTAGGGTTAGGGTTCGGGTTAGGGACAGGGGTTAGGGGTTAAGGTAAAGTTAAGTTTAGGGTTTGAGTTAGGGTTACACTTAACGTTAGGGTACGCTTTAGGGTTAAGGTTAGGATTAGGGTTATATTAAGGCCTAAATTTAGGGTTAGGGCTAGGGTTACGGATAGGGTTAAAATAAGGGCTAGGGTTAGGGTTAAAATTAAGATTAAGATTAGGATTAGGGCTAGATTAGGGTTCGGGTTCTGATGAGAGTTAAAGTCAGAGTAAGAGTTAGAGTTAGCCTTAAATTAAGGGCTATGGTTAGGGTGACCGTTAGGGTTATGCTAATGGTTAGGGTACTAAAGCTAGAATCAAGTAAATCAAGAAAGCGAACGAGATCATGTTTAAGGCTATTAAGGCTAGAAAGGATATCGGTAAAGAAAAACAGAAACTACCTAAAGAAAGCTTGTTTGAGTGATGAAGGAAATGAAGAAGGAACAGAGGAAATCGAAACATCATGTTTCAGTGTAGTAAGGGTAGAATGTAAATCAATAAAGAAGCAACCTAAAGAACGTTTATAAGGAGTGTATTAAAGCTAGAACAAAGTAAATCAGGAAAGAAAGAAGCGCTAGAGATCATGTTTATTAAGGCTAGAATACAGGAAACCGGTAAAGAACAGAAAGCCTAAAGAAAGCTTGTTCTGGTGTAAGGCTAGAATGAAATGTCAAGAAAGAACAAAAGTAACAACCTGAAGAAACCTTGTTCTAGGTATTAAGGCTAGAAAGAAGTATATCAAGAAAGAACAGAAAGCGACATTCATGTTTAAGGGTATTACGCCTAAAATGAAGTAATTTAAAAAGAACTGAAACAACATAAAGAAACGTTCGAGGGTATTGTTAGGATGAAGTCAAGAAAGAACAACGAAGCAAACTAGAGAAAGTTTTAGAACGTATTAAGCCTACAATAGAGCCTACATTAGAGCAGAAGGAAATTTTAAGATTATTAAAGCTAGAATCCAGTTAAGTCATGAAAGAACATGTTTCTGTTCTTTCTTGATTTCTGTTGTTTCTGTTGTTTCTGTTCTTTCTTGGTTTACTTCATTCTAGCCTTGTACACTGAAACATGATTCGCTTATTCTTGTTTATTGATCTAGCATTAATACACGTTTTTTTCTTGACACTGAAACATGATCTCTTTCGATTTCCTCCTTTCTTTTCCTTCATCACCCAAACAAGCTTTAGGTAGTTTCTGTTTTTCTTTACCGATATCCTTTCTAGCCTTAATAGCCTTAAACATGATCTCTTTCGCTTCTTCCCCTTTTATTTCTTGATTTACTTAATTGATTTAGCTTTAATACCCTAAAAGGTAAAGGTAAAGGTTCCCCTTGACAATTTTTGTCCAGTCGTGTTCGACTCTAGGGGGCGGTGCTCATCCCCTTTTCCAAGCCATAGAGCCAGCGTTTTGTCCGAAGACAATCTTCCGTGGTCACATGGCCAGTGCGACTTAGACACGGAACGCTGTTACCTTCCCACCGAGGTGGTCCCTATTAATCTACTCGCACTTGCATGCTTTCGAACCGCTAGGTTGGCGGGAGCTGGGACAAGCGACGGGCGCTCACTCCGTCGCGTGGATTCGATCTTACGACTGCTTGGTCTTCTGACCCTGCAGCACAGGCTTCTGCGGTTTAGCCCACAGCGCCACCACGTCCCGTGTTAATACCCTAACCTTTAGCATAACCCTAACCCTAACGGTCACCCTAACCCTAGCCCTCGATTTAAGGCTAACCCTTAGTCTGACTTTAACTCTCATCGGAACCCGAACTTTAACCCTAACCCTATCCGTAACCCTAGCCCTAACCCTATTTAGGACTTATTTTAACCCTAATAATAAACCTTAACCCTAAAGCCTACCCTAGTAACCCCAAGCCTAACCCTAAACCTAGCGCGAACCCTAACCGTTACTTTACTGTTAGGGTTAGAATGAAGTAAATCAAGAAAGAACCAAAAAAACTTCCTAAAGAAACCTTGTTCTAGTATTTAAGGCTAGACTGAAGTAAATCACGAAAGAACAACAGAAAGAAGCAAAAGAGGTCATGTTTAATATTAAAGCTAGAATGTAGATCAAGAAAGTTCAACAGAAAGAAGCAAAAGAGATAATGTTTGAAGGAATTGTGAACAACAGAAATTTATAAAGCTTGTTTGAGTTTATTAAGGCTTGAATGAACGCTATAAAAAAAAACAGAATGAAGAAAAAGGCCAGGTTTAAGAAATTTGAGGGTGTTAGAAAAAGGTTAGAAAAAAATTAAATCAAGAGAAAACAACAGAAGGAAGCGAAATAGATCTTGTCTAAGACCAAAGTTAGAAAGAATTAAATCAAGATAGAACACGAGAAACAACATAAAGAAAGCTACTATAAGGCTAGAATGAAATCAAAAAAGAATAGAAAGAAGCGAAAATCATTTTTCAGTGGTTTAAGGATGGAATGAGGTAGGTCAAAAACGAACAAAACATGAACCGTCCTTAATATTAAACCTGATCTATTTTGCTTCTTTCTGTTCTTTCATGATTTACTTCATTCTAGCCTTAGTAATTTTAAACATCAGCTTCTAAGCTTCTTTCAGCTTTTCTTTCTTGATTTGATTCTAGCCTTAGAAGAAGCGTTCTTTAGGTAGTCTGTTTTTCTTTTTTGGTTTACCTTAGCCTTTACACTGTTAAACATGCTCTTTCGCTTCTTTCTGTTGATCCTTTACTTCATTCTAACCTTAATACACTGAAACATCTTTTGCATCTTTCTCTTGTTCTTTCTTGATCTAATTCATTCCCTTTAATACAATAGAACAAGGTTTCTTTAGGTTATTTCTGCTGTTTTTATTACTTCATTGTAGCATTAAAACGCTGAGATTTTCGCTTCTTTCTGTACTCATTTACTTAATTCTGGCCTTCATAGCCTTAAACAGCTTTCCCTCATTTGTTCCTTCTTGATTTACTTCATTCTAGTCTTAATACCCTGAAACATAATCTTTTTCGCTTCTTGTTTTTCTTGATTTGCTTTTCAAGCTTTAAAACTATTATCTTTCATTTCTTCCGATTTTCTTTTTTGATATACCTTATTGTAGACTCAATACACTCGAACAAGGTTTCTTTAGGTTCTTTGTTGTTTTACTTCATTCTAACCTTAAAAACCCTGGAACAAGGTCTTTTTAAGTTTCATTTGTTCTTTCTAAATTACTTCATTTTCGGCTTAATACCATTAAACATGATTTTCGTTTTTTATTCCTGTTTTTTCATCTTTCTAGCCTTACTACACTTTACCATGATCCCTTTCGCTTCTTTCTGTTGTTCCTTCTTGATTTACATCATTCTAAGCTTAAAACTGTTAAATATGATTTTGCTTCTTTTTTATTTCATTCTAGTTCCTTTATGTTCCTGGATTTCTTTCTAGACAGTATCAAACATCTCTTTTTCTTCTTGTTCTTTCTTTTTACTTCGTTGTAGCTTTAATATTCTGAAACATGATCTCTCTTCTTTCTGGTGTTCTTTCTGGATTTATTTCATTTTAGCGAAACATTAGGCTTAAGAAATTTCCGGTATAATAGTAAAAAAACAACAGAAACAGCCAAAAGAAAGCTTGTTTGAGTGTATTAAGACTAGAATGAAGGAAATCAAGAAGAACAGAGATCATTTAAAGAGAAGTAAATCGGTAGAACAACAGAAATAAAGGAAACAGCTATTTAATGGTATTAAGGCTAGAATGAAGTGAATCAGGACAGGACAAAGAAGTGAAAGAGATTTAAGAGGTTTACGGCTACAATGAAGTAGATCAATAAGGAACAACAGAAAACCTAAAGAGCACGTGTATTAATGCTGGAATGAAATCCAGAAAGAAAAACAGAAATAAGCAGATGATAAAATGTTTAAGAATATTAAGCCTAGAATGAAAAATCAAGAATTACAGAAACAATAGAACATCTGTTTCCATTTCCTGTTCTCTATTGATTTACCTCATCCCCTTAATATACTACAAGCGTTCTTGGTTTTCTGTAGCTCTTTATTACCACTCTATCCTTGATACCCTTAAAATGTCCTTTCTTGATTTACTTCTACCATTAATACATTGAAAACATGACTTCTTTCGCCTCCTCTTGTTTTTTCTTGATTTACCTGATTCTAGCTTTAATAATCTTAAATATTAACTCTTCCATTTCTTTCTGTTCTTTAATGAATTACCTTAATGTAGGCTTAATACATTCGAAAAAGCTTTCTTTAGTTTGCTTCGTGGTTCTTTCTTGATATACTTCTTTCTAGCCTTAATACTCTTACAACCATTTCTGTTGTTTTTTTCCTAATATCCTTCATTCAAGCCTTAATAAACTCAAACAAGGTTTCTTTAGGTTGTTTCTGTTCTTTCTTGATTTACTTCATTCGAACCCTAACAGTAAAATAACGGTTAGGGTTAGCGTTAGGTTTAGGGTTAGGGTTCGGGTTAGGGACAGGGGTTAGGGGTTAAGGTAAAGTTAAGTTTAGGGTTTGAGTTAGGGTTACGCTTAACGTTAGGGTACGCTTTAGGGTTAAGGTTAGGATTAGGGTTATATTAAGGCCTAAATTTAGGGTTAGGGCTAGGGTTACGGATAGGGTTAAAATAAGGGCTAGGGTTAGGGTTAAAATTAAGATTAAGATTAGGATTAGGGCTAGATTAGGGTTCGGGTTCTGATGAGAGTTAAAGTCAGAGTAAGAGTTAGAGTTAGCCTTAAATTAAGGGCTATGGTTAGGGTGACCGTTAGGGTTATGCTAATGGTTAGGGTACTAAAGCTAGAATCAAGTAAATCAAGAAAGCGAACGAGATCATGTTTAAGGCTATTAAGGCTAGAAAGGATATCGGTAAAGAAAAACAGAAACTACCTAAAGAAAGCTTGTTTGAGTGATGAAGGAAATGAAGAAGGAACAGAGGAAATCGAAACATCATGTTTCAGTGTAGTAAGGGTAGAATGTAAATCAATAAAGAAGCAACCTAAAGAACGTTTATAAGGAGTGTATTAAAGCTAGAACAAAGTAAATCAGGAAAGAAAGAAGCGCTAGAGATCATGTTTATTAAGGCTAGAATACAGGAAACCGGTAAAGAACAGAAAGCCTAAAGAAAGCTTGTTCTGGTGTAAGGCTAGAATGAAATGTCAAGAAAGAACAAAAGTAACAACCTGAAGAAACCTTGTTCTAGGTATTAAGGCTAGAAAGAAGTATATCAAGAAAGAACAGAAAGCGACATTCATGTTTAAGGGTATTACGCCTAAAATGAAGTAATTTAAAAAGAACTGAAACAACATAAAGAAACGTTCGAGGGTATTGTTAGGATGAAGTCAAGAAAGAACAACGAAGCAAACTAGAGAAAGTTTTAGAACGTATTAAGCCTACAATAGAGCCTACATTAGAGCAGAAGGAAATTTTAAGATTATTAAAGCTAGAATCCAGTTAAGTCATGAAAGAACATGTTTCTGTTCTTTCTTGATTTCTGTTGTTTCTGTTGTTTCTGTTCTTTCTTGGTTTACTTCATTCTAGCCTTGTACACTGAAACATGATTCGCTTATTCTTGTTTATTGATCTAGCATTAATACACGTTTTTTTCTTGACACTGAAACATGATCTCTTTCGATTTCCTCCTTTCTTTTCCTTCATCACCCAAACAAGCTTTAGGTAGTTTCTGTTTTTCTTTACCGATATCCTTTCTAGCCTTAATAGCCTTAAACATGATCTCTTTCGCTTCTTCCCCTTTTATTTCTTGATTTACTTAATTGATTTAGCTTTAATACCCTAAAAGGTAAAGGTAAAGGTTCCCCTTGACAATTTTTGTCCAGTCGTGTTCGACTCTAGGGGGCGGTGCTCATCCCCTTTTCCAAGCCATAGAGCCAGCGTTTTGTCCGAAGACAATCTTCCGTGGTCACATGGCCAGTGCGACTTAGACACGGAACGCTGTTACCTTCCCACCGAGGTGGTCCCTATTAATCTACTCGCACTTGCATGCTTTCGAACCGCTAGGTTGGCGGGAGCTGGGACAAGCGACGGGCGCTCACTCCGTCGCGTGGATTCGATCTTACGACTGCTTGGTCTTCTGACCCTGCAGCACAGGCTTCTGCGGTTTAGCCCACAGCGCCACCACGTCCCGTGTTAATACCCTAACCTTTAGCATAACCCTAACCCTAACGGTCACCCTAACCCTAGCCCTCGATTTAAGGCTAACCCTTAGTCTGACTTTAACTCTCATCGGAACCCGAACTTTAACCCTAACCCTATCCGTAACCCTAGCCCTAACCCTATTTAGGACTTATTTTAACCCTAATAATAAACCTTAACCCTAAAGCCTACCCTAGTAACCCCAAGCCTAACCCTAAACCTAGCGCGAACCCTAACCGTTACTTTACTGTTAGGGTTAGAATGAAGTAAATCAAGAAAGAACCAAAAAAACTTCCTAAAGAAACCTTGTTCTAGTATTTAAGGCTAGACTGAAGTAAATCACGAAAGAACAACAGAAAGAAGCAAAAGAGGTCATGTTTAATATTAAAGCTAGAATGTAAATCAAGAAAGTTCAACAGAAAGAAGCAAAAGAGATAATGTTTGAAGGAATTGTGAACAACAGAAATTTATAAAGCTTGTTTGAGTTTATTAAGGCTTGAATGAACGCTATAAAAAAAAACAGAATGAAGAAAAAGGCCAGGTTTAAGAAATTTGAGGGTGTTAGAAAAAGGTTAGAAAAAAATTAAATCAAGAGAAAACAACAGAAGGAAGCGAAATAGATCTTGTCTAAGACCAAAGTTAGAAAGAATTAAATCAAGATAGAACACGAGAAACAACATAAAGAAAGCTACTATAAGGCTAGAATGAAATCAAAAAAGAATAGAAAGAAGCGAAAATCATTTTTCAGTGGTTTAAGGATGGAATGAGGTAGGTCAAAAACGAACAAAACATGAACCGTCCTTAATATTAAACCTGATCTATTTTGCTTCTTTCTGTTCTTTCATGATTTACTTCATTCTAGCCTTAGTAATTTTAAACATCAGCTTCTAAGCTTCTTTCAGCTTTTCTTTCTTGATTTGATTCTAGCCTTAGAAGAAGCGTTCTTTAGGTAGTCTGTTTTTCTTTTTTGGTTTACCTTAGCCTTTACACTGTTAAACATGCTCTTTCGCTTCTTTCTGTTGATCCTTTACTTCATTCTAACCTTAATACACTGAAACATCTTTTGCATCTTTCTCTTGTTCTTTCTTGATCTAATTCATTCCCTTTAATACAATAGAACAAGGTTTCTTTAGGTTATTTCTGCTGTTTTTATTACTTCATTGTAGCATTAAAACGCTTAGATTTTCGCTTCTTTCTGTACTCATTTACTTAATTCTGGCCTTCATAGCCTTAAACAGCTTTCCCTCATTTGTTCCTTCTTGATTTACTTCATTCTAGTCTTAATACCCTGAAACATAATCTTTTTCGCTTCTTGTTTTTCTTGATTTGCTTTTCAAGCTTTAAAACTATTATCTTTCATTTCTTCCGATTTTCTTTTTTGATATACCTTATTGTAGACTCAATACACTCGAACAAGGTTTCTTTAGGTTCTTTGTTGTTTTACTTCATTCTAACCTTAAAAACCCTGGAACAAGGTCTTTTTAAGTTTCATTTGTTCTTTCTAAATTACTTCATTTTCGGCTTAATACCATTAAACATGATTTTCGTTTTTTATTCCTGTTTTTTCATCTTTCTAGCCTTACTACACTTTACCATGATCCCTTTCGCTTCTTTCTGTTGTTCCTTCTTGATTTACATCATTCTAAGCTTAAAACTGTTAAATATGATTTTGCTTCTTTTTTATTTCATTCTAGTTCCTTTATGTTCCTGGATTTCTTTCTAGACAGTATCAAACATCTCTTTTTCTTCTTGTTCTTTCTTTTTACTTCGTTGTAGCTTTAATATTCTGAAACATGATCTCTCTTCTTTCTGGTGTTCTTTCTGGATTTATTTCATTTTAGCGAAACATTAGGCTTAAGAAATTTCCGGTATAATAGTAAAAAAACAACAGAAACAGCCAAAAGAAAGCTTGTTTGAGTGTATTAAGACTAGAATGAAGGAAATCAAGAAGAACAGAGATCATTTAAAGAGAAGTAAATCGGTAGAACAACAGAAATAAAGGAAACAGCTATTTAATGGTATTAAGGCTAGAATGAAGTGAATCAGGACAGGACAAAGAAGTGAAAGAGATCTAAGAGGTTTACGGCTACAATGAAGTAGATCAATAAGGAACAACAGAAAACCTAAAGAGCACGTGTATTAATGCTGGAATGAAATCCAGAAAGAAAAACAGAAATAAGCAGATGATAAAATGTTTAAGAATATTAAGCCTAGAATGAAAAATCAAGAATTACAGAAACAATAGAACAAGGGTTATTTAGGTTGTTTCTTGAAAGGTAGAATGAAGTAAATCAAGAAGAAAAGAGATGCAAAAGAGATCATGTTTCATAATCTCATTCGCTTCTTTCTGTTGTCGACTGCTTTCTAGCCTTAATAAGCTTTTTGTTGTTTCTGTTTTTCCTTACTGATTTCCATTCTAACCTTACTACCCTTAAACATTATATCTTTCCCTTATTCTTGTTCTTTCTTGATTTAATTCATTCTAGCATTAATAAACATCTCCTCTTTCGTTTTTTTCTGTTGTCCTTTCTTGATTTACTGAATTCTAGAACTTAATACTTAAATATGATCTCTTGCTTCTTTCTGTTGTTCTTCATTTACTTCAGAAGTCTAGCCTTAATACACTAGAACAAGGTTTCTTTAGGAAGTTTCTTTTGTTCTTTATTTCCATCCAGCAGTAGACTAGAACAAACTTTCTTTAGGTAGTGTCTGCTTTTTATTGATTTACTTGATTCTATGTTTAATTATTTCATTCATTTCTTTCCTTAATACACCAGAATATGGTTTCTTCGGACTTTCTGTTTTTTCTTGATTTACTTCATTCTAGCTTTTTTTGAAACCCTAAAGATAACCCTAACCCTAGGCCTTAATTTAAAACTAACTCTAACCCTAACTCTGACCATAACTAATCAGAACCTGAATCTTAACCCTAATCAAATCCCTTACTTTAACCCTAAACCTATCCCTAACCCTAACCCTAAACGTAACCCTAACCCCAAATGTAAAACTAACCCTTACCCAAAACCTAACGCGAACCTTACATTAACCCTAAACGTAGCCCTTACCTAGCTGTTAATTTACAGTTGGGGTTAGAACGAAGTTAATCAAGAAAGAACAAGAGATGTAAAAATCATATTTAATATTAAGACTAGAAGTATATCAAAAAAGAAGACGCTACCTAAGGAACGCTTATTCTAATGTATTATGTTCTAGAATTCAGTAAATCAAGAAAGGACAACAGAAAAAAACGAAAGCGGTGATGTTTAAGATTATTAATGCTAGAATGAATTAAATCAAGAAAGAACAAGAATAAGGGAAAGATATAATGTTTAAGGGTAGTAAGGTTAGAATGGAAATCAGTAAGGAAAAACAAAGAAAGCTTGTTTGTGTATTAAGGCTAGAAAGCAGTAGACAACAGAAAGAAGCGAATGAGATTATGAAACATGATCTCTTTTGCATCTCTTTTCTTCTTGATTTACTTCATTCTACCTTTCAAGATTTACAGAAGCAACCTAAATAACCCTTGTTCTATTGTTTCTGTAATTCTTGATTTTTCATTCTAGGCTTAATATTCTTAAACATTCCAGCACTAATACACGTGTTCTTTAGGTTTTCTGTTGTTCCTTATTGATCTACTTCATTGTAGCCGTAAACCTCTTAGATCTCTTTCACTTCTTTGTCCTGATTTACTTCATTCTAGCCTTAATACCACTAAATAGCTGTTTCCTTTTTTTGTTGTTCTACCTTGATTTATTTCTCTAAATGATCTCTGTTCTTCTTGATTTCCTTCATTCTAGTCTTAATACACTCAAACAAGCTTTCTTTTGGCTGTTTCTGTTGTTTTTTTTACTGATTTCCATTATAGCCGCAAATTTCTTAAACCTAATGTTTCGCTTCTTTCTGTTCTTGATTTTCTTCATGCTAGCCTTTATGCAAAGAAACAAGCTATAGGCAGTCTCTGATGTTCCTTACGGATTTCCTTCATTCTAGCCTTAATTACCTTAAATATGATCTCTTTTGCTTCTGTTGTACTTTCTTGATTTGCTTCATTCTTACAATAGTAAACATTATCTTTCATTTCTTTTGTTTTTTTTCTTGATTTCATTCTCGTTCATTGAAATTTTAATTGATAGTGGGAAGTGGTCACTGTCAATGCGGGCGCCAATGGAGAAGTTGCTGCAACTGGTCAATAGCTCAGGTGAAACCAAAATGTAGTCCAACACACTGGCACCGAGGGGGGAGAGGAAGGTAAAATTGTCAGCGTGGGGATACGTGCCCGCCAACAATCCTCCACCACCTTAAATCAAGAAAGAACAAGAGGAGGTAGCGAAAGAGATTATCTTTTAAAATAAAGTAGATCAAGATGGTAAAACAGGAACAAAATAAAGACGTTGTTTGAGTGTATTAAGGCCTAGAATGAAGGACATCAAGAAAGAAAGAAAGAAAGAAACAACCTATAGAAAGCTTCTCCGAGTCCCTCCAATCAAGATTGGTTAATCAAGAACAACAGAAAGAAGCGAAAGAGATCGTTTTAAGAGAGAGCTAGAATGAAGTCAGTAAAGAACAACAGAAACAACCCAAAGAAAGCTTCTTGTTTAGAAGTAAATCAAGAAAGAACGAAAAGATGCAAAAGAGAAGAGGTGGAAGAGTATTGGCTAGAAGTAAGTCAGTAAAGAACAAAAGAAACAACCGTGTGTATTAAGGCTAGAATGAAATAATTCCAGAAATAACCTGAAAAAAACCTAAAGAAAGTTGCTTCGAGTGTATTAAGGCTGGAATGAAGTAAATCAAGAAAGAACGCCAGAAACAACTTAAAAGTTTCATCGAGTGTATTATGGCTAGAATGAAGTAAAGCAAGAAAAAAACAATAACCTAAAGCAAATTTGTTCAAGTGTGTTAAGCGTAGAATGTAGTAAATCAAGACAGAACAACAGAAACAACCTAAAGAAATCTTTTTCAGTCAACTAAGACTAGAATGAAGCAAATCAATAAACAACAGAAAGTGAAATACATCTTTTTAAAGCGGGAATGAAATCAAGAAGGAACGGCAGAAAGAAAAGTGATAATATTTAAGGCTAGGAGGTAAATCAAGAATGAACAACAGAAATAACCAAAAAGCGTCTTCGAGTATGGCTAGAATGAAGTAAATCAAGAAAGGAGAAAGATGTTTTAGGGACGTAAGGCTAGAATTGTTAAAAATACCAACAGAAAGAAGCGAAAGAGATCGTCAAAGAGTTTTAGAAAAATTAAATCAAGAGAAAATAGGTGAAATAGATCATGTTTAAGACTAAAGGCTAGAATGAAATAAAGATCAACAGAAAAAACCTAAAGCTTGTTTGAGTGTACTAAGGTTAGAATGATATTAAAGAACAACAGAAAGAAGCGAAAATGATCATGTTTCAGGGTAAAAATGAGGTAAATCAAGAAGGAACAAAAGAAACAATAAACATATCAATAAATAAAAAAATATCATTTTTGCTGCTTTCTGTTGTTTTTTCATGACTTACATTCTATCAATAAACTAAAACATGACCTCTATTCCTGTTGTTCTTTCTTAATTAACCATTCTATCATTAATTACAAGCTATCAGCTTGTTTCTCGATCTTTCTTTTATTTTATTCTAGCCCCAATAAGCATTTGCTTCTGGTTTTTCTTCATTTACTTGATTCTAGCATTAAAACATTAGAACAAGCGTTCTTTAGGTAGTGTCTGTTCTTTATTTTTACTCCATCCTAGCCTCAATACTCTTAAACGTGGTCTGTTCCGCTTCTTTCTGCTATTTTTTCTTGATATACTTCATTCTGGCATGTACACAAGAACAAACTAGGTTGTTTCTCTTCTTGATATATTTAATTCTAGCTTTATTACACTAGAACAAGCGTTCTTTAGGTTGTTTATTGGTTTACTTCATTCTATCATTCCGAACACCCTTAATCATCTGTTTCCATTTCCTGTTCTCTATTGATTTACCTCATCCCCTTAATATACTACAAGCGTTCTTGGTTTTCTGTAGCTCTTTATTACCACTCTATCCTTGATACCCTTAAAATGTCCTTTCTTGATTTACTTCTACCATTAATACATTGAAAACATGACTTCTTTCGCCTCCTCTTGTTTTTTCTTGATTTACCTGATTCTAGCTTTAATAATCTTAAATATTAACTCTTTCATTTCTTTCTGTTCTTTAATGAATTACCTTAATGTAGGCTTAATACATTCGAAAAAGCTTTCTTTAGTTTGCTTCGTGGTTCTTTCTTGATATACTTCTTTCTAGCCTTAATACTCTTACAACCATTTCTGTTGTTTTTTTCCTAATATCCTTCATTCAAGCCTTAATAAACTCAAACAAGGTTTCTTTAGGTTGTTTCTGTTCTTTCTTGATTTACTTCATTCGAACCCTAACAGTAAAATAACGGTTAGGGTTAGCGTTAGGTTTAGGGTTAGGGTTCGGGTTAGGGACAGGGGTTAGGGGTTAAGGTAAAGTTAAGTTTAGGGTTTGAGTTAGGGTTACGCTTAACGTTAGGGTACGCTTTAGGGTTAAGGTTAGGATTAGGGTTATATTAAGGCCTAAATTTAGGGTTAGGGCTAGGGTTACGGATAGGGTTAAAATAAGGGCTAGGGTTAGGGTTAAAATTAAGATTAAGATTAGGATTAGGGCTAGATTAGGGTTCGGGTTCTGATGAGAGTTAAAGTCAGAGTAAGAGTTAGAGTTAGCCTTAAATTAAGGGCTATGGTTAGGGTGACCGTTAGGGTTATGCTAATGGTTAGGGTACTAAAGCTAGAATCAAGTAAATCAAGAAAGCGAACGAGATCATGTTTAAGGCTATTAAGGCTAGAAAGGATATCGGTAAAGAAAAACAGAAACTACCTAAAGAAAGCTTGTTTGAGTGATGAAGGAAATGAAGAAGGAACAGAGGAAATCGAAACATCATGTTTCAGTGTAGTAAGGGTAGAATGTAAATCAATAAAGAAGCAACCTAAAGAACGTTTATAAGGAGTGTATTAAAGCTAGAACAAAGTAAATCAGGAAAGAAAGAAGCGCTAGAGATCATGTTTATTAAGGCTAGAATACAGGAAACCGGTAAAGAACAGAAAGCCTAAAGAAAGCTTGTTCTGGTGTAAGGCTAGAATGAAATGTCAAGAAAGAACAAAAGTAACAACCTGAAGAAACCTTGTTCTAGGTATTAAGGCTAGAAAGAAGTATATCAAGAAAGAACAGAAAGCGACATTCATGTTTAAGGGTATTACGCCTAAAATGAAGTAATTTAAAAAGAACTGAAACAACATAAAGAAACGTTCGAGGGTATTGTTAGGATGAAGTCAAGAAAGAACAACGAAGCAAACTAGAGAAAGTTTTAGAACGTATTAAGCCTACAATAAGGTAGTTCATTAGAGCAGAAGGAAATTTTAAGATTATTAAAGCTAGAATCCAGTTAAGTCATGAAAGAACATGTTTCTGTTCTTTCTTGATTTCTGTTGTTTCTGTTGTTTCTGTTCTTTCTTGGTTTACTTCATTCTAGCCTTGTACACTGAAACATGATTCGCTTATTCTTGTTTATTGATCTAGCATTAATACACGTTTTTTTCTTGACACTGAAACATGATCTCTTTCGATTTCCTCCTTTCTTTTCCTTCATCACCCAAACAAGCTTTAGGTAGTTTCTGTTTTTCTTTACCGATATCCTTTCTAGCCTTAATAGCCTTAAACATGATCTCTTTCGCTTCTTCCCCTTTTATTTCTTGATTTACTTAATTGATTTAGCTTTAATACCCTAAAAGGTAAAGGTAAAGGTTCCCCTTGACAATTTTTGTCCAGTCGTGTTCGACTCTAGGGGGCGGTGCTCATCCCCGTTTCCAAGCCATAGAGCCAGCGTTTTGTCCGAAGACAATCTTCCGTGGTCACATGGCCAGTGCGACTTAGACACGGAACGCTGTTACCTTCCCACCGAGGTGGTCCCTATTAATCTACTCGCACTTGCATGCTTTCGAACCGCTAGGTTGGCGGGAGCTGGGACAAGCGACAGGCGCTCACTCCGTCGCGTGGATTCGATCTTACGACTGCTTGGTCTTCTGACCCTGCAGCACAGGCTTCTGCGGTTTAGCCCACAGCGCCACCACGTCCCGTGTTAATACCCTAACCTTTAGCATAACCCTAACCCTAACGGTCACCCTAACCCTAGCCCTCGATTTAAGGCTAACCCTTAGTCTGACTTTAACTCTCATCGGAACCCGAACTTTAACCCTAACCCTATCCGTAACCCTAGCCCTAACCCTATTTAGGACTTATTTTAACCCTAATAATAAACCTTAACCCTAAAGCCTACCCTAGTAACCCCAAGCCTAACCCTAAACCTAGCGCGAACCCTAACCGTTACTTTACTGTTAGGGTTAGAATGAAGTAAATCAAGAAAGAACCAAAAAAACTTCCTAAAGAAACCTTGTTCTAGTATTTAAGGCTAGACTGAAGTAAATCACGAAAGAACAACAGAAAGAAGCAAAAGAGGTCATGTTTAATATTAAAGCTAGAATGTAAATCAAGAAAGTTCAACAGAAAGAAGCAAAAGAGATAATGTTTGAAGGAATTGTGAACAACAGAAATTTATAAAGCTTGTTTGAGTTTATTAAGGCTTGAATGAACGCTATAAAAAAAAAACAGAATGAAGAAAAAGGCCAGGTTTAAGAAATTTGAGGGTGTTAGAAAAAGGTTAGAAAAAAATTAAATCAAGAGAAAACAACAGAAGGAAGCGAAATAGATCTTGTCTAAGACCAAAGTTAGAAAGAATTAAATCAAGATAGAACACGAGAAACAACATAAAGAAAGCTACTATAAGGCTAGAATGAAATCAAAAAAGAATAGAAAGAAGCGAAAATCATTTTTCAGTGGTTTAAGGATGGAATGAGGTAGGTCAAAAACGAACAAAACATGAACCGTCCTTAATATTAAACCTGATCTATTTTGCTTCTTTCTGTTCTTTCATGATTTACTTCATTCTAGCCTTAGTAATTTTAAACATCAGCTTCTAAGCTTCTTTCAGCTTTTCTTTCTTGATTTGATTCTAGCCTTAGAAGAAGCGTTCTTTAGGTAGTCTGTTTTTCTTTTTTGGTTTACCTTAGCCTTTACACTGTTAAACATGCTCTTTCGCTTCTTTCTGTTGATCCTTTACTTCATTCTAACCTTAATACACTGAAACATCTTTTGCATCTTTCTCTTGTTCTTTCTTGATCTAATTCATTCCCTTTAATACAATAGAACAAGGTTTCTTTAGGTTATTTCTGCTGTTTTTATTACTTCATTGTAGCATTAAAACGCTTAGATTTTCGCTTCTTTCTGTACTCATTTACTTAATTCTGGCCTTCATAGCCTTAAACAGCTTTCCCTCATTTGTTCCTTCTTGATTTACTTCATTCTAGTCTTAATACCCTGAAACATAATCTTTTTCGCTTCTTGTTTTTCTTGATTTGCTTTTCAAGCTTTAAAACTATTATCTTTCATTTCTTCCGATTTTCTTTTTTGATATACCTTATTGTAGACTCAATACACTCGAACAAGGTTTCTTTAGGTTCTTTGTTGTTTTACTTCATTCTAACCTTAAAAACCCTGGAACAAGGTCTTTTTAAGTTTCATTTGTTCTTTCTAAATTACTTCATTTTCGGCTTAATACCATTAAACATGATTTTCGTTTTTTATTCCTGTTTTTTCATCTTTCTAGCCTTACTACACTTTACCATGATCCCTTTCGCTTCTTTCTGTTGTTCCTTCTTGATTTACATCATTCTAAGCTTAAAACTGTTAAATATGATTTTGCTTCTTTTTTATTTCATTCTAGTTCCTTTATGTTCCTGGATTTCTTTCTAGACAGTATCAAACATCTCTTTTTCTTCTTGTTCTTTCTTTTTACTTCGTTGTAGCTTTAATATTCTGAAACATGATCTCTCTTCTTTCTGGTGTTCTTTCTGGATTTATTTCATTTTAGCGAAACATTAGGCTTAAGAAATTTCCGGTATAATAGTAAAAAAACAACAGAAACAGCCAAAAGAAAGCTTGTTTGAGTGTATTAAGACTAGAATGAAGGAAATCAAGAAGAACAGAGATCATTTAAAGAGAAGTAAATCGGTAGAACAACAGAAATAAAGGAAACAGCTATTTAATGGTATTAAGGCTAGAATGAAGTGAATCAGGACAGGACAAAGAAGTGAAAGAGATTTAAGAGGTTTACGGCTACAATGAAGTAGATCAATAAGGAACAACAGAAAACCTAAAGAGCACGTGTATTAATGCTGGAATGAAATCCAGAAAGAAAAACAGAAATAAGCAGATGATAAAATGTTTAAGAATATTAAGCCTAGAATGAAAAATCAAGAATTACAGAAACAATAGAACATCTGTTTCCATTTCCTGTTCTCTATTGATTTACCTCATCCCCTTAATATACTACAAGCGTTCTTGGTTTTCTGTAGCTCTTTATTACCACTCTATCCTTGATACCCTTAAAATGTCCTTTCTTGATTTACTTCTACCATTAATACATTGAAAACATGACTTCTTTCGCCTCCTCTTGTTTTTTCTTGATTTACCTGATTCTAGCTTTAATAATCTTAAATATTAACTCTTCCATTTCTTTCTGTTCTTTAATGAATTACCTTAATGTAGGCTTAATACATTCGAAAAAGCTTTCTTTAGTTTGCTTCGTGGTTCTTTCTTGATATACTTCTTTCTAGCCTTAATACTCTTACAACCATTTCTGTTGTTTTTTTCCTAATATCCTTCATTCAAGCCTTAATAAACTCAAACAAGGTTTCTTTAGGTTGTTTCTGTTCTTTCTTGATTTACTTCATTCGAACCCTAACAGTAAAATAACGGTTAGGGTTAGCGTTAGGTTTAGGGTTAGGGTTCGGGTTAGGGACAGGGGTTAGGGGTTAAGGTAAAGTTAAGTTTAGGGTTTGAGTTAGGGTTACGCTTAACGTTAGGGTACGCTTTAGGGTTAAGGTTAGGATTAGGGTTATATTAAGGCCTAAATTTAGGGCTAGGGCTAGGGTTACGGATAGGGTTAAAATAAGGGCTAGGGTTAGGGTTAAAATTAAGATTAAGATTAGGATTAGGGCTAGATTAGGGTTCGGGTTCTGATGAGAGTTAAAGTCAGAGTAAGAGTTAGAGTTAGCCTTAAATTAAGGGCTATGGTTAGGGTGACCGTTAGGGTTATGCTAATGGTTAGGGTACTAAAGCTAGAATCAAGTAAATCAAGAAAGCGAACGAGATCATGTTTAAGGCTATTAAGGCTAGAAAGGATATCGGTAAAGAAAAACAGAAACTACCTAAAGAAAGCTTGTTTGAGTGATGAAGGAAATGAAGAAGGAACAGAGGAAATCGAAACATCATGTTTCAGTGTAGTAAGGGTAGAATGTAAATCAATAAAGAAGCAACCTAAAGAACGTTTATAAGGAGTGTATTAAAGCTAGAACAAAGTAAATCAGGAAAGAAAGAAGCGCTAGAGATCATGTTTATTAAGGCTAGAATACAGGAAACCGGTAAAGAACAGAAAGCCTAAAGAAAGCTTGTTCTGGTGTAAGGCTAGAATGAAATGTCAAGAAAGAACAAAAGTAACAACCTGAAGAAACCTTGTTCTAGGTATTAAGGCTAGAAAGAAGTATATCAAGAAAGAACAGAAAGCGACATTCATGTTTAAGGGTATTACGCCTAAAATGAAGTAATTTAAAAAGAACTGAAACAACATAAAGAAACGTTCGAGGGTATTGTTAGGATGAAGTCAAGAAAGAACAACGAAGCAAACTAGAGAAAGTTTTAGAACGTATTAAGCCTACAATAGAGCCTACATTAGAGCAGAAGGAAATTTTAAGATTATTAAAGCTAGAATCCAGTTAAGTCATGAAAGAACATGTTTCTGTTCTTTCTTGATTTCTGTTGTTTCTGTTGTTTCTGTTCTTTCTTGGTTTACTTCATTCTAGCCTTGTACACTGAAACATGATTCGCTTATTCTTGTTTATTGATCTAGCATTAATACACGTTTTTTTCTTGACACTGAAACATGATCTCTTTCGATTTCCTCCTTTCTTTTCCTTCATCACCCAAACAAGCTTTAGGTAGTTTCTGTTTTTCTTTACCGATATCCTTTCTAGCCTTAATAGCCTTAAACATGATCTCTTTCGCTTCTTCCCCTTTTATTTCTTGATTTACTTAATTGATTTAGCTTTAATACCCTAAAAGGTAAAGGTAAAGGTTCCCCTTGACAATTTTTGTCCAGTCGTGTTCGACTCTAGGGGGCGGTGCTCATCCCCTTTTCCAAGCCATAGAGCCAGCGTTTTGTCCGAAGACAATCTTCCGTGGTCACATGGCCAGTGCGACTTAGACACGGAACGCTGTTACCTTCCCACCGAGGTGGTCCCTATTAATCTACTCGCACTTGCATGCTTTCGAACCGCTAGGTTGGCGGGAGCTGGGACAAGCGACGGGCGCTCACTCCGTCGCGTGGATTCGATCTTACGACTGCTTGGTCTTCTGACCCTGCAGCACAGGCTTCTGCGGTTTAGCCCACAGCGCCACCACGTCCCGTGTTAATACCCTAACCTTTAGCATAACCCTAACCCTAACGGTCACCCTAACCCTAGCCCTCGATTTAAGGCTAACCCTTAGTCTGACTTTAACTCTCATCGGAACCCGAACTTTAACCCTAACCCTATCCGTAACCCTAGCCCTAACCCTATTTAGGACTTATTTTAACCCTAATAATAAACCTTAACCCTAAAGCCTACCCTAGTAACCCCAAGCCTAACCCTAAACCTAGCGCGAACCCTAACCGTTACTTTACTGTTAGGGTTAGAATGAAGTAAATCAAGAAAGAACCAAAAAAACTTCCTAAAGAAACCTTGTTCTAGTATTTAAGGGTAGACTGAAGTAAATCACGAAAGAACAACAGAAAGAAGCAAAAGAGGTCATGTTTAATATTAAAGCTAGAATGTAAATCAAGAAAGTTCAACAGAAAGAAGCAAAAGAGATAATGTTTGAAGGAATTGTGAACAACAGAAATTTATAAAGCTTGTTTGAGTTTATTAAGGCTTGAATGAACGCTATAAAAAAAAACAGAATGAAGAAAAAGGCCAGGTTTAAGAAATTTGAGGGTGTTAGAAAAAGGTTAGAAAAAAATTAAATCAAGAGAAAACAACAGAAGGAAGCGAAATAGATCTTGTCTAAGACCAAAGTTAGAAAGAATTAAATCAAGATAGAACACGAGAAACAACATAAAGAAAGCTACTATAAGGCTAGAATGAAATCAAAAAAGAATAGAAAGAAGCGAAAATCATTTTTCAGTGGTTTAAGGATGGAATGAGGTAGGTCAAAAACGAACAAAACATGAACCGTCCTTAATATTAAACCTGATCTATTTTGCTTCTTTCTGTTCTTTCATGATTTACTTCATTCTAGCCTTAGTAATTTTAAACATCAGCTTCTAAGCTTCTTTCAGCTTTTCTTTCTTGATTTGATTCTAGCCTTAGAAGAAGCGTTCTTTAGGTAGTCTGTTTTTCTTTTTTGGTTTACCTTAGCCTTTACACTGTTAAACATGCTCTTTCGCTTCTTTCTGTTGATCCTTTACTTCATTCTAACCTTAATACACTGAAACATCTTTTGCATCTTTCTCTTGTTCTTTCTTGATCTAATTCATTCCCTTTAATACAATAGAACAAGGTTTCTTTAGGTTATTTCTGCTGTTTTTATTACTTCATTGTAGCATTAAAACGCTTAGATTTTCGCTTCTTTCTGTACTCATTTACTTAATTCTGGCCTTCATAGCCTTAAACAGCTTTCCCTCATTTGTTCCTTCTTGATTTACTTCATTCTAGTCTTAATACCCTGAAACATAATCTTTTTCGCTTCTTGTTTTTCTTGATTTGCTTTTCAAGCTTTAAAACTATTATCTTTCATTTCTTCCGATTTTCTTTTTTGATATACCTTATTGTAGACTCAATACACTCGAACAAGGTTTCTTTAGGTTCTTTGTTGTTTTACTTCATTCTAACCTTAAAAACCCTGGAACAAGGTCTTTTTAAGTTTCATTTGTTCTTTCTAAATTACTTCATTTTCGGCTTAATACCATTAAACATGATTTTCGTTTTTTATTCCTGTTTTTTCATCTTTCTAGCCTTACTACACTTTACCATGATCCCTTTCGCTTCTTTCTGTTGTTCCTTCTTGATTTACATCATTCTAAGCTTAAAACTGTTAAATATGATTTTGCTTCTTTTTTATTTCATTCTAGTTCCTTTATGTTCCTGGATTTCTTTCTAGACAGTATCAAACATCTCTTTTTCTTCTTGTTCTTTCTTTTTACTTCGTTGTAGCTTTAATATTCTGAAACATGATCTCTCTTCTTTCTGGTGTTCTTTCTGGATTTATTTCATTTTAGCGAAACATTAGGCTTAAGAAATTTCCGGTATAATAGTAAAAAAACAACAGAAACAGCCAAAAGAAAGCTTGTTTGAGTGTATTAAGACTAGAATGAAGGAAATCAAGAAGAACAGAGATCATTTAAAGAGAAGTAAATCGGTAGAACAACAGAAATAAAGGAAACAGCTATTTAATGGTATTAAGGCTAGAATGAAGTGAATCAGGACAGGACAAAGAAGTGAAAGAGATTTAAGAGGTTTACGGCTACAATGAAGTAGATCAATAAGGAACAACAGAAAACCTAAAGAGCACGTGTATTAATGCTGGAATGAAATCCAGAAAGAAAAACAGAAATAAGCAGATGATAAAATGTTTAAGAATATTAAGCCTAGAATGAAAAATCAAGAATTACAGAAACAATAGAACATCTGTTTCCATTTCCTGTTCTCTATTGATTTACCTCATCCCCTTAATATACTACAAGCGTTCTTGGTTTTCTGTAGCTCTTTATTACCACTCTATCCTTGATACCCTTAAAATGTCCTTTCTTGATTTACTTCTACCATTAATACATTGAAAACATGACTTCTTTCGCCTCCTCTTGTTTTTTCTTGATTTACCTGATTCTAGCTTTAATAATCTTAAATATTAACTCTTCCATTTCTTTCTGTTCTTTAATGAATTACCTTAATGTAGGCTTAATACATTCGAAAAAGCTTTCTTTAGTTTGCTTCGTGGTTCTTTCTTGATATACTTCTTTCTAGCCTTAATACTCTTACAACCATTTCTGTTGTTTTTTTCCTAATATCCTTCATTCAAGCCTTAATAAACTCAAACAAGGTTTCTTTAGGTTGTTTCTGTTCTTTCTTGATTTACTTCATTCGAACCCTAACAGTAAAATAACGGTTAGGGTTAGCGTTAGGTTTAGGGTTAGGGTTCGGGTTAGGGACAGGGGTTAGGGGTTAAGGTAAAGTTAAGTTTAGGGTTTGAGTTAGGGTTACGCTTAACGTTAGGGTACGCTTTAGGGTTAAGGTTAGGATTAGGGTTATATTAAGGCCTAAATTTAGGGTTAGGGCTAGGGTTACGGATAGGGTTAAAATAAGGGCTAGGGTTAGGGTTAAAATTAAGATTAAGATTAGGATTAGGGCTAGATTAGGGTTCGGGTTCTGATGAGAGTTAAAGTCAGAGTAAGAGTTAGAGTTAGCCTTAAATTAAGGGCTATGGTTAGGGTGACCGTTAGGGTTATGCTAATGGTTAGGGTACTAAAGCTAGAATCAAGTAAATCAAGAAAGCGAACGAGATCATGTTTAAGGCTATTAAGGCTAGAAAGGATATCGGTAAAGAAAAACAGAAACTACCTAAAGAAAGCTTGTTTGAGTGATGAAGGAAATGAAGAAGGAACAGAGGAAATCGAAACATCATGTTTCAGTGTAGTAAGGGTAGAATGTAAATCAATAAAGAAGCAACCTAAAGAACGTTTATAAGGAGTGTATTAAAGCTAGAACAAAGTAAATCAGGAAAGAAAGAAGCGCTAGAGATCATGTTTATTAAGGCTAGAATACAGGAAACCGGTAAAGAACAGAAAGCCTAAAGAAAGCTTGTTCTGGTGTAAGGCTAGAATGAAATGTCAAGAAAGAACAAAAGTAACAACCTGAAGAAACCTTGTTCTAGGTATTAAGGCTAGAAAGAAGTATATCAAGAAAGAACAGAAAGCGACATTCATGTTTAAGGGTATTACGCCTAAAATGAAGTAATTTAAAAAGAACTGAAACAACATAAAGAAACGTTCGAGGGTATTGTTAGGATGAAGTCAAGAAAGAACAACGAAGCAAACTAGAGAAAGTTTTAGAACGTATTAAGCCTACAATAGAGCCTACATTAGAGCAGAAGGAAATTTTAAGATTATTAAAGCTAGAATCCAGTTAAGTCATGAAAGAACATGTTTCTGTTCTTTCTTGATTTCTGTTGTTTCTGTTGTTTCTGTTCTTTCTTGGTTTACTTCATTCTAGCCTTGTACACTGAAACATGATTCGCTTATTCTTGTTTATTGATCTAGCATTAATACACGTTTTTTTCTTGACACTGAAACATGATCTCTTTCGATTTCCTCCTTTCTTTTCCTTCATCACCCAAACAAGCTTTAGGTAGTTTCTGTTTTTCTTTACCGATATCCTTTCTAGCCTTAATAGCCTTAAACATGATCTCTTTCGCTTCTTCCCCTTTTATTTCTTGATTTACTTAATTGATTTAGCTTTAATACCCTAAAAGGTAAAGGTAAAGGTTCCCCTTGACAATTTTTGTCCAGTCGTGTTCGACTCTAGGGGGCGGTGCTCATCCCCTTTTCCAAGCCATAGAGCCAGCGTTTTGTCCGAAGACAATCTTCCGTGGTCACATGGCCAGTGCGACTTAGACACGGAACGCTGTTACCTTCCCACCGAGGTGGTCCCTATTAATCTACTCGCACTTGCATGCTTTCGAACCGCTAGGTTGGCGGGAGCTGGGACAAGCGACGGGCGCTCACTCCGTCGCGTGGATTCGATCTTACGACTGCTTGGTCTTCTGACCCTGCAGCACAGGCTTCTGCGGTTTAGCCCACAGCGCCACCACGTCCCGTGTTAATACCCTAACCTTTAGCATAACCCTAACCCTAACGGTCACCCTAACCCTAGCCCTCGATTTAAGGCTAACCCTTAGTCTGACTTTAACTCTCATCGGAACCCGAACTTTAACCCTAACCCTATCCGTAACCCTAGCCCTAACCCTATTTAGGACTTATTTTAACCCTAATAATAAACCTTAACCCTAAAGCCTACCCTAGTAACCCCAAGCCTAACCCTAAACCTAGCGCGAACCCTAACCGTTACTTTACTGTTAGGGTTAGAATGAAGTAAATCAAGAAAGAACCAAAAAAACTTCCTAAAGAAACCTTGTTCTAGTATTTAAGGCTAGACTGAAGTAAATCACGAAAGAACAACAGAAAGAAGCAAAAGAGGTCATGTTTAATATTAAAGCTAGAATGTAAATCAAGAAAGTTCAACAGAAAGAAGCAAAAGAGATAATGTTTGAAGGAATTGTGAACAACAGAAATTTATAAAGCTTGTTTGAGTTTATTAAGGCTTGAATGAACGCTATAAAAAAAAACAGAATGAAGAAAAAGGCCAGGTTTAAGAAATTTGAGGGTGTTAGAAAAAGGTTAGAAAAAAATTAAATCAAGAGAAAACAACAGAAGGAAGCGAAATAGATCTTGTCTAAGACCAAAGTTAGAAAGAATTAAATCAAGATAGAACACGAGAAACAACATAAAGAAAGCTACTATAAGGCTAGAATGAAATCAAAAAAGAATAGAAAGAAGCGAAAATCATTTTTCAGTGGTTTAAGGATGGAATGAGGTAGGTCAAAAACGAACAAAACATGAACCGTCCTTAATATTAAACCTGATCTATTTTGCTTCTTTCTGTTCTTTCATGATTTACTTCATTCTAGCCTTAGTAATTTTAAACATCAGCTTCTAAGCTTCTTTCAGCTTTTCTTTCTTGATTTGATTCTAGCCTTAGAAGAAGCGTTCTTTAGGTAGTCTGTTTTTCTTTTTTGGTTTACCTTAGCCTTTACACTGTTAAACATGCTCTTTCGCTTCTTTCTGTTGATCCTTTACTTCATTCTAACCTTAATACACTGAAACATCTTTTGCATCTTTCTCTTGTTCTTTCTTGATCTAATTCATTCCCTTTAATACAATAGAACAAGGTTTCTTTAGGTTATTTCTGCTGTTTTTATTACTTCATTGTAGCATTAAAACGCTGAGATTTTCGCTTCTTTCTGTACTCATTTACTTAATTCTGGCCTTCATAGCCTTAAACAGCTTTCCCTCATTTGTTCCTTCTTGATTTACTTCATTCTAGTCTTAATACCCTGAAACATAATCTTTTTCGCTTCTTGTTTTTCTTGATTTGCTTTTCAAGCTTTAAAACTATTATCTTTCATTTCTTCCGATTTTCTTTTTTGATATACCTTATTGTAGACTCAATACACTCGAACAAGGTTTCTTTAGGTTCTTTGTTGTTTTACTTCATTCTAACCTTAAAAACCCTGGAACAAGGTCTTTTTAAGTTTCATTTGTTCTTTCTAAATTACTTCATTTTCGGCTTAATACCATTAAACATGATTTTCGTTTTTTATTCCTGTTTTTTCATCTTTCTAGCCTTACTACACTTTACCATGATCCCTTTCGCTTCTTTCTGTTGTTCCTTCTTGATTTACATCATTCTAAGCTTAAAACTGTTAAATATGATTTTGCTTCTTTTTTATTTCATTCTAGTTCCTTTATGTTCCTGGATTTCTTTCTAGACAGTATCAAACATCTCTTTTTCTTCTTGTTCTTTCTTTTTACTTCGTTGTAGCTTTAATATTCTGAAACATGATCTCTCTTCTTTCTGGTGTTCTTTCTGGATTTATTTCATTTTAGCGAAACATTAGGCTTAAGAAATTTCCGGTATAATAGTAAAAAAACAACAGAAACAGCCAAAAGAAAGCTTGTTTGAGTGTATTAAGACTAGAATGAAGGAAATCAAGAAGAACAGAGATCATTTAAAGAGAAGTAAATCGGTAGAACAACAGAAATAAAGGAAACAGCTATTTAATGGTATTAAGGCTAGAATGAAGTGAATCAGGACAGGACAAAGAAGTGAAAGAGATCTAAGAGGTTTACGGCTACAATGAAGTAGATCAATAAGGAACAACAGAAAACCTAAAGAGCACGTGTATTAATGCTGGAATGAAATCCAGAAAGAAAAACAGAAATAAGCAGATGATAAAATGTTTAAGAATATTAAGCCTAGAATGAAAAATCAAGAATTACAGAAACAATAGAACAAGGGTTATTTAGGTTGTTTCTTGAAAGGTAGAATGAAGTAAATCAAGAAGAAAAGAGATGCAAAAGAGATCATGTTTCATAATCTCATTCGCTTCTTTCTGTTGTCGACTGCTTTCTAGCCTTAATAAGCTTTTTGTTGTTTCTGTTTTTCCTTACTGATTTCCATTCTAACCTTACTACCCTTAAACATTATATCTTTCCCTTATTCTTGTTCTTTCTTGATTTAATTCATTCTAGCATTAATAAACATCTCCTCTTTCGTTTTTTTCTGTTGTCCTTTCTTGATTTACTGAATTCTAGAACTTAATACTTAAATATGATCTCTTGCTTCTTTCTGTTGTTCTTCATTTACTTCAGAAGTCTAGCCTTAATACACTAGAACAAGGTTTCTTTAGGAAGTTTCTTTTGTTCTTTATTTCCATCCAGCAGTAGACTAGAACAAACTTTCTTTAGGTAGTGTCTGCTTTTTATTGATTTACTTGATTCTATGTTTAATTATTTCATTCATTTCTTTCCTTAATACACCAGAATATGGTTTCTTCGGACTTTCTGTTTTTTCTTGATTTACTTCATTCTAGCTTTTTTTGAAACCCTAAAGATAACCCTAACCCTAGGCCTTAATTTAAAACTAACTCTAACCCTAACTCTGACCATAACTAATCAGAACCTGAATCTTAACCCTAATCAAATCCCTTACTTTAACCCTAAACCTATCCCTAACCCTAACCCTAAACGTAACCCTAACCCCAAATGTAAAACTAACCCTTACCCAAAACCTAACGCGAACCTTACATTAACCCTAAACGTAGCCCTTACCTAGCTGTTAATTTACAGTTGGGGTTAGAACGAAGTTAATCAAGAAAGAACAAGAGATGTAAAAATCATATTTAATATTAAGACTAGAAGTATATCAAAAAAGAAGACGCTACCTAAGGAACGCTTATTCTAATGTATTATGTTCTAGAATTCAGTAAATCAAGAAAGGACAACAGAAAAAAACGAAAGCGGTGATGTTTAAGATTATTAATGCTAGAATGAATTAAATCAAGAAAGAACAAGAATAAGGGAAAGATATAATGTTTAAGGGTAGTAAGGTTAGAATGGAAATCAGTAAGGAAAAACAAAGAAAGCTTGTTTGTGTATTAAGGCTAGAAAGCAGTAGACAACAGAAAGAAGCGAATGAGATTATGAAACATGATCTCTTTTGCATCTCTTTTCTTCTTGATTTACTTCATTCTACCTTTCAAGATTTACAGAAGCAACCTAAATAACCCTTGTTCTATTGTTTCTGTAATTCTTGATTTTTCATTCTAGGCTTAATATTCTTAAACATTCCAGCACTAATACACGTGTTCTTTAGGTTTTCTGTTGTTCCTTATTGATCTACTTCATTGTAGCCGTAAACCTCTTAGATCTCTTTCACTTCTTTGTCCTGATTTACTTCATTCTAGCCTTAATACCACTAAATAGCTGTTTCCTTTTTTTGTTGTTCTACCTTGATTTATTTCTCTAAATGATCTCTGTTCTTCTTGATTTCCTTCATTCTAGTCTTAATACACTCAAACAAGCTTTCTTTTGGCTGTTTCTGTTGTTTTTTTTACTGATTTCCATTATAGCCGCAAATTTCTTAAACCTAATGTTTCGCTTCTTTCTGTTCTTGATTTTCTTCATGCTAGCCTTTATGCAAAGAAACAAGCTATAGGCAGTCTCTGATGTTCCTTACGGATTTCCTTCATTCTAGCCTTAATTACCTTAAATATGATCTCTTTTGCTTCTGTTGTACTTTCTTGATTTGCTTCATTCTTACAATAGTAAACATTATCTTTCATTTCTTTTGTTTTTTTTCTTGATTTCATTCTCGTTCATTGAAATTTTAATTGATAGTGGGAAGTGGTCACTGTCAATGCGGGCGCCAATGGAGAAGTTGCTGCAACTGGTCAATAGCTCAGGTGAAACCAAAATGTAGTCCAACACACTGGCACCGAGGGGGGAGAGGAAGGTAAAATTGTCAGCGTGGGGATACGTGCCCGCCAACAATCCTCCACCACCTTAAATCAAGAAAGAACAAGAGGAGGTAGCGAAAGAGATTATCTTTTAAAATAAAGTAGATCAAGATGGTAAAACAGGAACAAAATAAAGACGTTGTTTGAGTGTATTAAGGCCTAGAATGAAGGACATCAAGAAAGAAAGAAAGAAAGAAACAACCTATAGAAAGCTTCTCCGAGTCCCTCCAATCAAGATTGGTTAATCAAGAACAACAGAAAGAAGCGAAAGAGATCGTTTTAAGAGAGAGCTAGAATGAAGTCAGTAAAGAACAACAGAAACAACCCAAAGAAAGCTTCTTGTTTAGAAGTAAATCAAGAAAGAACGAAAAGATGCAAAAGAGAAGAGGTGGAAGAGTATTGGCTAGAAGTAAGTCAGTAAAGAACAAAAGAAACAACCGTGTGTATTAAGGCTAGAATGAAATAATTCCAGAAATAACCTGAAAAAAACCTAAAGAAAGTTGCTTCGAGTGTATTAAGGCTGGAATGAAGTAAATCAAGAAAGAACGCCAGAAACAACTTAAAAGTTTCATCGAGTGTATTATGGCTAGAATGAAGTAAAGCAAGAAAAAAACAATAACCTAAAGCAAATTTGTTCAAGTGTGTTAAGCGTAGAATGTAGTAAATCAAGACAGAACAACAGAAACAACCTAAAGAAATCTTTTTCAGTCAACTAAGACTAGAATGAAGCAAATCAATAAACAACAGAAAGTGAAATACATCTTTTTAAAGCGGGAATGAAATCAAGAAGGAACGGCAGAAAGAAAAGTGATAATATTTAAGGCTAGGAGGTAAATCAAGAATGAACAACAGAAATAACCAAAAAGCGTCTTCGAGTATGGCTAGAATGAAGTAAATCAAGAAAGGAGAAAGATGTTTTAGGGACGTAAGGCTAGAATTGTTAAAAATACCAACAGAAAGAAGCGAAAGAGATCGTCAAAGAGTTTTAGAAAAATTAAATCAAGAGAAAATAGGTGAAATAGATCATGTTTAAGACTAAAGGCTAGAATGAAATAAAGATCAACAGAAAAAACCTAAAGCTTGTTTGAGTGTACTAAGGTTAGAATGATATTAAAGAACAACAGAAAGAAGCGAAAATGATCATGTTTCAGGGTAAAAATGAGGTAAATCAAGAAGGAACAAAAGAAACAATAAACATATCAATAAATAAAAAAATATCATTTCTGCTGCTTTCTGTTGTTTTTTCATGACTTACATTCTATCAATAAACTAAAACATGACCTCTATTCCTGTTGTTCTTTCTTAATTAACCATTCTATCATTAATTACAAGCTATCAGCTTGTTTCTCGATCTTTCTTTTATTTTATTCTAGCCCCAATAAGCATTTGCTTCTGGTTTTTCTTCATTTACTTGATTCTAGCATTAAAACATTAGAACAAGCGTTCTTTAGGTAGTGTCTGTTCTTTATTTTTACTCCATCCTAGCCTCAATACTCTTAAACGTGGTCTGTTCCGCTTCTTTCTGCTATTTTTTCTTGATATACTTCATTCTGGCATGTACACAAGAACAAACTAGGTTGTTTCTCTTCTTGATATATTTAATTCTAGCTTTATTACACTAGAACAAGCGTTCTTTAGGTTGTTTATTGGTTTACTTCATTCTATCATTCCGAACACCCTTAATCATCTGTTTCCATTTCCTGTTCTCTATTGATTTACCTCATCCCCTTAATATACTACAAGCGTTCTTGGTTTTCTGTAGCTCTTTATTACCACTCTATCCTTGATACCCTTAAAATGTCCTTTCTTGATTTACTTCTACCATTAATACATTGAAAACATGACTTCTTTCGCCTCCTCTTGTTTTTTCTTGATTTACCTGATTCTAGCTTTAATAATCTTAAATATTAACTCTTTCATTTCTTTCTGTTCTTTAATGAATTACCTTAATGTAGGCTTAATACATTCGAAAAAGCTTTCTTTAGTTTGCTTCGTGGTTCTTTCTTGATATACTTCTTTCTAGCCTTAATACTCTTACAACCATTTCTGTTGTTTTTTTCCTAATATCCTTCATTCAAGCCTTAATAAACTCAAACAAGGTTTCTTTAGGTTGTTTCTGTTCTTTCTTGATTTACTTCATTCGAACCCTAACAGTAAAATAACGGTTAGGGTTAGCGTTAGGTTTAGGGTTAGGGTTCGGGTTAGGGACAGGGGTTAGGGGTTAAGGTAAAGTTAAGTTTAGGGTTTGAGTTAGGGTTACGCTTAACGTTAGGGTACGCTTTAGGGTTAAGGTTAGGATTAGGGTTATATTAAGGCCTAAATTTAGGGTTAGGGCTAGGGTTACGGATAGGGTTAAAATAAGGGCTAGGGTTAGGGTTAAAATTAAGATTAAGATTAGGATTAGGGCTAGATTAGGGTTCGGGTTCTGATGAGAGTTAAAGTCAGAGTAAGAGTTAGAGTTAGCCTTAAATTAAGGGCTATGGTTAGGGTGACCGTTAGGGTTATGCTAATGGTTAGGGTACTAAAGCTAGAATCAAGTAAATCAAGAAAGCGAACGAGATCATGTTTAAGGCTATTAAGGCTAGAAAGGATATCGGTAAAGAAAAACAGAAACTACCTAAAGAAAGCTTGTTTGAGTGATGAAGGAAATGAAGAAGGAACAGAGGAAATCGAAACATCATGTTTCAGTGTAGTAAGGGTAGAATGTAAATCAATAAAGAAGCAACCTAAAGAACGTTTATAAGGAGTGTATTAAAGCTAGAACAAAGTAAATCAGGAAAGAAAGAAGCGCTAGAGATCATGTTTATTAAGGCTAGAATACAGGAAACCGGTAAAGAACAGAAAGCCTAAAGAAAGCTTGTTCTGGTGTAAGGCTAGAATGAAATGTCAAGAAAGAACAAAAGTAACAACCTGAAGAAACCTTGTTCTAGGTATTAAGGCTAGAAAGAAGTATATCAAGAAAGAACAGAAAGCGACATTCATGTTTAAGGGTATTACGCCTAAAATGAAGTAATTTAAAAAGAACTGAAACAACATAAAGAAACGTTCGAGGGTATTGTTAGGATGAAGTCAAGAAAGAACAACGAAGCAAACTAGAGAAAGTTTTAGAACGTATTAAGCCTACAATAAGGTAGTTCATTAGAGCAGAAGGAAATTTTAAGATTATTAAAGCTAGAATCCAGTTAAGTCATGAAAGAACATGTTTCTGTTCTTTCTTGATTTCTGTTGTTTCTGTTGTTTCTGTTCTTTCTTGGTTTACTTCATTCTAGCCTTGTACACTGAAACATGATTCGCTTATTCTTGTTTATTGATCTAGCATTAATACACGTTTTTTTCTTGACACTGAAACATGATCTCTTTCGATTTCCTCCTTTCTTTTCCTTCATCACCCAAACAAGCTTTAGGTAGTTTCTGTTTTTCTTTACCGATATCCTTTCTAGCCTTAATAGCCTTAAACATGATCTCTTTCGCTTCTTCCCCTTTTATTTCTTGATTTACTTAATTGATTTAGCTTTAATACCCTAAAAGGTAAAGGTAAAGGTTCCCCTTGACAATTTTTGTCCAGTCGTGTTCGACTCTAGGGGGCGGTGCTCATCCCCGTTTCCAAGCCATAGAGCCAGCGTTTTGTCCGAAGACAATCTTCCGTGGTCACATGGCCAGTGCGACTTAGACACGGAACGCTGTTACCTTCCCACCGAGGTGGTCCCTATTAATCTACTCGCACTTGCATGCTTTCGAACCGCTAGGTTGGCGGGAGCTGGGACAAGCGACAGGCGCTCACTCCGTCGCGTGGATTCGATCTTACGACTGCTTGGTCTTCTGACCCTGCAGCACAGGCTTCTGCGGTTTAGCCCACAGCGCCACCACGTCCCGTGTTAATACCCTAACCTTTAGCATAACCCTAACCCTAACGGTCACCCTAACCCTAGCCCTCGATTTAAGGCTAACCCTTAGTCTGACTTTAACTCTCATCGGAACCCGAACTTTAACCCTAACCCTATCCGTAACCCTAGCCCTAACCCTATTTAGGACTTATTTTAACCCTAATAATAAACCTTAACCCTAAAGCCTACCCTAGTAACCCCAAGCCTAACCCTAAACCTAGCGCGAACCCTAACCGTTACTTTACTGTTAGGGTTAGAATGAAGTAAATCAAGAAAGAACCAAAAAAACTTCCTAAAGAAACCTTGTTCTAGTATTTAAGGCTAGACTGAAGTAAATCACGAAAGAACAACAGAAAGAAGCAAAAGAGGTCATGTTTAATATTAAAGCTAGAATGTAAATCAAGAAAGTTCAACAGAAAGAAGCAAAAGAGATAATGTTTGAAGGAATTGTGAACAACAGAAATTTATAAAGCTTGTTTGAGTTTATTAAGGCTTGAATGAACGCTATAAAAAAAAAACAGAATGAAGAAAAAGGCCAGGTTTAAGAAATTTGAGGGTGTTAGAAAAAGGTTAGAAAAAAATTAAATCAAGAGAAAACAACAGAAGGAAGCGAAATAGATCTTGTCTAAGACCAAAGTTAGAAAGAATTAAATCAAGATAGAACACGAGAAACAACATAAAGAAAGCTACTATAAGGCTAGAATGAAATCAAAAAAGAATAGAAAGAAGCGAAAATCATTTTTCAGTGGTTTAAGGATGGAATGAGGTAGGTCAAAAACGAACAAAACATGAACCGTCCTTAATATTAAACCTGATCTATTTTGCTTCTTTCTGTTCTTTCATGATTTACTTCATTCTAGCCTTAGTAATTTTAAACATCAGCTTCTAAGCTTCTTTCAGCTTTTCTTTCTTGATTTGATTCTAGCCTTAGAAGAAGCGTTCTTTAGGTAGTCTGTTTTTCTTTTTTGGTTTACCTTAGCCTTTACACTGTTAAACATGCTCTTTCGCTTCTTTCTGTTGATCCTTTACTTCATTCTAACCTTAATACACTGAAACATCTTTTGCATCTTTCTCTTGTTCTTTCTTGATCTAATTCATTCCCTTTAATACAATAGAACAAGGTTTCTTTAGGTTATTTCTGCTGTTTTTATTACTTCATTGTAGCATTAAAACGCTTAGATTTTCGCTTCTTTCTGTACTCATTTACTTAATTCTGGCCTTCATAGCCTTAAACAGCTTTCCCTCATTTGTTCCTTCTTGATTTACTTCATTCTAGTCTTAATACCCTGAAACATAATCTTTTTCGCTTCTTGTTTTTCTTGATTTGCTTTTCAAGCTTTAAAACTATTATCTTTCATTTCTTCCGATTTTCTTTTTTGATATACCTTATTGTAGACTCAATACACTCGAACAAGGTTTCTTTAGGTTCTTTGTTGTTTTACTTCATTCTAACCTTAAAAACCCTGGAACAAGGTCTTTTTAAGTTTCATTTGTTCTTTCTAAATTACTTCATTTTCGGCTTAATACCATTAAACATGATTTTCGTTTTTTATTCCTGTTTTTTCATCTTTCTAGCCTTACTACACTTTACCATGATCCCTTTCGCTTCTTTCTGTTGTTCCTTCTTGATTTACATCATTCTAAGCTTAAAACTGTTAAATATGATTTTGCTTCTTTTTTATTTCATTCTAGTTCCTTTATGTTCCTGGATTTCTTTCTAGACAGTATCAAACATCTCTTTTTCTTCTTGTTCTTTCTTTTTACTTCGTTGTAGCTTTAATATTCTGAAACATGATCTCTCTTCTTTCTGGTGTTCTTTCTGGATTTATTTCATTTTAGCGAAACATTAGGCTTAAGAAATTTCCGGTATAATAGTAAAAAAACAACAGAAACAGCCAAAAGAAAGCTTGTTTGAGTGTATTAAGACTAGAATGAAGGAAATCAAGAAGAACAGAGATCATTTAAAGAGAAGTAAATCGGTAGAACAACAGAAATAAAGGAAACAGCTATTTAATGGTATTAAGGCTAGAATGAAGTGAATCAGGACAGGACAAAGAAGTGAAAGAGATTTAAGAGGTTTACGGCTACAATGAAGTAGATCAATAAGGAACAACAGAAAACCTAAAGAGCACGTGTATTAATGCTGGAATGAAATCCAGAAAGAAAAACAGAAATAAGCAGATGATAAAATGTTTAAGAATATTAAGCCTAGAATGAAAAATCAAGAATTACAGAAACAATAGAACATCTGTTTCCATTTCCTGTTCTCTATTGATTTACCTCATCCCCTTAATATACTACAAGCGTTCTTGGTTTTCTGTAGCTCTTTATTACCACTCTATCCTTGATACCCTTAAAATGTCCTTTCTTGATTTACTTCTACCATTAATACATTGAAAACATGACTTCTTTCGCCTCCTCTTGTTTTTTCTTGATTTACCTGATTCTAGCTTTAATAATCTTAAATATTAACTCTTCCATTTCTTTCTGTTCTTTAATGAATTACCTTAATGTAGGCTTAATACATTCGAAAAAGCTTTCTTTAGTTTGCTTCGTGGTTCTTTCTTGATATACTTCTTTCTAGCCTTAATACTCTTACAACCATTTCTGTTGTTTTTTTCCTAATATCCTTCATTCAAGCCTTAATAAACTCAAACAAGGTTTCTTTAGGTTGTTTCTGTTCTTTCTTGATTTACTTCATTCGAACCCTAACAGTAAAATAACGGTTAGGGTTAGCGTTAGGTTTAGGGTTAGGGTTCGGGTTAGGGACAGGGGTTAGGGGTTAAGGTAAAGTTAAGTTTAGGGTTTGAGTTAGGGTTACGCTTAACGTTAGGGTACGCTTTAGGGTTAAGGTTAGGATTAGGGTTATATTAAGGCCTAAATTTAGGGTTAGGGCTAGGGTTACGGATAGGGTTAAAATAAGGGCTAGGGTTAGGGTTAAAATTAAGATTAAGATTAGGATTAGGGCTAGATTAGGGTTCGGGTTCTGATGAGAGTTAAAGTCAGAGTAAGAGTTAGAGTTAGCCTTAAATTAAGGGCTATGGTTAGGGTGACCGTTAGGGTTATGCTAATGGTTAGGGTACTAAAGCTAGAATCAAGTAAATCAAGAAAGCGAACGAGATCATGTTTAAGGCTATTAAGGCTAGAAAGGATATCGGTAAAGAAAAACAGAAACTACCTAAAGAAAGCTTGTTTGAGTGATGAAGGAAATGAAGAAGGAACAGAGGAAATCGAAACATCATGTTTCAGTGTAGTAAGGGTAGAATGTAAATCAATAAAGAAGCAACCTAAAGAACGTTTATAAGGAGTGTATTAAAGCTAGAACAAAGTAAATCAGGAAAGAAAGAAGCGCTAGAGATCATGTTTATTAAGGCTAGAATACAGGAAACCGGTAAAGAACAGAAAGCCTAAAGAAAGCTTGTTCTGGTGTAAGGCTAGAATGAAATGTCAAGAAAGAACAAAAGTAACAACCTGAAGAAACCTTGTTCTAGGTATTAAGGCTAGAAAGAAGTATATCAAGAAAGAACAGAAAGCGACATTCATGTTTAAGGGTATTACGCCTAAAATGAAGTAATTTAAAAAGAACTGAAACAACATAAAGAAACGTTCGAGGGTATTGTTAGGATGAAGTCAAGAAAGAACAACGAAGCAAACTAGAGAAAGTTTTAGAACGTATTAAGCCTACAATAAGGTAGTTCATTAGAGCAGAAGGAAATTTTAAGATTATTAAAGCTAGAATCCAGTTAAGTCATGAAAGAACATGTTTCTGTTCTTTCTTGATTTCTGTTGTTTCTGTTGTTTCTGTTCTTTCTTGGTTTACTTCATTCTAGCCTTGTACACTGAAACATGATTCGCTTATTCTTGTTTATTGATCTAGCATTAATACACGTTTTTTTCTTGACACTGAAACATGATCTCTTTCGATTTCCTCCTTTCTTTTCCTTCATCACCCAAACAAGCTTTAGGTAGTTTCTGTTTTTCTTTACCGATATCCTTTCTAGCCTTAATAGCCTTAAACATGATCTCTTTCGCTTCTTCCCCTTTTATTTCTTGATTTACTTAATTGATTTAGCTTTAATACCCTAAAAGGTAAAGGTAAAGGTTCCCCTTGACAATTTTTGTCCAGTCGTGTTCGACTCTAGGGGGCGGTGCTCATCCCCTTTTCCAAGCCATAGAGCCAGCGTTTTGTCCGAAGACAATCTTCCGTGGTCACATGGCCAGTGCGACTTAGACACGGAACGCTGTTACCTTCCCACCGAGGTGGTCCCTATTAATCTACTCGCACTTGCATGCTTTCGAACCGCTAGGTTGGCGGGAGCTGGGACAAGCGACGGGCGCTCACTCCGTCGCGTGGATTCGATCTTACGACTGCTTGGTCTTCTGACCCTGCAGCACAGGCTTCTGCGGTTTAGCCCACAGCGCCACCACGTCCCGTGTTAATACCCTAACCTTTAGCATAACCCTAACCCTAACGGTCACCCTAACCCTAGCCCTCGATTTAAGGCTAACCCTTAGTCTGACTTTAACTCTCATCGGAACCCGAACTTTAACCCTAACCCTATCCGTAACCCTAGCCCTAACCCTATTTAGGACTTATTTTAACCCTAATAATAAACCTTAACCCTAAAGCCTACCCTAGTAACCCCAAGCCTAACCCTAAACCTAGCGCGAACCCTAACCGTTACTTTACTGTTAGGGTTAGAATGAAGTAAATCAAGAAAGAACCAAAAAAACTTCCTAAAGAAACCTTGTTCTAGTATTTAAGGCTAGACTGAAGTAAATCACGAAAGAACAACAGAAAGAAGCAAAAGAGGTCATGTTTAATATTAAAGCTAGAATGTAAATCAAGAAAGTTCAACAGAAAGAAGCAAAAGAGATAATGTTTGAAGGAATTGTGAACAACAGAAATTTATAAAGCTTGTTTGAGTTTATTAAGGCTTGAATGAACGCTATAAAAAAAAACAGAATGAAGAAAAAGGCCAGGTTTAAGAAATTTGAGGGTGTTAGAAAAAGGTTAGAAAAAAATTAAATCAAGAGAAAACAACAGAAGGAAGCGAAATAGATCTTGTCTAAGACCAAAGTTAGAAAGAATTAAATCAAGATAGAACACGAGAAACAACATAAAGAAAGCTACTATAAGGCTAGAATGAAATCAAAAAAGAATAGAAAGAAGCGAAAATCATTTTTCAGTGGTTTAAGGATGGAATGAGGTAGGTCAAAAACGAACAAAACATGAACCGTCCTTAATATTAAACCTGATCTATTTTGCTTCTTTCTGTTCTTTCATGATTTACTTCATTCTAGCCTTAGTAATTTTAAACATCAGCTTCTAAGCTTCTTTCAGCTTTTCTTTCTTGATTTGATTCTAGCCTTAGAAGAAGCGTTCTTTAGGTAGTCTGTTTTTCTTTTTTGGTTTACCTTAGCCTTTACACTGTTAAACATGCTCTTTCGCTTCTTTCTGTTGATCCTTTACTTCATTCTAACCTTAATACACTGAAACATCTTTTGCATCTTTCTCTTGTTCTTTCTTGATCTAATTCATTCCCTTTAATACAATAGAACAAGGTTTCTTTAGGTTATTTCTGCTGTTTTTATTACTTCATTGTAGCATTAAAACGCTTAGATTTTCGCTTCTTTCTGTACTCATTTACTTAATTCTGGCCTTCATAGCCTTAAACAGCTTTCCCTCATTTGTTCCTTCTTGATTTACTTCATTCTAGTCTTAATACCCTGAAACATAATCTTTTTCGCTTCTTGTTTTTCTTGATTTGCTTTTCAAGCTTTAAAACTATTATCTTTCATTTCTTCCGATTTTCTTTTTTGATATACCTTATTGTAGACTCAATACACTCGAACAAGGTTTCTTTAGGTTCTTTGTTGTTTTACTTCATTCTAACCTTAAAAACCCTGGAACAAGGTCTTTTTAAGTTTCATTTGTTCTTTCTAAATTACTTCATTTTCGGCTTAATACCATTAAACATGATTTTCGTTTTTTATTCCTGTTTTTTCATCTTTCTAGCCTTACTACACTTTACCATGATCCCTTTCGCTTCTTTCTGTTGTTCCTTCTTGATTTACATCATTCTAAGCTTAAAACTGTTAAATATGATTTTGCTTCTTTTTTATTTCATTCTAGTTCCTTTATGTTCCTGGATTTCTTTCTAGACAGTATCAAACATCTCTTTTTCTTCTTGTTCTTTCTTTTTACTTCGTTGTAGCTTTAATATTCTGAAACATGATCTCTCTTCTTTCTGGTGTTCTTTCTGGATTTATTTCATTTTAGCGAAACATTAGGCTTAAGAAATTTCCGGTATAATAGTAAAAAAACAACAGAAACAGCCAAAAGAAAGCTTGTTTGAGTGTATTAAGACTAGAATGAAGGAAATCAAGAAGAACAGAGATCATTTAAAGAGAAGTAAATCGGTAGAACAACAGAAATAAAGGAAACAGCTATTTAATGGTATTAAGGCTAGAATGAAGTGAATCAGGACAGGACAAAGAAGTGAAAGAGATTTAAGAGGTTTACGGCTACAATGAAGTAGATCAATAAGGAACAACAGAAAACCTAAAGAGCACGTGTATTAATGCTGGAATGAAATCCAGAAAGAAAAACAGAAATAAGCAGATGATAAAATGTTTAAGAATATTAAGCCTAGAATGAAAAATCAAGAATTACAGAAACAATAGAACAAGGGTTATTTAGGTTGTTTCTTGAAAGGTAGAATGAAGTAAATCAAGAAGAAAAGAGATGCAAAAGAGATCATGTTTCATAATCTCATTCGCTTCTTTCTGTTGTCGACTGCTTTCTAGCCTTAATAAGCTTTTTGTTGTTTCTGTTTTTCCTTACTGATTTCCATTCTAACCTTACTACCCTTAAACATTATATCTTTCCCTTATTCTTGTTCTTTCTTGATTTAATTCATTCTAGCATTAATAAACATCTCCTCTTTCGTTTTTTTCTGTTGTCCTTTCTTGATTTACTGAATTCTAGAACTTAATACTTAAATATGATCTCTTGCTTCTTTCTGTTGTTCTTCATTTACTTCAGAAGTCTAGCCTTAATACACTAGAACAAGGTTTCTTTAGGAAGTTTCTTTTGTTCTTTATTTCCATCCAGCAGTAGACTAGAACAAACTTTCTTTAGGTAGTGTCTGCTTTTTATTGATTTACTTGATTCTATGTTTAATTATTTCATTCATTTCTTTCCTTAATACACCAGAATATGGTTTCTTCGGACTTTCTGTTTTTTCTTGATTTACTTCATTCTAGCTTTTTTTGAAACCCTAAAGATAACCCTAACCCTAGGCCTTAATTTAAAACTAACTCTAACCCTAACTCTGACCATAACTAATCAGAACCTGAATCTTAACCCTAATCAAATCCCTTACTTTAACCCTAAACCTATCCCTAACCCTAACCCTAAACGTAACCCTAACCCCAAATGTAAAACTAACCCTTACCCAAAACCTAACGCGAACCTTACATTAACCCTAAACGTAGCCCTTACCTAGCTGTTAATTTACAGTTGGGGTTAGAACGAAGTTAATCAAGAAAGAACAAGAGATGTAAAAATCATATTTAATATTAAGACTAGAAGTATATCAAAAAAGAAGACGCTACCTAAGGAACGCTTATTCTAATGTATTATGTTCTAGAATTCAGTAAATCAAGAAAGGACAACAGAAAAAAAACGAAAGCGGTGATGTTTAAGATTATTAATGCTAGAATGAATTAAATCAAGAAAGAACAAGAATAAGGGAAAGATATAATGTTTAAGGGTAGTAAGGTTAGAATGGAAATCAGTAAGGAAAAACAAAGAAAGCTTGTTTGTGTATTAAGGCTAGAAAGCAGTAGACAACAGAAAGAAGCGAATGAGATTATGAAACATGATCTCTTTTGCATCTCTTTTCTTCTTGATTTACTTCATTCTACCTTTCAAGATTTACAGAAGCAACCTAAATAACCCTTGTTCTATTGTTTCTGTAATTCTTGATTTTTCATTCTAGGCTTAATATTCTTAAACATTCCAGCACTAATACACGTGTTCTTTAGGTTTTCTGTTGTTCCTTATTGATCTACTTCATTGTAGCCGTAAACCTCTTAGATCTCTTTCACTTCTTTGTCCTGATTTACTTCATTCTAGCCTTAATACCACTAAATAGCTGTTTCCTTTTTTTGTTGTTCTACCTTGATTTATTTCTCTAAATGATCTCTGTTCTTCTTGATTTCCTTCATTCTAGTCTTAATACACTCAAACAAGCTTTCTTTTGGCTGTTTCTGTTGTTTTTTTACTGATTTCCATTACAGCCGCAAATTTCTTAAACCTAATGTTTCGCTTCTTTCTGTTCTTGATTTTCTTCATGCTAGCCTTTATGCAAAGAAACAAGCTATAGGCAGTCTCTGATGTTCCTTACGGATTTCCTTCATTCTAGCCTTAATTACCTTAAATATGATCTCTTTTGCTTCTGTTGTACTTTCTTGATTTGCTTCATTCTTACAATAGTAAACATTATCTTTCATTTCTTTTGTTTTTTTTCTTGATTTCATTCTCGTTCATTGAAATTTTAATTGATAGTGGGAAGTGGTCACTGTCAATGCGGGCGCCAATGGAGAAGTTGCTGCAACTGGTCAATAGCTCAGGTGAAACCAAAATGTAGTCCAACACACTGGCACCGAGGGGGGAGAGGAAGGTAAAATTGTCAGCGTGGGGATACGTGCCCGCCAACAATCCTCCACCACCTTAAATCAAGAAAGAACAAGAGGAGGTAGCGAAAGAGATTATCTTTTAAAATAAAGTAGATCAAGATGGTAAAACAGGAACAAAATAAAGACGTTGTTTGAGTGTATTAAGGCCTAGAATGAAGGACATCAAGAAAGAAAGAAAGAAAGAAACAACCTATAGAAAGCTTCTCCGAGTCCCTCCAATCAAGATTGGTTAATCAAGAACAACAGAAAGAAGCGAAAGAGATCGTTTTAAGAGAGAGCTAGAATGAAGTCAGTAAAGAACAACAGAAACAACCCAAAGAAAGCTTCTTGTTTAGAAGTAAATCAAGAAAGAACGAAAAGATGCAAAAGAGAAGAGGTGGAAGAGTATTGGCTAGAAGTAAGTCAGTAAAGAACAAAAGAAACAACCGTGTGTATTAAGGCTAGAATGAAATAATTCCAGAAATAACCTGAAAAAAACCTAAAGAAAGTTGCTTCGAGTGTATTAAGGCTGGAATGAAGTAAATCAAGAAAGAACGCCAGAAACAACTTAAAAGTTTCATCGAGTGTATTATGGCTAGAATGAAGTAAAGCAAGAAAAAAACAATAACCTAAAGCAAATTTGTTCAAGTGTGTTAAGCGTAGAATGTAGTAAATCAAGACAGAAGAACAGAAACAACCTAAAGAAATCTTTTTCAGTCAACTAAGACTAGAATGAAGCAAATCAATAAACAACAGAAAGTGAAATACATCTTTTTAAAGCGGGAATGAAATCAAGAAGGAACGGCAGAAAGAAAAGTGATAATATTTAAGGCTAGGAGGTAAATCAAGAATGAACAACAGAAATAACCAAAAAGCGTCTTCGAGTATGGCTAGAATGAAGTAAATCAAGAAAGGAGAAAGATGTTTTAGGGACGTAAGGCTAGAATTGTTAAAAATACCAACAGAAAGAAGCGAAAGAGATCGTCAAAGAGTTTTAGAAAAATTAAATCAAGAGAAAATAGGTGAAATAGATCATGTTTAAGACTAAAGGCTAGAATGAAATAAAGATCAACAGAAAAAACCTAAAGCTTGTTTGAGTGTACTAAGGTTAGAATGATATTAAAGAACAACAGAAAGAAGCGAAAATGATCATGTTTCAGGGTAAAAATGAGGTAAATCAAGAAGGAACAAAAGAAACAATAAACATATCAATAAATAAAAAAATATCATTTTTGCTGCTTTCTGTTGTTTTTTCATGACTTACATTCTATCAATAAACTAAAACATGACCTCTATTCCTGTTGTTCTTTCTTAATTAACCATTCTATCATTAATTACAAGCTATCAGCTTGTTTCTCGATCTTTCTTTTATTTTATTCTAGCCCCAATAAGCATTCGCTTCTGGTTTTTCTTCATTTACTTGATTCTAGCATTAAAACATTAGAACAAGCGTTCTTTAGGTAGTGTCTGTTCTTTATTTTTACTCCATCCTAGCCTCAATACTCTTAAACGTGGTCTGTTCCGCTTCTTTCTGCTATTTTTTCTTGATATACTTCATTCTGGCATGTACACAAGAACAAACTAGGTTGTTTCTCTTCTTGATATATTTAATTCTAGCTTTATTACACTAGAACAAGCGTTCTTTAGGTTGTTTATTGGTTTACTTCATTCTATCATTCCGAACACCCTTAATCATCTGTTTCCATTTCCTGTTCTCTATTGATTTACCTCATCCCCTTAATATACTACAAGCGTTCTTGGTTTTCTGTAGCTCTTTATTACCACTCTATCCTTGATACCCTTAAAATGTCCTTTCTTGATTTACTTCTACCATTAATACATTGAAAACATGACTTCTTTCGCCTCCTCTTGTTTTTTCTTGATTTACCTGATTCTAGCTTTAATAATCTTAAATATTAACTCTTTCATTTCTTTCTGTTCTTTAATGAATTACCTTAATGTAGGCTTAATACATTCGAAAAAGCTTTCTTTAGTTTGCTTCGTGGTTCTTTCTTGATATACTTCTTTCTAGCCTTAATACTCTTACAACCATTTCTGTTGTTTTTTTCCTAATATCCTTCATTCAAGCCTTAATAAACTCAAACAAGGTTTCTTTAGGTTGTTTCTGTTCTTTCTTGATTTACTTCATTCGAACCCTAACAGTAAAATAACGGTTAGGGTTAGCGTTAGGTTTAGGGTTAGGGTTCGGGTTAGGGACAGGGGTTAGGGGTTAAGGTAAAGTTAAGTTTAGGGTTTGAGTTAGGGTTACGCTTAACGTTAGGGTACGCTTTAGGGTTAAGGTTAGGATTAGGGTTATATTAAGGCCTAAATTTAGGGTTAGGGCTAGGGTTACGGATAGGGTTAAAATAAGGGCTAGGGTTAGGGTTAAAATTAAGATTAAGATTAGGATTAGGGCTAGATTAGGGTTCGGGTTCTGATGAGAGTTAAAGTCAGAGTAAGAGTTAGAGTTAGCCTTAAATTAAGGGCTATGGTTAGGGTGACCGTTAGGGTTATGCTAATGGTTAGGGTACTAAAGCTAGAATCAAGTAAATCAAGAAAGCGAACGAGATCATGTTTAAGGCTATTAAGGCTAGAAAGGATATCGGTAAAGAAAAACAGAAACTACCTAAAGAAAGCTTGTTTGAGTGATGAAGGAAATGAAGAAGGAACAGAGGAAATCGAAACATCATGTTTCAGTGTAGTAAGGGTAGAATGTAAATCAATAAAGAAGCAACCTAAAGAACGTTTATAAGGAGTGTATTAAAGCTAGAACAAAGTAAATCAGGAAAGAAAGAAGCGCTAGAGATCATGTTTATTAAGGCTAGAATACAGGAAACCGGTAAAGAACAGAAAGCCTAAAGAAAGCTTGTTCTGGTGTAAGGCTAGAATGAAATGTCAAGAAAGAACAAAAGTAACAACCTGAAGAAACCTTGTTCTAGGTATTAAGGCTAGAAAGAAGTATATCAAGAAAGAACAGAAAGCGACATTCATGTTTAAGGGTATTACGCCTAAAATGAAGTAATTTAAAAAGAACTGAAACAACATAAAGAAACGTTCGAGGGTATTGTTAGGATGAAGTCAAGAAAGAACAACGAAGCAAACTAGAGAAAGTTTTAGAACGTATTAAGCCTACAATAAGGTAGTTCATTAGAGCAGAAGGAAATTTTAAGATTATTAAAGCTAGAATCCAGTTAAGTCATGAAAGAACATGTTTCTGTTCTTTCTTGATTTCTGTTGTTTCTGTTGTTTCTGTTCTTTCTTGGTTTACTTCATTCTAGCCTTGTACACTGAAACATGATTCGCTTATTCTTGTTTATTGATCTAGCATTAATACACGTTTTTTTCTTGACACTGAAACATGATCTCTTTCGATTTCCTCCTTTCTTTTCCTTCATCACCCAAACAAGCTTTAGGTAGTTTCTGTTTTTCTTTACCGATATCCTTTCTAGCCTTAATAGCCTTAAACATGATCTCTTTCGCTTCTTCCCCTTTTATTTCTTGATTTACTTAATTGATTTAGCTTTAATACCCTAAAAGGTAAAGGTAAAGGTTCCCCTTGACAATTTTTGTCCAGTCGTGTTCGACTCTAGGGGGCGGTGCTCATCCCCGTTTCCAAGCCATAGAGCCAGCGTTTTGTCCGAAGACAATCTTCCGTGGTCACATGGCCAGTGCGACTTAGACACGGAACGCTGTTACCTTCCCACCGAGGTGGTCCCTATTAATCTACTCGCACTTGCATGCTTTCGAACCGCTAGGTTGGCGGGAGCTGGGACAAGCGACGGGCGCTCACTCCGTCGCGTGGATTCGATCTTACGACTGCTTGGTCTTCTGACCCTGCAGCACAGGCTTCTGCGGTTTAGCCCACAGCGCCACCACGTCCCGTGTTAATACCCTAACCTTTAGCATAACCCTAACCCTAACGGTCACCCTAACCCTAGCCCTCGATTTAAGGCTAACCCTTAGTCTGACTTTAACTCTCATCGGAACCCGAACTTTAACCCTAACCCTATCCGTAACCCTAGCCCTAACCCTATTTAGGACTTATTTTAACCCTAATAATAAACCTTAACCCTAAAGCCTACCCTAGTAACCCCAAGCCTAACCCTAAACCTAGCGCGAACCCTAACCGTTACTTTACTGTTAGGGTTAGAATGAAGTAAATCAAGAAAGAACCAAAAAAACTTCCTAAAGAAACCTTGTTCTAGTATTTAAGGCTAGACTGAAGTAAATCACGAAAGAACAACAGAAAGAAGCAAAAGAGGTCATGTTTAATATTAAAGCTAGAATGTAAATCAAGAAAGTTCAACAGAAAGAAGCAAAAGAGATAATGTTTGAAGGAATTGTGAACAACAGAAATTTATAAAGCTTGTTTGAGTTTATTAAGGCTTGAATGAACGCTATAAAAAAAAAACAGAATGAAGAAAAAGGCCAGGTTTAAGAAATTTGAGGGTGTTAGAAAAAGGTTAGAAAAAAATTAAATCAAGAGAAAACAACAGAAGGAAGCGAAATAGATCTTGTCTAAGACCAAAGTTAGAAAGAATTAAATCAAGATAGAACACGAGAAACAACATAAAGAAAGCTACTATAAGGCTAGAATGAAATCAAAAAAGAATAGAAAGAAGCGAAAATCATTTTTCAGTGGTTTAAGGATGGAATGAGGTAGGTCAAAAACGAACAAAACATGAACCGTCCTTAATATTAAACCTGATCTATTTTGCTTCTTTCTGTTCTTTCATGATTTACTTCATTCTAGCCTTAGTAATTTTAAACATCAGCTTCTAAGCTTCTTTCAGCTTTTCTTTCTTGATTTGATTCTAGCCTTAGAAGAAGCGTTCTTTAGGTAGTCTGTTTTTCTTTTTTGGTTTACCTTAGCCTTTACACTGTTAAACATGCTCTTTCGCTTCTTTCTGTTGATCCTTTACTTCATTCTAACCTTAATACACTGAAACATCTTTTGCATCTTTCTCTTGTTCTTTCTTGATCTAATTCATTCCCTTTAATACAATAGAACAAGGTTTCTTTAGGTTATTTCTGCTGTTTTTATTACTTCATTGTAGCATTAAAACGCTTAGATTTTCGCTTCTTTCTGTACTCATTTACTTAATTCTGGCCTTCATAGCCTTAAACAGCTTTCCCTCATTTGTTCCTTCTTGATTTACTTCATTCTAGTCTTAATACCCTTAAACATAATCTTTTTCGCTTCTTGTTTTTCTTGATTTGCTTTTCAAGCTTTAAAACTATTATCTTTCATTTCTTCCGATTTTCTTTTTTGATATACCTTATTGTAGACTCAATACACTCGAACAAGGTTTCTTTAGGTTCTTTGTTGTTTTACTTCATTCTAACCTTAAAAACCCTGGAACAAGGTCTTTTTAAGTTTCATTTGTTCTTTCTAAATTACTTCATTTTCGGCTTAATACCATTAAACATGATTTTCGTTTTTTATTCCTGTTTTTTCATCTTTCTAGCCTTACTACACTTTACCATGATCCCTTTCGCTTCTTTCTGTTGTTCCTTCTTGATTTACATCATTCTAAGCTTAAAACTGTTAAATATGATTTTGCTTCTTTTTTACTTACTTCATTCTAGTTCCTTTATGTTCCTGGATTTCTTTCTAGACAGTATCAAACATCTCTTTTTCTTCTTGTTCTTTCTTTTTACTTCGTTGTAGCTTTAATATTCTGAAACATGATCTCTCTTCTTTCTGGTGTTCTTTCTGGATTTATTTCATTTTAGCGAAACATTAGGCTTAAGAAATTTCCGGTATAATAGTAAAAAAACAACAGAAACAGCCAAAAGAAAGCTTGTTTGAGTGTATTAAGACTAGAATGAAGGAAATCAAGAAGAACAGAGATCATTTAAAGAGAAGTAAATCGGTAGAACAACAGAAATAAAGGAAACAGCTATTTAATGGTATTAAGGCTAGAATGAAGTGAATCAGGACAGGACAAAGAAGTGAAAGAGATCTAAGAGGTTTACGGCTACAATGAAGTAGATCAATAAGGAACAACAGAAAACCTAAAGAGCACGTGTATTAATGCTGGAATGAAATCCAGAAAGAAAAACAGAAATAAGCAGATGATAAAATGTTTAAGAATATTAAGCCTAGAATGAAAAATCAAGAATTACAGAAACAATAGAACAAGGGTTATTTAGGTTGTTTCTTGAAAGGTAGAATGAAGTAAATCAAGAAGAAAAGAGATGCAAAAGAGATCATGTTTCATAATCTCATTCGCTTCTTTCTGTTGTCGACTGCTTTCTAGCCTTAATAAGCTTTTTGTTGTTTCTGTTTTTCCTTACTGATTTCCATTCTAACCTTACTACCCTTAAACATTATATCTTTCCCTTATTCTTGTTCTTTCTTGATTTAATTCATTCTAGCATTAATAAACATCTCCTCTTTCGTTTTTTTCTGTTGTCCTTTCTTGATTTACTGAATTCTAGAACTTAATACTTAAATATGATCTCTTGCTTCTTTCTGTTGTTCTTCATTTACTTCAGAAGTCTAGCCTTAATACACTAGAACAAGGTTTCTTTAGGAAGTTTCTTTTGTTCTTTATTTCCATCCAGCAGTAGACTAGAACAAACTTTCTTTAGGTAGTGTCTGCTTTTTATTGATTTACTTGATTCTATGTTTAATTATTTCATTCATTTCTTTCCTTAATACACCAGAATATGGTTTCTTCGGACTTTCTGTTTTTTCTTGATTTACTTCATTCTAGCTTTTTTTGAAACCCTAAAGATACCCTAACCCTAGGCCTTAATTTAAAACTAACTCTAACCCTAACTCTGACCATAACTAATCAGAACCCTAATCAAATCCCTTACTTTAACCCTAAACCTATCCCTAACCCTAACCCTAAACGTAACCCTAACCCCAAATGTAAAACTAACCCTTACCCAAAACCTAACGCGAACCTTACATTAACCCTAAACGTAGCCCTTACCTAGCTGTTAATTTACAGTTGGGGTTAGAACGAAGTTAATCAAGAAAGAACAAGAGATGTAAAAATCATATTTAATATTAAGACTAGAAGTATATCAAAAAAGAAGACGCTACCTAAGGAACGCTTATTCTAATGTATTATGTTCTAGAATTCAGTAAATCAAGAAAGGACAACAGAAAAAAACGAAAGCGGTGATGTTTAAGATTATTAATGCTAGAATGAATTAAATCAAGAAAGAACAAGAATAAGGGAAAGATATAATGTTTAAGGGTAGTAAGGTTAGAATGGAAATCAGTAAGGAAAAACAAAGAAAGCTTGTTTGTGTATTAAGGCTAGAAAGCAGTAGACAACAGAAAGAAGCGAATGAGATTATGAAACATGATCTCTTTTGCATCTCTTTTCCTCTTGATTTACTTCATTCTACCTTTCAAGATTTACAGAAGCAACCTAAATAACCCTTGTTCTATTGTTTCTGTAATTCTTGATTTTTCATTCTAGGCTTAATATTCTTAAACATTCCAGCACTAATACACGTGTTCTTTAGGTTTTCTGTTGTTCCTTATTGATCTACTTCATTGTAGCCGTAAACCTCTTAGATCTCTTTCACTTCTTTGTCCTGATTTACTTCATTCTAGCCTTAATACCACTAAATAGCTGTTTCCTTTTTTTGTTGTTCTACCTTGATTTATTTCTCTAAATGATCTCTGTTCTTCTTGATTTCCTTCATTCTAGTCTTAATACACTCAAACAAGCTTTCTTTTGGCTGTTTCTGTTGTTTTTTTACTGATTTCCATTATAGCCGCAAATTTCTTAAACCTAATGTTTCGCTTCTTTCTGTTCTTGATTTTCTTCATGCTAGCCTTTATGCAAAGAAACAAGCTATAGGCAGTCTCTGATGTTCCTTACGGATTTCCTTCATTCTAGCCTTAATTACCTTAAATATGATCTCTTTTGCTTCTGTTGTACTTTCTTGATTTGCTTCATTCTTACAATAGTAAACATTATCTTTCATTTCTTTTGTTTTTTTCTTGATTTCATTCTCGTTCATCGAAATTTTAATTGATAGTGGGAAGTGGTCACTGTCAATGCGGGTGCCAATGGAGAAGTTGCTGCAACTGGTCAATAGTTCAGGTGAAACCAAAATGTAGTCCAACACACTGGCACCGAGGGGGGAGAGGAAGGTAAAATTGTCAGCGTGGGGATACCCGGGTGAGCCATTAATGATGTGAAGATTGTAAGTAGAGCAAAGGTTTGCTAAGTGGCGGGCATTCTCATTAAAGGAACTGTCTTTGGATCTTCTATCCAAGCGGAGCCAGGCTGGGGACATTTCGTCAAGTTCCCATTTAAGGAATTTGGCCAGTTCGTTGTTATTAAGGCCTAATCTTGAGTTAAGGTCTCCGGCTATTACTATATAGGTTGATGGATAGGAGAGCGACACAGAGTCTAACAGCGACGTCAGTTCCTTCCAACTGGTTGAAGCTGCCGGTTCTCTAGGGGGGATGTAAACATTAACCAAGAGAATGGGTAGTTCGCCACCTAGAAGGATAAAGGGTTGAATGTAACATGATTCAAAAGTAAAGGGAGTAACAGAAAAACGTGGGGAGGGTTGGATAAAACAGCAGAGGCCAACACAGTGGCGGCCCATTTTGTGAGATTTGAAAGCTGGCACATAGAGTTTAAACAGGGGATGTGAGGCCCTCTCGGAGTCCAGGTTTCTTGTAGACAAATGATGTCAAATTGTGTCAAGAAGTTAATGAAGTCCGGGTCCGATGACTTGTTGCCCCAGCCGGTGATGTTCCATGACATTTTCACCTTGGACGTGGAGATCGGAACAGGAGTGGGGGCTGATAGTCATTCAGGATGGTCGATTGGATCCAAACTCTCTGTGGTGTCTTGAAAGACACAGCCGTTTGAGGGCCTGGATTGAGCTGGAGGCTCTGGTTCCGAATAAATGTTAGATAGAGTGTTTAAATCAACCTGATTACCAATGCCAGAGATTGTTCTATTGGGTGGGGGAGGTAAAGAGGAGTTTTGTTTGGGAGTAGTGTAATCATAGACCAGCGGGGGGACAGTCTGAGCCTGGGCGTCTACAAGGGTGAATGTTCCCCCCCGGAGATCTTTGTTTATGATGCAGGTAGGAGAGAGCGCCAGAGGGGGGACTGTAGCTGCTGTAGAATGCGGTTGCTTCGTAGGCGTCAGCTTCACTGGGCACTGGGGTCCGGGGGTGGAAGGGTCTTTGTCCTGGATCTCCGGTCCATCACAGGCTGGGCCTTTCTTTTCTGCGGCGACAGAGGGTGGAGTTGGACGAGGAGATGGTATGTCCCTGTTGTTCGCCTCTACCTTGTCAGATAGACTGGTGGTTTGTCTAGTAGGAAATGACTGATGGGAAGGAGTTGATCTTAAATAATGTACGGAGGTGGATTTAGTATCACGACGCTCAATGGTCGACTGCCGTCTATCGGGCGAATCTGATAGATGTGAAGAGGTATTGACTCCATCTTTCTTAGGCTTCATCCTAAAATGCAGGTGTCCACTCACCTGCTTAAAGACTCTCTGGGCCCCAATGTCGTAGGCGAGCAGTTTGTTTTTCTTTCTTAAGATTCTGCTACACAAGTCCTGAGTTTTCGTTGTAAGAAGGAGCCGTTTATACCCTTTGGCTGTTGGCAGTTAGTACAAGCACTCTAGATCCAGTACCTCTGTATTATAGTCCAAAAGTAGGGATAGCGATTTAGCAATTCTGAGTTTATTAGACCATTGTCGAGCATCACTGGCTGGGAACGTCAAGAGCACATCTCTGGGGGACCAGATCAACTGAATTTTTTTGTTGTTAGCTTTGTTGTCATCTTCCTTCGGGACAGCTGTCAATTTAACGTTAGAAGGTACAGAAAGGCCCGCAAGAGTGGTTTGGTTACGTAAATTGGCAGTCGAGAGTGTGCTCTTCAATAGATCGCCACCGGAGGGACATGATCTCTGACTTCCGGCCTTTTCCTCCCTGTACGTTTGAATTGAGGCAATTTGTTTTTCAATTAAGCATAGTCTTGATTGCGCGGGCTGCAATCAAGCAAGAGTCGCCAATCATTTGCTCAAGAGACTGGGGAATTTCCGCGGAAGGGCTTAGCGGCAATGATGGAGTATCCGACGCTGCCAGATATTCACGCAAAAAGGATACAAAATGTTCGCTCCGCCCGCTCTTCGCGTTTGGAGATTGGCCAGAACTCTTCTCCTCAGAGACCGGAGAGTTATTTGGGGACATGTCTTTAGCAACCGATAAGCCCGTTAAATCTTGCGGGGGATTGGTTATTTCCTGGTGAGATAAGGGACTCAACAACATTGGAGCATGGGCAGGTGAGGGCAGCTTATGAGGCGACTGCAGGAATGAATCGAAGTATGATTGCACGACCGGCTCCTGTTGCTGTTTTTTTGACTTTTTAATTGCTTTCCCTTTTTTTTTGGTCTTTAGAGGAGCTAGGCCTCTTCCTCTTAGCTCTCAGAGTCGAAGGCATATTGTTAACGGGAGATAATAAAATAATAAATAAGGAGGAGGAGTAGGCGACAAAAGATAAAGGATAGCAGAACTTACTGCCGGAACGCCATCTTGCCTTCATTCATCAGAGATCCAGATAGGTAGGTCTTTTCCTGCTTCCACTGTAGCTCAGAAAAAAAAAACATGGTCCGGTAAACAGGCTCCTTTCTTTACAAGGCCAGAGATGTATGTTTTGTTGTAGTACTCCTGATAATTAACAAAGTTAATGAGGCTGCTGATAAAGGCCGGGTTTGTAACCGCAAAGTAGAGTCGCCAGCTGCTCCCTCTTGCTCTTCAGTCAAACGGCAGTGTTTGTATTTATGTATAAAAGGATTTTAAAAAGGATTAAAAAGATTAAAAGTTTAAGGGATTTAAAAAACTAGGTAAAACGAAATAGGGAGGCAACCTGGAGGAAACGCTGCTGCCTCCATCTCCCGACAGCCAATGTAGGAGTCGACTTATCCAGTCATTTCTTGGTTCTCTCCTCCCCCAGGAATACAACGACAGCCAGCCCCATCACCCCAAGCTTTGGCCCAAATGGTCCCCTAAGATTAGTTCTGCTTTTGTCCAATGGTCTCTCAGCCCTGACATGATTCTCTTAAGAAATACAATTCGGTCTACCACATCACCACCTCTAGCTGCTTCATCTTACCAGAAGATTACCCACTCCCTGGCGGAATTACTTGGCTCTGAAGCTAAATCAAAAAATAAAGTCGTATATCACACCTGGTTCGACGCCGAATGTTGGGCCACTAAACGCTTTATTCGCCACCTATTTTCTCTATCTCAAGCCAACCACTCCCCAGAGATCAAGGCCATTTACGGTAGAATGAGAATTATATGGCGCAGACTTACCGACATTAAGAAGCACAATTTCGCCTTGTGGAAATGGAGTCAGCTCTTAGAGGCCATTACAACAAAGAACAGTAAACTTTTCTGGTCACTGATAGCACACTCCATCACGGAAGACCCCTATAAAAGTTCCCTGCTGATCTCCCCCTCTGACTGGTCAACTTACTACTCGAAAATGTTTTCCTCCCAGGATCCAGCCCCGAGCCTAAAGAATATTCCCTCTGAGCTCCCCCTCTGGCCCCCGGTCTCCAGTGACGAGATCCTAAAGCTCATTCATTCCTTGAAACGCGGAAAGTCTCCCGGCCCTGATGGAATCTCCAATGACCTCTTAATTAACAACGCCCAATGGTGGGCTGACCCCCTGGCAAATCTGTTTACTCTAATTGATGAACATGGGTCTATTCCGGAAGACTGGCTCACCTCTATCCTAGTCCCCATCTTCAAAAAAGGTGACCCCTTTAACCCAGGTAACTATAGGCCGATTAGCTTACTCTGAACAATTGGAAAGCTATACAGTAAACACCTTCTGGCCCATCTTAATACCTGGTCCTCTTCTGCAAATCTTCCAGGTCATGAGCAAATTGTTTTCCGCCCGGGTTGCTCAACACTAGACCACGCATTAATCCTCTCGTATCTAGCAGAGAAGTACACATACCAATTTAAAGGGAAACTATTTGTGGCCTTCGTTGATCTGAAAGTGGCCTTTGACTCAGTTAACAGATCCATTCTGTGTGGAAAACTAGCTACGTGGGGAATTCCCCCCGTCTCCTTATTTTAATACGCAAATTACACCACGCTAACTCCTGTCAGGTTCGTTATAATCATAGCGGTTCCGTCTCTGAGAAGATCCCAATCAACAGAGGAGTGAGACAGGGATGCATCTTAGCTCCGTCTCTATTTAATCTCTTTCTAGCCGATCTCCGTTCCCAGCTGGCATCTGCCGAAAAGTCTGCCCCTTTCCTAAATAAGATACCTGTACCCCTTCTGTTATACGCGGATGATGCTGCTCTCCTCTCTATATCTAGTCTTGGTCTAAGACAACTTCTCTCCTTGTTTCAATCTTACTGCTCACGTAATGATCTTGTAATTAACGCCGAGAAAACCAAGATTATGGTCTTCTCAAAAACCTGGAAGCTCTTTCACTGGAAAATTAATAGCCAACCGATTGAACAGGTGAGATCTTTTAAGTACTTAGGCTTACTTTTCCACTTTCAACTCAAGTGGACGGTACATAGAGACTCTGCAACTGCATCCGCTTCACATTTTCTAGGAGCTATAACCAAATTCCATTATAAAGCTGGGAACCAGTTTATCCCAGCTGCCACCCAAATTTTCCAGGTAAAACTGATCAATCGCCTACTCTATGGAGCCCCAATATGGATTAATGCGATGGATAACAAAGTTGACCTATTGGCTGCCTCTTTCTACCGCCGGATTCTAGGGATTCCAAACTCAATTAAATTATCGACCATAGCCCTAGAGCTAGGCACGCATTTACCCTCAACGTCAGCGTGGGCACTCACTTTTAAATTCTGGCTCCGTCTTTTCTTTAAATCAAACCCAGACTCTCTCCTTGTGCACCTACTTAAAGATCATTACCAATCTAAGTGGTTTTCACTTTGTGAAACCAAACTTGAATCGATTGGTATATCTCTAAGCTCCATCTCTAACAGCAACTTCGAACAGGCGCTTTCTATTATTAAGGAGAAACTATGGGAGTCTGAGTATATTTATCTAGTTTCCAGCATTAACCAAACATGCTCCCCAATTTACTTCGGTATCTTCCCCACCTTTGGCTCCGGACATTTTTATATACAGTCCCTGCTGAACCCTCTAACCAGGAGGGCTTTTATGTTAGCGCGGATGAATATCTTCCCTTCCGAAGTTCTCAAGGGACGATATGCCAGAATACCCTTTGAAGAAAGAACTTGTAACCTCTGTGGATTAGAACCCGATTCAGTTACGCATATTCTATGTCATTGTCCAGAGCTAAGAGATCTCCGAGACCGTACTCTAGGGCCAATCATTTCAGGCTTTCCGGGTCCCCCCCAGTTTCTGACAGCTTTTCTTCTTCATGACTTCTCTCAAGAAACAACGACTTTAGTAGCTGAGTTCCTTGCACAGGTTCTCACTTCCCAGTCCTCAAAAAACTAACTTGACTCCCCTAAGCACCTCTGCGGGCTTATTCCCCCCCTCCTTACTATTTTAATTATTTACTTAACTGTATGTTTTAACTGTTCTTGTCTTTATGCCAACAAAGGTTGTTGTTGTTGTTCTCGTTCATTTCTTCAGTTATTTTCTGTCTAGATTTACTTGATTCTAGCCTTACTCTCAAACCGAGGCTTTCTGTTGGTCTTTCTTAATTTACTTCATCCTTAAAACACTCAAACAAGCTTTCTTTAGGCGGTTTATGTTTACTGATTTCCTTCATTCTAACCTGAAATCTCTTAAACGTGGCCTGTTTCACTTCTTTCTGTTGTTTTTTTCTAGATTTACTTCGTTCTAGCTTTAATAACACTACAACAAATGTTCTTTAGGTTGTTTCTGGTGTTCTTGATTGATTTACTTCATTGTAGCCTTAAAACTCTTAAAGGATTCTATAAAGAACAACGGAAGTTAATGAGATAATTAAAGCTAGAATCAAGTGAATCAAGACAGTTGTTCTTTACTCATATCCTTTATTTTAGCCTTAAATATAATATCGTTCGCTTATTTGTTCTTGGTTCATTCTAGCCTTATTACTCTAGAAAAAGCTTTTAGGTTGTTGTTTCTTGCTATTCTTCCCTTAATACTCTTATACATAACCTATTTCTGATGATCTTTATTGATTCATTCTAGCAAAAAGAACAAGTTTTATTAGGTAGTTGATTATGGACTTACTTCTATAACATTCTCTTTTGCTTTTTTCTGTTGTTATTTCTTCATTCCAGTCAATACATAAATATGATTATTGCTTCTTTCTGTTCTTTCTGGATTTTCTTCATTCGAGCCCTAAACATGGTTTCTTCAGGTTGTTTTGTTCTATACTGACCTACTTCATTCTAGCCTCAAACATGGTCTGTTTTTTCTTGACCATTCTAGCCTTAATACACTGAAACATGATCTCTTTCGCTTCTTTCTGTTGAATTCCTTCTAGCATTAATACACTAAGGCAATCTTTTTATAGGTTGTTTCTACTGTTTTTTACTGATTTCCTTCATTCTAGCATTTACCCTTAAACATGATACCTTTTCCTCATTTCTGTTGTTCTTTCTTGAGTTGACACGAATTAATTTTTCTAGCATTATAACTTTCTGTTGTCCTTTCTTGATTTACTTCATTCTAGCATACGTTAGAATAAGCGTTCTTAGGTAGTGTCTGTTCTTTTTTGATATAATAATACTCTTAAATATGATTTTTACATCTCTGTTCTTCATTACATTCTTTAATATGCAAGAACAAGCGTTCTTAAGCTTCTTTCTGTTGTTCTTTATTGATCTCTTAAACATGGTTTTCGCTTCCTTCTGTTATTTCTTGATATCCTTCATTCTAGCCATAATAAACTCAAAGCAGCTTTCTTTATTCCTGTTCTTTACTGATTTCCTTCATTCTAGCCTTCCCTTAAACATGATCTCTTTCGCTTCCTTCTGTTGTACATTGATTTACTTCAGTCTAGCCTTGATACACTAGAAAAAGGTTTCTATAGGCAGTGTCGTGTTCTTTTTTAGTAGTAGACTATAACAATTTTTAGGTAGTGTCTGCTGTTCTTTATTGATTTACTTCATTGAATACAATACTCACAAACATGATCTGTTTCTCTTCTTCCTGTTGTTGTTTCTTGATATACTTCATTCTAGCCTTGAATTACCCTCTCTAGCCCTAACCCTAACCCTAACCCTAGCACTAACACTTGACCAAGCCCTAGTCCTAACCCTAACCCTATCCCTAACACTTTTATCCGTAGACAATCTTCCGTGGTCACATGGCGAGTGCGACTTAGAAATGGAACGCTGTTACCAAAGTGGTCCCTATTTATCTACTCGCATTTACATGCTTTCCAACCACTAGGTTGGCAGGAGCTGGGACAAGCGACGGGCGTACAACAGAAAGAATCGAAAGGGATCATGTTTAAGGGGCTAGAATGAAGGAAATAAGTAAAGAATAGGAACAATCTAAAAAAGCTTGTTTGAGTTTATTATGGCTAGAATGAAGGATATCAAGAAATAACAACAGAGAGAAGCGAAAACCATGTTTAAGAGATCAATAAAGAACAACGGAAAGAAGCTTAAGAACGCTTGTTCTTGCGTATTAAAACAAGAATGAAATGAAGAAAGAACAGACATGTAAAAGTCATATTTAAGAGTATTGACGGAATGAAGTAAATCAAGAAACAACAGAAAGAAGCAAAAGAGATAATGTTAAGGGAAGGAGTATAGCAAGAAAGAACAACTTAAAGAAAGCTAGAATGAACCAAGAACAACAGAAAAAAGCGAACGATATTATATTAAAGGATACAAGTAAAGAACAACCTTTCTTGATTCACTTGATTCTATCTTTAAATATTCTTTCATTTCTTTCCGTTGTTCTTTATTGACTTACCTTATTGAGGCTTAATACAATCGAACGAGCTTTCTTTAGCTTCGTTCTTTCTTGATGTACTTCATTCTAACCTTAATACCCTCGAACGTTTCTTTATGGTGTTCTTTTTAAATTACTTCATTCTAGTCTTACCATTAAACATGACTTTCGCTCTGTTATTTCTTGATATTTCATTCTAGCCTTGTTCTTGATTTTCCTCATTCTACCTTTAATGCAATAGAGGAAGGGTTAAACATTTGTTTCCTTTATTTCTGTTGTTCTGTCTTGATTTACTTGATTCTAGCAATATAACTAGTGCTTTATTAAAAATCTGTTGTTCATCTCTTTTGTATCTGTTCTTGATTTCCTTCATTCTAGTCTTAATACACTCAAACAAGCTTTCTTTAGGCTCTGTTTTTTACTGATTTCCTTCATTCTAGCCGCAAATCTCTTAAACATCTCTTTTTTCTTGATTTACTTCAGTCTCTTCAATATTAAACATTATCTCTTTCATTTCTTTCTCTTATTTTTCGTGATTTCCATTCTCAACACACTCGAACGATTTCTTTAGGTTTTCTTCTGTTCTGCCTTGATTTGATTCTAGCCTTAATACTCTTAAACATGATATCTTAAACATCTCTGTGTTGTCTTCTTGATTTACCATTCTAGCAATACCCTAGAACAATGATCCAGGTTCCTTTCTTCTTTCTTGATTTATTTTCTTCTAGCTTTAAAATACTACAGCAAGCCTTCTTCAGGTTGTTTACTGATTTACTTCTTTTTAGCCTTAATAAAAAAGGCTTTCTTTAGGTTGTTTCTGTTGTTCTTTACTGATCTTGCCTTAATTCCCTTAAACCTGATTTCTTTCGCTTCTTTCTGTTGTACTTTCTTGATTTACTTCATTCTAACTTTAGTACTTAAATATTATCTCTTTCACTTCATTCTATTGTTCTTTCATGATTTCTTTCATTCTCACCTTAATTCATTTGAACGATCTCTTTAGGTTTTCTCTGTTGTTCTTTCTTGATTTACTTCGTTGTGGCCCATAAAGGATTCTTTCGCTTCTTCCTCATGTTCTTTCTTGATTTACTTGATTCTATCTTTAATTATTTCTTTAATTATTTCATTCATTTCTTTCCTTAATACACCAGAATATGGTTTCTTCAGACTGTTTCTTTTGTTTTTTTCTTGATTTACTTCATTCTAGCCTTCTTTGAAACCCTAAACGTAACCCTAACCCCAAATGTAAAACTAACCCTTACCCAAAACCTAATGCGAACCTTACATTAACCCTAAACGTAGCCCTTACCTAGCTGTTACTTTACAGTTGGGGTTAGAACGAAGTTAATCGAGAAAGAACAACAGAAACAACCTAAAGAAAGCTTGTTCAGTATATTAAGACTAGAATGAAGTACATCAAGAAAGAACAGAAAAAAGTGACAGATGATATTTGGGACTATTCAGGCTAGGATGAAGTAAATCAATAAAAAACAGCACACTACCTAAAGAAAGTTTGTTCTAGTCTACTAAGGCTGGAGAGAAATAAAGAAAGAACCAAAGAAACTTCCTAAAGAAACCTTGTTCTAGTGTATTAAGGCTAGACTTCTGAAGTAAATGAAGAACAACAGAAAGAAGCAAGAGATCATGTTTAAGTATTAAAACTAGAATGAAGTAAATCAAGAAAGAACAACAGATGTAAAAATCATATTTAATATTAAGACTAGAAGTATATCAAAAAAGAAGACGCTACCTAAGGAACGCTTATTCTAATGTATTATGTTCTAGAATTCAGTAAATCAAGAAAGGACAACAGAAAAAAACGAAAGAGATGTTTATTAATGCTAGAATGAATTAAATCAAGAAAGAACAAGAATAAGGGAAAGATATAATGTTTAAGGGTAGTAAGGTTAGAATGGAAATCAGTAAGGAAAAAGAAACAACAAAGAAAGCTTGTGTATTAAGGCTAGAAAGTAGTCGACAACAGAAAGAAGCGAATGAGATTATGAAACATGATCTCTTTTGCATCTCTTTTCTTCTTTATTTACTTCATTCTACCTTTCAAGATTTACAGAAGCAACCTAAATAACCCTTGTTCTATTGTTTCTGTAATTCTTGATTTTTCATTCTAGGCTTAATATTCTTAAACATTCCAGCACTAATACACCTGTTCTTTAGGTTTTCTGTTGTTCCTTATTGATCTACTTCATTGTAGCCGTAAACCTCTTAGATCTCTTTCACTTCTTTGTCCTGATTTACTTCATTCTAGCCTTAATACCACTAAATAGCTGTTTCCTTTTTTTGTTGTTCTACATTGATTTATTTCTCTAAATGATCTCTGTTCTTCTTGATTTCCTTCATTCCAGTCTTAATACACTCAAACAAGCTTTCTTTTGGCTTTCTGTTGTTTTTTTACTGATTTCCATTATAGCCACAAATTTCTTAAACCTAATGTTTCGCTTCTTTCTGTTCTTGATTTTCTTCATGCTAGCCTTATGCAAAGAAACAAGCTATAGGCAGTCTCTGATGTTCCTTACGGATTTCCTTCATTCTAGCCTTAATTCCCTTAAATATGATCTCTTTTGCTTCTGTTGTACTTTCTTGATTTGCTTCATTCTTACAATAGTAAACATTATCTTTCATTTCTTGTTTTTTTATTGATTTCATTCTTGTTCATTTCTTCAGTTATTTTCTGTACTTCTTTCTAGATTTACTTGATTCTAGCCTTATTACTCTCAAACCGAGGCTTTCTGTTGGTCTTTCTTAATTTACTTCATCCTTAAAACACTCAAACAAGCTTTCTTTAGCCGGTTTATGTTTACTGATTTCCTTCATTCTAACCTGAAATCTCTTAAACGTGGTCTTTTTCACTTCTTTCTGTTGTTTTTTTCTAGATTTACTTCGTTCTAGCTTTAATAACACTACAACAAATGTTCTCTAGGTTGTTTCTGGTGTTCTTTAGTGATTTACTTCATTGTAGCCTTAAAACTCTTAAAGGATTCTTTCGCTTCTTCCTCTTGTTCTTTCTTGATTTACTTGATTCGATCTTTAATTATTTCATTCATTTCTTTCCGTTGTTCTTTATTGATTTACCTTATTGTACGCTTAATATACTCGAACAACTTTCTTTATGTAAATCAAGAAAGAAAACAGGAACAATATAAAGAAACCTTGTTCAAGTGTATTAACGCTAAAATGAAATAAATCCAGAAAGAACAGAAAGAAGAAAAAGAGATCATGTTTCAGAGTATTAAAGCTACAACGAAGTAAAAAGAAAGAACAAGAAGAAAAAGAGATGTTTAAGGATACTTAGAAAGAAATCCAGGAACATAAAGGAACTAGAATGAAGTAAATAAAAAAGAAGCGAAATCATATTTAACAGTTTTAAGCTTAGAATGATGTAAATCAAGAAGGAACAACAGAAAGAAGCGAAAGGGATCATGGTAAAGTGTAGTAAGGCTAGAAAGATGAAAAAACAGGAATAAAAAATGAAAATCATGTTTAAATGGTAAGCCGAAAATGAAGTAATTTAGAAAGAACAAATGAAACTTAAAAAGACCTTGTTCCAGGGTTTTGAAGGTTAGAATGAAGTAAAACAAGAAAGAACAAAGAACCTAAAGAAACCTTGTTCGAGTGTATTGAGTCTACAATAAGGTATATCAAAAAAGAAAATCGGAAGAAATGAAAGATAATAGTATTAAAGTTTGAAAAGCAAATCAAGAAAGAACAAGAAGCGAAAAAGTTTATGTTTAAGGGTATTAAGACTAGAATGAAGTAAATCAAGAATGAACAAATGAGAGAAAGCTGTTTATGAAGGCCAGAATTATGTAAATGAGTACAGAAAGAAGCGAAAATATTTAAGAGATTTAATGCTAGAATGAAGTAAATCAATAAACAGCAGAAATAACCTAAAGAAACGTTGTATTAAAGGGAATGAATTAGATCAAGAAAGAACAAGAGAAAGATGCAAAAAATGTTTCAGTGTATTAAGGTTAGAATGAAGTAAAGGATCAACAGAAAGAAGCGAAAGAGCATGTTTAACAGTGTAAAGGCTAAGGTAAATCAAAACGGAAAAAGACTACCTAAAGAACGCTTCTTCTAAGGCTAGAATCAAATCAAAAAAGAAAAGCTGAAAGAAGCTTAGAAACTGATGTTTAAAATTACTAAGGCTAGAATGAAGTAAATCATGAAAGAACAGAAAGAAGCAAAATAGATCAGGTTTAATATTAAGGACGGTTCATGTTTTGTTCGTTTTTGACCTACCTCATTCCATCCTTAAACCACTGCAAAATGATTTTCGCTTCTTTCTATTCTTTTTTTATTTCATTCTAGCCTTATAGTAGCTTTCTTTATGTTGTTTCTCGTGTTCTATCTTGATGTAATTCTAACTTTGGTCTTAGACAAGATCTATTTCGCTTCCTTCTGTTGTTTTCTCTTGATTTAATTTTTTTCTAACCTTTTTCTAACACCCTCAAATTTCTTAAACCTGGCCTTTTTCTTCATTCTGTTTTTTTTTATAGCGTTCATTCAAGCCTTAATAAACTCAAACAAGCTTTATAAATTTCTGTTGTTCACAATTCCTTCAATTTAGCCTTAATACCTTTAAACATTATCTCTTTTGCTTCTTTCTGTTGAACTTTCTTGATCTACATTCTAGCTTTAATATTAAACATGACCTCTTTTGCTTCTTTCTGTTGTTCTTTCGTGATTTACTTCAGTCTAGCCTTAAATACTAGAACAAGGTTTCTTTAGGAAGTTTTTTTGGTTCTTTCTTGATTTACTTCATTCTAACCCTAACAGTAAAGTAACGGTTAGGGTTCGCGCTAGGTTTAGGGTTAGGCTTGGGGTTACTAGGGTAGGCTTTAGGGTTAAGGTTTATTATTAGGGTTAAAATAAGGCTTAAATAGGGTTAGGGCTAGGGTTACGGATAGGGTAAGGGTTAAAGTTCGGGTTCCGATGAGAGTTAAAAGACTAAGGGTTAGCCTTAAATCGAGGGCTAGGGTTAGGGTGACCTAAGGGTTAGGGTTATGCTAAAGGTTAGGGTATTAAAGCTAGAATCAAGTAAATCAAGAAATAAAAGGGGAAGAAGCGAAAGAGATCATGTTTAAGGCTATTAAGGCTAGAAAGGATATCGGTAAAGAAAAACAGAAACTACCTAAAGAAAGCTTGTTTGAGTGATGGAAATCAAGAAAGGAGGAAATCGAAAGAGATCATGTTTCAGTGTCAAGAAAAAAACGTGTATTAATGCTAGATCAATAAAGAACAAGAATAAGCGAATCATATTTCAGTGTACAAAGGCTAGAATGAAGTAAACCAAGAAAGAACAGAAACAACAGAAACAACAGAAATCAAGAAAGAACAGAAACATGTTCTTTCTTGACTTACTGGATTCTAGCTTTAATAATCTTAAAATTTCCTTCTGCTCTAATGAATTACCTTATTGTAGGCTTAATACGTTCGAAAACTTTCTCTAGTTTCCTTCCTTGTTCTTTCTTGATTTACTTCATCGTAACCTTAGTACCCTCGAACGTTTCTTTATGTTGTTTCAGTTCTTTTTAAATTACTTCATTTTAGGCTTAATACCCTTAAACATGAATGTCGCTTTCTGTTCTTTCTAGATATACTTCTTTCTAGCCTTAATACACTAGAACAAGGTTTCTTCAGGTTGTTACTTTTATTCTTTCTTGACATTTCATTCTAGCCTGAGTACACCAGAACAAAGTTGCTTTAGGTTTCTTCTGTTCTTTCTTGCTTTACATCATTCTAGCCTTAATACACTCGAACAAGCGTTCTTTAGGTAGTTTGCATTGTTTATTGATTTCCTTCATCCTAGCCTCAAATCTCTTAAACATGGTCTTTCGCATCATTCTAGACAATACACTCAAACAAGCTTTCTGTAGGCTTTCTGTTCTTTACCGGTTTCCTGTATTCTAGCCTTAATACTCTTAAACATGATGTCTAGCGCTTCTTTCTTTCCTGATTTACTTTGTTCTAGCTTTAATACGCTACTTATAAACGTTCTTTAGGTTGCTTCTTTATTGATTTACATTCTAGCCTTAATACACTGAAACATGATGTTTCGATTTCCTCTGTTCCTTTTTCATTTCCTTCATCACTCAAACAAGCTTTCTTTAGGTAGTTTCTGTTTTTCTTTACCGATATCCTTTCTAGCCTTAATAGCCTTAAACATGATCGCTTTCTTGATTTACTTGATTCTAGCTTTAGTACCCTAACCATTAGCATAACCCTAACGGTCACCCTAACCATAGCCTTTAATTTAAGGCTAACTCTAACTCTTACTCTGACTTTAACTCTCATCAGAACCCGAACCCTAATCTAGCCCTAATCCTAATCTTAATCTTAACCCCAACCCTAGCCCTTATTTTAACCCTATCTGTAACCCTATCCGTAACCCTAGCCCTAACCCTAAATTTAGGCCTTAATATAACCCTAATCCTAACCTTAACCCTAAAGCGTACCCTAACGTTAAGCGTAACCCTAACTCAAACCCTAAACTTAACTTTACCTTAACCCCTAACCCTTGTCCCTAACCCGAACCCTAACCCTAAACCTAACGCTAACCCCAACCGTTATTTTACTGTTAGGGTTCGAATGAAGTAAATCAAGAAAGAACAGAAACAACCTAAAGAAACCTTGTTTGAGTTTATTAAGGCTTGAATGAAGGATATTAGGAAAAAAACAACAGAAATGGTTGTAAGAGTATTAAGGCTAGAAAGAAGTATATCAAGAAAGAACCACGAAGCAAACTAAAGAAAGCTTTTTCGAATGTATTAAGCCTACATTAAGGTAATTCATTAAAGAACAGAAAGAAATGAAAGTTAATATTTAAGATTATTAAAGCTAGAATCAGGTAAATCAAGAAAAAACAAGAGGAGGCGAAAGAAGTCATGTTTTCAATGTATTAATGGTAGAAGTAAATCAAGAAAGGACATTTTAAGGGTATCAAGGATAGAGTGGTAATATCAATATAGAACAGGAAATGGAAACAGATGATTAAGGGTGTTCAGAATGATAGAATGAAGTAAACCAATAAACAACCTAAAGAACGCTTGTTCTAGTGTAATAAAGCTAGAATTAAATATATCAAGAACAGAAACAACCTAGCTTGTTCTAGTGTACATGCCAGAATGAAGTATATCAAGAAAAAATAGCAGAAAGAAGCGGAACAGACCACGTTTAAGAGTATTGAGGCTAGGATGGAGTAAAAATAAAGAACAGACACTACCTAAAGAACGCTTGTTCTAATGTTTTAATGCTAGAATCAAGTAAATGAAGAAAAACCAGAAGCGAATGCTTATTGGGGCTAGAATAAAATAAAAGAAAGATCGAGAAACAAGCTGAAAGCTTGTAATTAATGCTAGAATGGTTAATTAAGAAAGAACAACAGGAATAGAGGTCATGTTTTAGTTTATTGATAGAATGTAAGTCATGAAAAAGCAACAGAAAGCAGCAAAAATGATATTTTTTTATTTATTGATATGTTTATTGTTTCTTTTGTTCCTTCTTGATTTACCTCATTTTTACCCTGAAACATGATCATTTTCACTTCTTTCTGTTGTTCTTTAATATCATTCTAACCTTAGTACACTCAAACAAGCTTTAGGTTTTTTCTGTTGATCTTTATTTCATTCTAGCCTTTAGTCTTAAACATGATCTTTCACCTATTTTCTCTTGATTTAATTTTTCTAAAACTCTTTGACGATCTCTTTCGCTTCTTTCTGTTGGTATTTTTAACAATTCTAGCCTTACGTCCCTAAAACATCTTTCTCCTTTCTTGATTTACTTCATTCTAGCTATACTCGAAGACGCTTTTTGATTATTTCTGTTGTTCATTCTTGATTTACCTCCTAGCCTTAAATATTATCACTTTTCTTTCTGCCGTTCCTTCTTGATTTCATTCCCGCTTTAAAAAGATGTATTTCACTTTCTGTTGTTTATTGATTTGCTTAATTCTAGTCTGAGTTGACTGAAAAAGATTTCTTTAGGTTGTTTCTGTTGTTCTGTCTTGATTTACTACATTCTACGCTTAACACACTTGAACAAATTTGCTTTAGGTTATTGTTTTTTTCTTGCTTTACTTCATTCTAGCCATAATACACTCGATGAAACTTTTAAGTTGTTTCTGGCGTTCTTTCTTGATTTACTTCATTCCAGCCTTAATACACTCGAAGAAACTTTCTTTAGGTTTTTTTCAGGTTATTTCTGGAATTATTTCATTCTAGCCTTAATACACACGGTTGTTTCTTTTGTTCTTTACTGACTTACTTCTAGCCAATACTCTTCCACCTCTTCTCTTTTGCATCTTTTCGTTGTTCTTGATTTACTTCTAAACAAGAAGCTTTCTTTGGGTTGTTTCTGTTGTTCTTTACTGACTTCATTCTAGCTCTCTCTTAAAACGATCTCTTTCGCTTCTTTCTGTTGTTCTTGATTAACCAATCTTGATTGGAGGGACTCGGAGAAGCTTTCTATAGGTTGTTTCTTTCTTTCTTTCTTTCTTGATGTCCTTCATTCTAGGCCTTAATACACTCAAACAACGTCTTTATTTTGTTCCTGTTTTACCATCTTGATCTACTTTATTTTAAAAGATAATCTCTTTCGCTACCTCCTCTTGTTCTTTCTTGATTTAAGGTGGTGGAGGATTGTTGGCGGGCACGTAGCTGGTTCCAGTGCTATGGTGGGTAGTGCAAAATGAAGATGGTTTGGTGAAGGCTGTGGATTGTGAGATTATAGTGTGGGGGAGGATGAGCTGGGGCCACACCTGGGCCGATGGTCACCAATGGAATAAGGGCTCAACACCCAAGGTTGCCTTGGGGCTTGGGATTCTCCCATTTTCTTGATTAAGGGGTCCAGCTGCAAACCTGATTCCACACTATCAAAGTGTGCTGCTTATAAGCACTATCTGGGCAGTTTACATGTTATTTATACAGGCTACGCATTGTCTCCCCCCTCGAGTTGGGTACTCATTTCACCGACCTCCGATGGCAGGCACCTCTAATTCTTTGAAAGTTTGATGTTTATTATATTTGTTAATAATAAAGTGTGGCCCATAATTTATCTATAACATGTTTCACCTCTTTATTCTGGAGTGGGGGAGGCAATGTTTTGGGATTCTTGGAAGTATAAATGCAATTCCTTTCAAAATTAATTTCACAAGCTCTTCTGCCAGAACAACTAGATCACACAGCATTTTGTAAAATGTTCAATAAACCTGTTGCATGCGTGATTTCAGTAAACTGTATTAGAGAATATTATCTCTTTATTGTAGGTTGCGGCAGGAGTGGCGTGAAGGTGTGGAGAATCGAAGTGAGCCGTCGGCAAAGATCAAAGTGGACAGTGACAAAGGAAAAGAACAGCGGGATAATAGTGAAAGTGGAGATGAAAAGGGAAAGGAGTTGACAGGAGTAGAGGGGAAGTTGGAAGTGTGCTTGGCTGAGGGAGAGTGGGAGGAGCAAGAGGTGACGGTTGGGGAGGAATATAAGGGGGTAGTTTGGTTCAGTACAGTAGTGAAGGAATACAAAAGAAAGAAGCGGGAGGAAAGAAGGAGGGCGTTTGAGAAGGTCCAGAATCAAGGGCTTTTACGGGATTTCCCAAATCTGAGGGTGGGAGGACTTTTACCCAACCCTTCGGCTCCTCAGGAGACATGTCAAAAGTTGAGGTCCAGGAGTGGAACGTTATAGTGAAACCTCGAGAGGCAGAATTACAACGTGAATTTGACAGCTCCGTTTCCAGAAGGTCCTGATGGTGCTGTGGTTCGATTTGCGCGATGAGGAGTCTCCCACCCCCTCAACCGGCGCCCAAGGGACTTTATGGGGCACAACACCACTGACTCCTTGGGACTACAACCAAAGTTTGAATGATGTTGAGAATGGCCAGTTGCCTATGTTGGAACGGATGTTACCGTTTAAGAATGTGCTGGTGGATGTAGGCGAAAATAAAGTTCCTGATGTTAAAGGTATAAAGACTCAGCCGAAATGAAGGGGTCGCCTGAGGGGAATAACGAACCTCCTTACAAGTGAAGCAGAGCAGAATTGTATATAAATCCTCTCCATCAAATGGCCTCTGGTGCCATATTGTGTTCAGCCACATTGCTTTGTTTTAAAAAATAAAGATGAGTACCAGATAATGCTACTGCATAATTTGAATTTCGGATTTTATTTTCTCTAAATTTGATTCAATTTTTGTGACAGGTTCAGGAATGTTTTATTTGAGATCTGTAGAAAATGTATCAAAATAATGGCATGCTTTCATGATTTCCTCTATTGCTGTCTGCTTGCAGAAGGCTCTACTAATCCTGCTGGTAAGCAAAAGGAGATTACAAAGTACTATCTGACCCAAGAAGGGTCAGATAGTACAGTAAAAGCTGTACTATCTGACCCTCAGTCACTTCAGTCATGTTCCTGACAACCATAAAGACGCTTGAAAGGTTCAGTTCTGTCCTGATTCTCTCAATGGGAAATACTGTAATTAACACAAAGCTTGCATGACTTGCTTTAATTATCATGCAGATATGGAAGCCTTCAAAACCCTGCAGATTTTCTTTCAGAGAATGATGTTTCTTTCTCCTACTTATTTCTCCATCCTCCTTGCCAGGAAGTGTCAGTAAGTGAACAGAGCATAGAAAAAAATACTTCATGAGTGAGAAGTTCCTACTGTCCACCAGCATGAGAAGATTCTTATTTATAATTTTTGTAAAAAAATTAACCTGCCTTTCTCCTTAAGAAGAACCAAGGAGGATTACAATACTGTAATTAAAAGACAGTCCGTAAATATAAGTATACAATACTATGGAGATCAATGAATAAAATAAAAAGCATCACACCAAAACATGCTCCATACCATATTCTTCAGCAACTTCTTAAGCAATCCTACTTGGCAGGGACTTTACAGATAAGGGGGTGCCCTTTGACCCAGCAGAGGTTTATCCAATTCAGCTACCAGTAATCAGACAGACAATGGAAGTGAGGGCAATAAAGAAAATTGTATTGTAGCAATATTGTAGCAGTACATACAGAGTTGTCCTTTCTTTAGTCCTTTTGTCGTACACTTTACAGCATTCCGGTTCTGGTAGGGTGCGGAAGCAGCATTCTCTCCCTCGCATTCCTGCTCTCTTGTTTTTATTTCATTCAATGCTTTTAACTTTTATACATAGTTCTTTAAAAACTGCAAATAGCTTCCCTCCAAATAGCTTCTAAATAGCTCTTGAAGAATCTTTTGTAGCCAAGCATTTAGGGAGCCAAAACAACCTTTGGAATTTCCTGCCGTTTTCATCAACACAACAAGGAAAGGGGGAGAACAAACAACTGAATTCCTGACCTACCGCTCTGAATTGTGATACTCATACCTATCCTCCAACGAAAGAATTTATCTTCAGCCAGAGGTTGGTCGAGGCCACCAGAGAAGGCAAGCCAGGTGGAGAAGCACGTTCCTCATTCATAATAAAGTAGTGCGAAACATGGCCAGAGATTTACAGTTTGCATTCTGGTGATTTTCCAAGTCGTTAAAAGCTAGTGGAAGTGAATTTGCCTTTACAACTTTGGGTGAACCATACATTCTCAGGGCCTGAGGGCCTGCCTGTTTTCTGCTTGTAGCTGCACATTTACCTCGCAGAGAAAGGATAATCAAACAAAAAGCAGATTGAAG